>NC_043717.1:4423256-4448950 GCF_006229205.1 Suricata suricatta | reverse complement strand
AAATAGGGTATTTGGGGGGAGTTAGAGATTTTGCAAACATAGCTGTATTTTAAAGAAGATGGGATACCGGGAGAGACCGAGAGAGGAGAGAGAGAAGAGAGAGAAAAAGAGAACATGTACTTCCCATTGATGTCCCGGGGCAGTCTGAACACCGGACTCCAGAAAACACACTTCAATAGTTACTGACTCTTCACCGTTAACGTGTTTGCCAAAGCCTGCTCCACTGAACGAGTTAATCCGTGTCCAAGTCCCAGGGCTGCGTTTCACGTGACTCAAGACATGACGTTAGAATCCAGCTCTCCCTCTCCCTGTGCCCCTCCCCACTCATTTTCTCTTTCTCCCTCCCTCAAAAATCTCTATAAAATGGCATCTCAGGGCGCCTGGGTGGCTCAGTCAGTTAAGCAGCTGACTTCAGCTCAGGTCATGATCTCAAGGTTCATGGGTTCGAGCCCCACATCAGGCTCTGTGCTGACAGCACAGTCTGGAGCCTGCTTCGGATTCTGTGTCTCCCTCTCTCTCTGACCCTCCCCCGTTTACATCCTGTGTCTCTCTCTTTCTCAAAAATAAATTAAAAACATTAAAAAAATTTTTTTAAATAAAAAAAATAGAAATAAAAAATGGCATCTCAAAGATGGGATGAAGGTCGTAGGATTTTATTTTGTTTTGTTTTTTTTAAGTAGGCTCCACAGCCATCGCCGGGCTCAAAATCAGGACCCTGAGATCAAGAGTCACGTGCTCCACCGACTATGCCAGCCAGGTGCCCCGACAATAGTAGGGTTTTTAAATTGCCATAAATCCTTTTGTAAAAATAGAGTAACTGAAAAGGAGCGTGTGACTCTTGATCTCGAAGGGTCACGAGTTGGAGCCCTACAGTGGGTGTAGATATTACTTAAAAGTAAAATCTTAATTAAGGAAAAAGAGGAAGGAAGGAAGGAATTCAGATAATTTTTTTAGACTGTGTGTCTTGGTTTTACCATTTGGGGTTGGTTTACCTAACTACAGACTGTGCCTTTGTAATGCAGAGATTCAGATCCTGTTTCACTTCAAGAAAATGTTCTTGAATTACGATTATTAGTATTGTTCCACTATTTCCATGTGTTTTATCCCCTGAGATTATATTTAGGGCATGCAATGGCGTCAACAATGCTTCATGTCTTGAAGATTAAATACTTGGCAAGAGAATGGAACAGTACTAAAACCCATTAAAATCATATACTAAAAGAAAAATGGATTAATTAATAATGATAACAATAATAGCATCTACGAGTAGCCAGATAAGGTTCAAGTCCAACAGCCCTTCGTATCTGAGACAACCTGGTGGCCCTCCTGTGTCAGGCACAAGGAAGGCCTACGGGTCAGGTGTGTCGTGGTGGAGGCCCCAGGAGAGGACAGTCTTCGCATGGACCTCCACCCACGTCACAAGGAGGCCCTGACGGTCGGGGGTGTCATGGCGGAGGCCCAAGGAGAAGAAAGTCTGGCAGGACCTCCACGTCACGGGCAAGATCTCACGTGCATCCTCAGCATGCGTCAGTCATGACTCTGCGGTGTGCTCAACATATTTTATCATCACTCTGGACACGCGAATGTAATCGGGGCAGGAGCTCCCGGGCTGAAGAACGCCCAGTGCAGCTTGGCCGGAGGACAGCGGGGACAATGCTCAGGACGGTCTGGACACACGTGCTGCTGCGGAGCTCGCGGTCTCTGGAGGCGCACACGGGCTACGCCAGATGCTCACGGCGACGCAGACCGTGAGGCTCGGTCTTCAGCTGGCGAAGCCGGACGGCAGGGAGACGCTATTTCTTCCTTTCTTAGGCAGGGAGACGCTATTTCTTCCTTTCTTAGTCACTCACCAAGTTCAGACCTGTGCACGTTGGTTCCCGAGGAACCGCGCACGAAGCGGCCAGGTGCTCAGTATTGTCTTCCCAAATAAGAGGAAGGGCCGCATCCCAGGTGCCCGCGGCAAACACCTGCTAGAGCCGTGGTTGCTACAAGTTTGAGGGAGTAGGGCACTAGGGGTAAGCGGCCCCCCCAAATCTCTTCAATCGTTTTCTCTTTTTTAAATTTTTTGTTTTTAAATTTCTTTTGTCTTTCTCCCTAGATCCTGGACTTACACCTCCTTCTAGAAGTTCCCCAAGGTGGGCTCACTCACACAGGAAGGGTCAGGTAAGTCAGAGCACATTTTTAACACACCTTGGGTCTGATGGCGGGGTGACACCCTGAAAGTCCAATGGGACACCTGCTCCCCCTTGGCGACAGCATCTTCATTAGGCAGAGGTAACGGGATCAGCGAGCAGAGAGCATGCGGACTGCAGGCCTCTCTCGTGTGGGATCCCGTGTCTCCACTGCCGCCCTTTCTCCTACAGACGCACTTGGAGAGACAGGGCTCTCAGTGGAGGGCAGCCCTGCTCCTCTGCCTTCTGTTCTTATACGCAGCGTGTCTGAGAGACCATGACGAGCGGTCTGTGCAAATCTCTCCTGCAACTGACGGGCAACGAGATCCTAACTGGGATGCAAAGAAATCACCTGCCACTCTCCGCACCGCGTGTTTCGCCGTTGAAGCCACTCCACACCCTAGTAACAACCCTCAGCATGTCTGCCATACAGGAACCATGGCCTTCAGCACAACGTCCCTACCATACCCTTGCTGAAGTACAGGCATGAGTATTTTCATGCACTCACTTTGTGGTTTGAGAAAAAGACACAATCACAGTCCATTTCACAGCCTTCACAGCTGAGGATGAAACCTGGGACTGGCAGAGCTCACCCAAGTCCGTGCCCTAGAGGCCCGTGGGCCCCAACCAGCCGGCCGTCCCCCGGTGACAGGTGGACATCAGCACGCAGTCCACAGGAGCCCAACAGGCCCACCGTGCTGTGAGCCGGAACTGCCCGGCTGCGCGCCCTTCTCAGTAAAGGGAGGTCAGGAGCTGAAAGATACCCACCCGGAGACAGGCTGTTAGTACAATAGCTCCGTGCATCGTCCAACTCTCCTGGGGGCTGGAAAGCCCCAAATGCCTCTGCATTCCTCTCTTAGGGCGGCCAGGACTCCGGAAGTCTGAGATGACAGGGTAAAACAGAGTCGCTCTCTCTCCTGCGCATGGACACCTCATCTTCCCGTGTCCTCACGTGGTTGTTCCTGTGTGTCTGTGTCCGAATCTTCTCATCTTGTACGGAGGTCCGACGTAGAGGTCCTGCCGCTACCGTGAGTTTCTGACACCCTGGGGCCTAGAACTCCACATATGAATGTGGGGTCTCGGGAGGATCCACCATTCGGCCTATAACCACCTTCCAGAAAAAATATGTACAGTTTTTTCCAGAAACGATCATTACTGCATGTGACCGTCCAGCCATTTTATTAAGTGTCCAACTCCTGATTTCAGCTCAGGTCATGATCTCACGGTTTCTGAGGTCGAGCCCTGCGTCAGGCTGTGTTGACCGCAGGGAGCCTGCCTGGGATTCTCTTCCCTGTCTCTCTACCCCTCCCCCACTTGCATTCTCTCTTACTCTCCCAATAAATAAGCATTTGAAAAATGTTAAAAAAAAAAAACCGGAGCTCATCTCCCTATTATAATCAGACTAAGGACCATTCCTAACGTGCATTCTCAGATTTCAAGGATGCAACACTGAAATCCCCATCAGATCTCTCCTGATCCTTCATCTCAGTGCAGGTCTGCATTGGGGTTGAAGAAAATCATCCTTTCCCTTATACATTTTCCAAAGTGTCAAAATGTCTACAATATGTAATCCTGTCTGAAGTATGATGTCTTGGGGACCCATGACATTTAGGTAAGTGCTGCCTTCAAGAGATTTTACTATGAACGTTCCATAAGGCTCTTGCTACAAACACTGTTCTTGACAAACCAATTTATGACCCACGTGGTAAGTGTAGCTCAGGTCAAGAACAAAAGAGAAAGAAAGGAGGAAGCGTTGCTTTATACGCCGGCAATGAACACTAATATGTGAATATCCGTAGAAAAGTTAGGAAAAAAAAAAAAGAGGAAGGTAAATATTAATTTTCTTACGGTTTGTTACAATAGAATCAGATTTTATTAACATGTATTATCAAATATCCTCGCTAAGAAATCGGTGAGCGTTAATGACAAGGAAGACTAGACAGGTAACTATAAAATAATTCCACACTGAATGGAAAACACGGGAGTTTGGGGCTCTACTCCGTTATCATGTACCGAATGATGAGGAGCGTGGCACAAGCTGAGGCACAGTGCAGGCTAAGAGCACCCCACCCCCAGGTGGGACATGTGTCACACCCCTCCCGGGACACTCCCGCCGCCCAGGGACAGGGGAGGGGAGAGAAAGCGGCTGGCTGACTGATGCAGATCCCGGTCCCACCCCCAGGTGGACATGTGTCACACCCCTCCCAGGACACTCCCGCCGCCCAGGGACAGGGGAGGGGAGAGAAAGCGGCTGGCTGACTGACGGAGATGCGGGTCCTGCAGGGCACGCGTGTCCTTCAGTTACGGATCACGGAGTGAACTGCAAGAACAAGGCCATCCTGTCCGGAGCCGAATCTCCAGAAACCTACAGATCCATTTCCTAGAGCCCTAACGTCACCCTCATCGAGACGGAAGGGGGTTTAGGTGTTGCCATGGGTGATGGGGACACAAAGACCGATGTACTGCCTACACCCCACGCAGGAGTCCCTGAGACGCGCAGTGACCTCCCTCCGGGAGCCCAGCTGCCTCAGTGGCGCCACTCTGCTGGGGCAAAAGAGAATTTGGCTCAACATTATCCTGACCTCCCAACCCCCCAGGATCCTGCGACTCTCCCTAAACACATAAAGATTCCTCTGTGAACTTTATCTCAACTGCCCCAAGCTACATGCTGGTGATCCAACTCCAAGCTTACGGCCCTGACGGACGTCTGAAGGGTCTCAGGACTGAGGTCTACTACACAGTAATAAATGACGTTTTCCTCGCAACAGCTAGTCCCTCAACGTCCTGGGAACCTTGCTTCCAAAATTCCTTAGAGCCTTAGGCAAAGCCCGTCCCAACCTGCAGGTATAGTCACCCTTCACAACCCCAGTGCAGCTCTTCCCGCCAACGGTCCTGTCCCTGTGCTTTAATAAATTCACCTTTTTGCACCAAAGATGTCTTCAAGAATTCTTTCTTGGCTGTCGGCTCTGAACCCTCCCATCACCCCAAAACCCCATCACTAAAGGCAAATATAATGTAGCATCTTGGGGAACCTGGGTGGCTCAGTCTGTTAAATGTCCGACTTCAGCTCGGGTCATGATCTCCGGGTTTGTAGGTTCGAGCCCTGCATCAGGCTCTGTGCTGACAGCTCAGAGCCTGGAGCCTGCTTCAGATTCTGTGTCTCCCTGTCTACCCCTCCCCCACTCATGCTCTGTCTCTATCAATAATAAATATAAAAAATTTTTTAAATATATAACGTCTTAATTCAACAATAATACCAAGCCCCTGTTATTTCTAAAGCAGTGAGGCTAGATGTTGAGTGACAAGGGGGCTAACAACTGGACTATATTCTCAAAGAACTCCCAGTTTTAACAGGAGATAAATAATGAACATTGATACCGAGGTAGTTTAGGGGGAAAAAAACACATGAAGTGTATTTCTGCTTCTAGAGAGCTCAGCTCCTGTGGGGGATGCCTCCTCTCCTTTCTGCCTCAGATGTCACCCGCTGTCCCTCAGAGCTCCCGCCTCTGAGGTCGCCCTGACCCTGCCACAGCACCCTACTGACTCCCCACAAACAGTGTCTTTGTCAACCCCCGCTGGGGTCCCCTCCCGGCCTCCCCAGACCACACAGGAGGCTCAGCCCTCTTCCCCACAATCTGCACTCCCCTGAAGACTCCCCATCCCCCTGCCAGCAGGGGGCGATCTTTCCGGCAGCTGAGTTCCGGATTTTCAAGCCAGAGGCAGGGAAGATGGCCCAGGGCATCTGGCTGTCCTCCCTCTCAATCTCTGCCTTCGCCTTTCCCAGTGCAGGTAACTCCGGACAAGGACCAAGATTGGCCACTGCGCCACTTAAACAGCCCTTCCCTTCTTGCCTGCTGGACCCACCCAAAGCGGTCTGTGGGTGAAGACTCTACCTCCAGATCAGGGGTCTGCACACTCCAGCCCTCAGGGAGACCAAAGCCAGCCATCCTGTTTGTTTGGTTTTTGGTTTTTTAATAGCCCAAGTGGTAAGGTTTTGGAATTCTGGACATCTTTTTTAATGGGTGGGGTAAAAAAACCACACACAGGGGAAGATTTAGTGACACGTGAAATCTACTTACATTCAGATTCCGTATCCTAAATGACTTTGGAACCCAGGCACACTCATCTGTCCGGCTTCCGCACTACAATGGCGGAGCACAGGAGTCTGTGCCTACCCTATTTACCATGAAGCTCCACAGAAAAAGTCTGCTGATGCCTCAAGTCCCACCTCACTCTGTCTACAACTGCAGTAACACTTGCGAGTCAGGCCAAGGCTTTCCTTTTGATATGCAAAGCGAGCTATAAATCCCCTTTCAAGATTGGCTGCCCCACTTTAGGTGCTCAAAAAAGACAGGACTTTGGGAGGAGGTGAACAATGACCTCATTATTTCTTCTTTCCTCTCCTGCTTTAGAGATCCTTATTGGCATTTTAGATAATGGATGATTCTGGTTCAAGGGGGAGAAAAGCTATGCCCAAGGGCAAGCAAGAGTACCGGGAAATACCAGCGACCTCAATGAGAGTCTGGAGCCACAGGCTCCATAAAAAGCTGCAGGCGTTTTCCGAGGAAGAAGAGCAATGGGCACGACCACGGGCAGGAATGGACGTTCAGGACGAGGGGGATGTTGGTGAACGGAAAAGGGAGGGAAGTGACAAAGACAATAATGATGTGAGCAGAAGCCTCAAGACGAGGCGCTCAGGCAGTTAGTGGATGAGCCGTGAGGGTTGGAGACGACAGGACACTGGTAAAGAGGGAAGCACAGTGACTCCTGAAGGGCAAATGATGAGTCACACGGATTCCGAGGTAGACTAACCAACGTTGCCATGATTCAAGAGACATTCTGGCCACGTGTGACTTAAAGGGCTATCCAGTACATCCTGCAAGCAAGACGCTCAGCTTCCCGCAGGCAGGAATGAGCAGAACCAAGAAAAGTCAAGTTAATTATATTTTGCCCCATGACAAAACAAATAAGGGCCCTGAATACAGACCTCAGAAAGAGAGAAACCAGAACATTTTATACAGTCCCTTCCTGTTTCATTTCCCCCACATAGTTTCTATTTCACGTTTGCCAAGGAGGACGCTCTGTGAGTCCTGATATCTGTTACCAGTCTTGTTTGTTCTAGTAGCTTCCTCTAGCACCGGCTTCATAATACTGCATATCCAATAAATGCCACTGGAATTAATTTTATGAAATATGCATGTCCTAGTAGGAGACGTCAAAAGAATTAGAAATAAGTCTATAGTGACAGTTGTCATGTGACCAAATAACACAGGAAGCCACGGTGAGCGTAGTCTACCGTAATTTATACAACGGATGTGTTCCAGAGCTATTGAGCTAAAATAATGTGTCAGTGATATAATCCACCTCCACAGAATTCCTGTACAGACACCCGACAAAGCTTCAGTGACCGTCACTGGGCAACAATGCTTGTGATGAGAAAACGCTGTAAAACTCTCTAAACAATGTCCCTAGATTCTGATCCAATTTAAGTGAATTATGTTCTCTAAATACTTCCTTCAGCTTTTCTATGATTCCATACTTTCTAGTTATAACATCTTCACTAACTTGTGTTTCAATGGAGAGGGACACGCAAAGCCTGAAGCATCACTAAGAACCTTCTGTCCTGTGTGTTTGTGTCCATGTATTGTGCACTTGCCCCGTCCTGTGTGGGGTGCACAGAGCCCTCCGTAACAGCCATCAAAGCTGTCAGGCAGCACGACTCATGTCTGTGTCCCCTACATGTCTCCGTCACCCCGCTCCTGTCACAGAGCTGTGAAGTCAGACTCCACGCGAGGTTGCCTGTGCTGTTCCAGCTGGCAGCTGGGGTAATCCCGTTCCTTTCTAACACACACCTTCTTCCTTGGGCACGGCACCTTCCCTTGTGGGCACCATGTGATCAAAATCCCATGCTGCCAAGGCTAGCCTGACAAGGAACTCCAATCATGGGCGAGTAACTCACTTTCCTCTGAACATGCCTTGTATCCATATCTAGCTATGTTCTTTGGCCAGCGGGTTCACTGGCGGTGGGATTATTAAATTTATTCTTTGGCCCTTCAGGGAATGACTACACCCCAATGAACTCTGCCTCTGTTCCTGAGCTTGTTATCACATACCCAGAACAGAGAGTTCTAATCTGCTGTGAACTGCAAATTCAAAGAGTTTGGGATCCGGAAGTAGCATGCTACATGGCACTTCCAGGAGGCATGGCGCGTCCATCCTGGTGTGCCCTTCTTGGACAGCGGCCTGCCTCACTTCCCGAGTTATCAACTGGAAACGGGTCACGTGAACCCAAGTGCAGCTACAGCACATGCGCCCGTCACACACGGACTCTCACCTCTGTGCGCTGGTCATGCATCCTGCTCGGCCTCTGTGTTCGTTTTCCAGTTACTCCCCAATACTGGCCACAGGGGCAGTGTCCGCATTCCATGTAAGGGCGGAAGAAAGTCTGCACCGAGGAACTTTAAAGCCTCATTCGAGCCACCAGCCGCCGGCTGGTCGTGGAGTCCTGTGGATGTTCCAGAACGTCTGCAGAAGCCTGCTGTGAGTTGCCTCTCACGGGTTCTCTCTCCGCAGGCCACGTACAGGGACAGAAGTACACGAGACAGTCCGAGGGTCTTATTTTACACGTCCACCATCGCCTGGTCTTGTGAGGCATTTTACATGAATTTTCTCCCGTGAGCTCACATTTACAGTGCCACACTCGAGTAACACAAATTAAAACATGTAAATTCTGCATAATTCAATGTGATTCCTGAATGAAACGCACTTTATCTTCTGATACGGGTCCAGCACATGGACTCTAGTTGTGATGTGCAGGTTACACGCTTTCTGGCTGATCTGACAAGCTTGGCCATCAGCCACGTGACCGATCTGAAAACAAACCGCATGTGTGTGCCAGTGACTTCCTGGGGGGCAGAGGCGGCAGCCCAGAGTCCCCCCGCCCGGCACACAGGCTTGCCTAGGAGTGCTGCCCAAACCAGACTCAAGCCCGGAGTCCTGGAGTTGGATGGAATCTCAAAGGAGTCGTTTTCAGGAAGAGCAAATTTGAAGGAGGCCCAGGATGCTTGGAGAAGCTTTGACTGCGTTAGAGACCAAGTCTTCACTTGTAACACGACGCGGGTACACTCTGGGCCATAGAAAGAGTGTGAAGTCACAGTAACCCAGCCGTCAGGGCTCAGATTCATCCTCCTGCTGTGTCCCTGAACATCAGACCAGCAAGGCCACACGCTCTTCTTATCCATTGTTTTTTAAAACCCTCTGGGAATACAGACCAGGGTCGGAAGAACATTCTTATTCAGATAATATTCCTCATTTATTTTTCCCTAAAGATTTTTGGTCAGAGATGACACCCTGTCTCACTGATTTATGGCTCCCCAGCAACCTGGAGTCTCACACTCCACCTAATGGCTCTCCCTGCATACGTATTATTAATTAGCTAAGGTTTCTGATAGGACAGACTACCATCAAGTAATGAGACTGCTCGCGTCTGTAAGGACAGGAATGTGTGCTACAGAATGACGCGCAGGGCTGCCGGAGGATCAGACACAACACTGGGACTCCGCTCTCCTCCTGCCCACCGTGGTGGAGAGAACCCAAGGGACGGACGCTCATACTCTCCTGGGTCTTCTAAGAACCCACATTTTCTTGGCTGGCGGGGGGGGGGGGGGGGAAGACTCCACAATTTCACTAGAAGTCTGAAGTCTTAACTGCAAAGTGCTTCTACGAGGAGGGAAATCATGGTCACAAACGACAGCAGGGAAAGCCCGCTCCTGCGAGACTCTTCCAGGGGACTCACCAGGTGCTGACAGACCCATGTCCAGAAGGAGGCAGCCTATCGCTTTCGAGAAGCACTTTCCCCAGAAACGGTTGTTTGGTCTTCTACTGAATTTTATTCCCAATAGCTATCGTGTGTCACCAGGACGGTGGACAACCCTGTCCCATGTCTGTACCTCCAACATCCCCCCATGTTGCTGAATGCTCCCTGATTTTTCTTAATTAACTTAATTTGAGAGACGCAGAGAATACGAGCAGGGGAGGGTACAGAGAGCGAGAACCCCAAGCAGGCTCTCATGAACTCACGAACTGTGAGATCATGCCCTGAGTCGCAGTCGGTGGCTTAAGCCACTGAGCCCCCAGGTGCCCTGCTCCCTCCCTTCACAGGAGAATACCTCAGGGGTGCACCATCCACTTTGGGGATGTGGGTCTTAAGGGTGCTCAGTCCTTCGCCCCATCTTCTCGCACCCCCAATCCTGCCTCGTAGTAAACCAGAAGTGTTACCTCTTTTTGCGACTATTGATACGGTTTGAGACTTCCTATCCTGTCCCTGAGATTCTTAAATCCCCAAGTAAGTCAGCTCAGACAAGTGAAATCAAAGTGGTGAAGACGGCAGAGCTCTCCCAAGCTTCGCCTCAAAGTTCCACGGTATCCTCATCTTGAGCCCCACCAGGTCCCATGACATGACATTTCTAGAAATTCTGCACACCGTAAGCACTCAGTCAATGCCGCTTACCTTTTATCTTTCTAAAATGGAATGCGTCCCAAAACAACACCTTGTGAATTTTAAAGGAGGTGGCAAATACTCAATGATTCTTGAGGAAATAGCTCAGAAAGTTGGGATAATACAAGCCAACTGAATACTAATTTGACTGCAATGTCTTTTTATTCAAGGACAAATTTGATCATTTAAAAAAAGAGTTCCAATCTCCATTAAGCCAATGAAAGCCACAAACATTATTGTCTCGCTATCAAATGGCATATTACAGGAAAAAGAAATTACGCTTACTTTTATTACTCAAGGAGTTAGAATTACTATTCCAGGAGTACTTAATGCCTTATGAATAAAGTTCTAAAAGAAAAAATGTATATATATTGCTATTTAAAGGAAGGACTATATACTTTAATGACATCTCTAAATTTGCACTGAACTCTGCAGCTGGCTGCATACTGTCACACACATCAGCTCGCTGTGCCACTCTTGCAGAGCCCTAGCGGAGGACTTGATCTTGCAGTAGCCCTTCACAGGACTTTGGCCAAAGGCCCTGCGTGAAGATGACCATGTAGAGAATGAAGCATCCACTGGTCAATCCAGATGCTACAGTCTTCTGATGGAAAATCTTATGTCCTTTCACAAGGCATTTCAATTGACAGAGAACTTCTCTTGTGGAAAATACATGAGACCAAATTGTCTGTCACTGTAAAACTGGTCTTATAATTTTCAGGCTCATAAGATGTTTATGTAAATTAACTATAAAACAGGATGCCTGGCTGACCTATATTCTAAGGTAAAAGTACGACACCGTGATGTGATGATTTTGCAGTTGATTATATTTGTCGCCTATTTTACAATCAAGACCCCAGTTTCTCCATCCTTGCTATACACTGGGTCTCCAGAAACCTAGGCCGCTGCTGGCGTGTTTGCCTAACTAGAGACACCCACATAACGCACGGGACAGGACGCTGGGGGGCCGTCAGGATGGTGCTGTGTATCTGTGAGTGTAGAACACCCCAAGGGTGCACTGTTTTGCGATTTCGCCATTTCAGGGTCCACCGTATTTCCTGCCTGGCCCAGGGGCCTTGGCGGATGGACCCCATTCTGTGTGCTTTGTGTGGGACCCCAGGTTGGTACAAGAGGTTACTAGGAAGTCTTGCCTCCACGGCGTGGTCAGGGTCTGAAGACAAAGGAGTGAAATGGAGGAGCGCCTTTGAAATTTCATTCCAGGGTTAGGCTTGATGTTAGGTATTATAACCTGTCATGATGGAACAGAACTCAAGAGCCAGGGACTCCAAAATCCCTGCCCCCCAATGCTGTAAATGACTCAGGCGCTCGCTTGTCTTTCCCCCTCACACAGCCATCGGTTACCTCCGGGCACTGCCTCTGAAGACCCTGCAGAATTACCCGATGTCGTATTCATGCACATCGGTCTGCCCTGTTTGGCACCTTCTAGTTCTCTCCCACAGAAGCTTTCGGCTAGCCCCTCTTTCTTGGACTGGGGCGTGATGCCAGCTCCCACTGCTGAACTGAACTCCCCACAGGACACTTGTGGACCCTGCACTAAGAACCTTGAACCCAAGAAAGATGGCATAGGAGGCACAAAAATCTAGGTTTCACACACTCCCCGATCATCACTCTGACAAGTGCCCCGAGCATCTTCGATGCTAAAGAGTATGCAGACATGAAGCAGTGGCAACAGCACAAGCAGAAAGTTAGGCTGCGGGCTGCTCTCCTTCAGGCCATTTTCAAACAACGTCACTCCTTAGCCTAGCCCGGTGTGTTCCCATTTCTCCCCCTTTAATAGGATACCAGACACCAAGCTCCATAATGGCCTCTGGGCCAAATCCTCGTGAATAACGTCAGCTTCTACTAGTTGTGGTCACTGGGACGCGGAACCACACCTCTCCCAAAAACTCGTCCTTCTCCACCGCCAGCTCGAACCACATGCGATGTTATGTCCGTTCTACGTCCTGAGTGCGCTCAGAGCCTTCCTTCCTGTGGTACAGGCGCACCCAGCAGTCCCCCAGCCCGACACCACCTGCCCACACGTCGGCCACACGTGCCTTTATAGAATACGTAATGTGAGAACAACATTCTCATTTTTCAAGTCCAGCTGTCCCTGGCCCCACCTTCCCCATCCGTGTTTCAGGACACCCCAGTGCCCACAAGCACAGTCCAAACTCTCCTACGTGACGCTCTCTTCAACCTGTGGGTCTCATTTCACCCCACCTCCTAGGGACCACGCGCAAGCCCTCAATGCTGCACAACCGTGACTGTGTGACGCAGCAGTGTGACCAGCGAACATGGCAATGCCAGCTCACCCCCAGTCACAGAAAGTCCAACTTCTGAGTAAATCCTGGAAATTACTTTTCTGTTAGTTTCTTTTTTCTGTCATTTGCATTTTGAAATGTTTTTTTTAATTTTTAATGTTTATTTTTGGGAGAGAGACAGAGCGTGAGTGGGAAAGGGGCAGAGAGAGGAGGAGACACAGAATCCAAAGCAGGCTCCAGGCTCTGAGCTGTCAGCACAGTGCCCGGTGCGGGGCTCGAACTCATGAACCGTGAGATCATGACCTCAGCTGAAGTTGGAGGCTTAACAGAGGGAGCCACCCAGGAGCACCTGAAATAGGTTTTTCTCCATGAATACACGTGTTTTGCGTGACGAGGAAGGTTAAAAATTGCTGAACCATGAGCCCACTTACAATCAAGCTTTCCTGTTGGCTTCTGCTAATTTCTGCTTTCCGGCTCAGTTCCTTACTGGCGGCAGGGCATCAGCCCAAATCCCAGGGTGGCGGCTTTGGACAATGACCCGCGGAGACTTCCAGGGTGACCACCTGTCCACCTCTGTCAGACGGACTCAATTTCTACCTTCTCCTGCCTGAACCTTCATGGATTTCCCTAATATGCCATGGCAATCTCCTATCACAGAAGCTACCGGAAGTCTGTTCTACACGGACCCACATCCTAGGCTTCTCCTCGGCCCTGTCCTGGAACTAACTAGAAGGGGTGGGATGAGAGGGCTGCTCTGGCTTTCTGCCCTTCAGTTCATCCTCTCTGTCAATTTAGTTAGAAGTAGTCTAACTAAGCATTAGTCTTATGTATCATACGTGTGTGTGTGCACGCATGCATGTTTACACATGTATAATACACACATGTAGTGTACATGATACATATGCTACCAAAAAAATGTATACTATGTGCAGAGCATACCTACGCACAGTATCATATACGTACACAGAGGTATAATCATATGCATCATGTATCTGTGTAAATAGGTCTGTTTATGCATGTACACGCGTATATTTTGTATATAGAAGACAGACACTAGCAAAACAATATGTTCTTGTGACAAATACATATGCCATCATATATATGCATGCACACATAGGTATAATGAATGTGTACTGTGTGTATACACATACACAAGTGTCTGTGCATGTGTGTGTGGACACACACACACAAATACATATGTATTTCCCACATTCTTGATGGGGAACAGATAGTACTTCTAAGTTGTCCACTTGCTGAGTGCCTAAGCGGAGGATCAGATAAGCAGACAGTCTGACATTGGAGGCGAGTGTCATCAGCGAACCAATGAAGTTCAGGAGCAGCGTTCTTTACAGCCAGCGGTCCCCATGCCAAACACCCAGTTTGCAATAGCATCTCTGCTAAATGAAGAGCTTTACTTTCCAATCAAACATCTGTAAAACTTTGTCCATCTTATTTTCGAAACCAATGTCAGGAGCGACTGCACACAAGGACTGACCGGTGAGAATGCGCGCTCCACTAAATACACCAGAAGATCTTTTTAAGGAGAAAAATAAAAGACGATGCTACGTGGGACTGCTTCTCATGCACTTCTGGGCACGGGGAGAAGACGGGAAGGAACGCTGAGGTGCGAAGCGACATCTGGATGGCAGACCCTGCCCGGCGTTCCCACGGGGGCGCGGCGTGCGAGACGCACGGCGAGGGCGCTCCGCGTGACTCTGCTCCGTGGATGGGAGCCACGCTTTATCGAGTGTCCCCGAGTCAGGAGAGGTGCCTGCACCAGCATCCTTGTCCCGGGGAAGCAAGCTGCAGGGAAAACAAGGTCGGACCGCGCGGCCCAGCAGCGCTCCCACACACAGAACAGAACCGTAAATACATCAGAAAGTGGCGGCAAGGTAGAAGATCGCAAAGGAAGCCCCACAGAAAACAGCTCTTCCTCGTAAAGAGTTCAGATCCTGAAGGAAATGAAATAGAGGTACTTTCCTTTAGACAGACGAACATTTCATGTGAAAATGTCAGGGACAAAACAGTGATATGAAACCGGAAACGGTGTGAACTAGTGTGCTCACCGTCAGCGATCCTTTCCTCCGTGAAGAATATTCTATGACGTGTATCAAGTACCTCGCTTGTCAAGGGCAAGGAGATGGGTCACCAGAATAACACTACTTGGACCCCACAGTCCAGACGCGGGGGGCGCAGCCCGGTCACAGATCGGGACAGATGCCATGCAGATCTGGGGGGAGATGTCCCTCTGCGAAGACTGAGCCTGGTGTGTGTAATCTGACCAGCGCCCCCACACCACCCAAGGACCGCCGCCGAAGGGATGAGAGGCCTCCGTTCAAGTCGTGCTCAGGCGTGGCCGTGGCGGGCGCAGGGTGGGGTCTGACCACCTTCCTCCCTGCGGGTGAAGCCGCTCATGTCTACACAAGGATCAAGTGAACCACTTTGCGGAGCGCAGCAGGGACGCTTTCGCACATGCAGAGCTGCCCCAGCAACAGTGTTTTCTTTCGTTTTATCTTCTTTCTCCTTTCTGAGAAAAATGTACGCAAACAAAAGTTCCTACGGTCCACTGCGCAGGGAGCATCCTAACGAGCTGGAGAACAAAACCTTCCCGTGCAGGTGACCACGGGTCCCTTGAAGGCCTCAGCTGCAAGAGAGAGGAAGGAGGAGAAAGAACAGGGAGAAAAGGGGAAAGAGGAGAAGGGAGGGGAGGACAAGGAGATGGGAAAGACACAGAAAAGGGGGAAATGCAAATAAAAGACAGTAATAATAAACAGCTCAAGTACACGTATCAGCTCAGTAAAATAAACTCAAGTGGTTATTAAGCACTTATGCTTTTCTAGTACTTGATGCTTGGAAAACCTCTGCAGACTATGTCTTGTAAAATCAGGACACGAAACACTGCGCCTTACAAATGACGGGCGTGTGCTGCTTGCGCCGCTGCTGGACCACTGACTGCACGGACATCCCCTTCAGTCTCGGGGAGCCAGCCCGACGGGCTTCCACAATCAAGGCTCTCGGGATCCCGGAGGTCAGACCCTGCACAGCATTGTGAATACTGATTTTTCTAAACGTTTATATTCTTAGGGAGCCTGGGTGGCTCAGTCGCTTAAGCATGTGACTCTTCATTTCAGCCCAGGTCATGATCTCACAGTTTGTGAGTCTGAGCAGCACGTCTGCTTGAGATTCTCTCTCTCTCTAAATAAACAGACATTTAAAAAAATGTGTACTTATTTTTGAGACAGAGAGAGAGAGAGCCCACGAACACGCAGGAGAGGGCAGAGGAAGACATAGAATCCGAAACAGACTCCAAGCTCTGAGCTGTCAGCAGAGAGCCAGACATGCGGCTGGAACTCATGAACAGCGAGATCATGACCTGAGCCCAAGTCGGATGTTTAACTGACTGAGTCACCCAGGTGCCCCCATAAAATACTTGCCTGTTTAAAGAACCATACAACCCCATTGTGATGAAACTCTGACACACCTAAAGAAAATTATTGCCAGCTCCCTCGGTACAGTTTGGGTGAAAGTCACCAACTCACTTACACGATTACTGCAAAGTCATAAAAACGGGAAGTTTTAATAGGTAATTCAGCTTTTGAAATAAAAACTGATACTGATGCATGTGCGTATTGTTCATGAAAGAAAGTCACTTCTTTTCTATCAAGAGATAGCTCGAGGCTGAATAAGCAAGCAACAGCTTGAAGTCAGTCTGCGGTCGGGAGGACCCTGCAGTGAGTACCGGGATGTCTGAGGAGCACTGCCCAGTATTAGGACACAAAGAGACAGATGACAAAATTCTAAAATCTGTGTGTAAACAAACAGTGATGTACATGAATACATTTATGTCAATCAACCACAATGAACAAAAGGACAAGGTTGTAATAAAGAATCCCAAAGACAGGAATGACGGGTACCTGGCTAGCTCACTAGGTGCAGCATGCAACTCTTCATCGGGGGACTTGAGTTCAAGTCCCATGTTAGGTGTAGACCCTACTTTAAGGAGAAGGAGAAAAGGGAGAGGAGGAAGAGGACGGGGAGAGAGACCAGGAGGGGGAGGAGGAAACAGGAAGGAGAGAGTCTCATTTCTCTGTTAACGAGGAAGGGCACGGTTGGAGATGGCAACCCAAACGAAAGAAGACCTGAGCAGGTCTAGAACACTGGTCCAGGATGCCACACAAACAGGCCACAAGATGGACACAACATGAGCACCCAGGCAGGACGGAACAACACTAACGGAAATGTGGGACACACAGAATTTGATGGAGGGCAAGGGCTTCCGGACACAGAAACTCAGATGAACAAAAGCTTTGAGCACAAACTGCCCACAAGACGGCCACGACCTACATCAGAAACAATGGGATGTCTTGTTGGTCGACCTTGAGAGAGTGGAGGAGACGAGGTGGAACCCTGAGGTTCTCCGACCCTGTCAGAGGCACAGTCACACGGGCCTGGAGAGCTGGGACAGCTGAGCAAATGTTACATGGCGATCAAGCTCTCGGCGCTGCAGATCTTGGAGATACAGAGGCATCCCTCAGAGATGACCTGTCTTCCAGGAACTCCGAGTGCAACAGAGAGAAGGCGGCTGCGTTCCCAGCCTGGAGGGAGCACACGGCTTGAAAGGATGGGCGTCAGGATGCTAGCGCTCCGTGGTCCTGCCTGTCCGACGGCTAGCTGCACCACCTCGGCAAAGTTACTGAGCCAACCTGCAGCTTCAGGATCTCCAAAGAGGATGAAACGACCGCCCAGCTCCTGTCCTCGCTGTTGGGCAGACAAATGAAATGATGACGTCCAGCGTTTAGTGGGATCCCTGCGTCAGAGGGAGCACTTAGTAAATTGTTCCTAAGATTACTGGAACTCCACACGTTTGGACATAAAGAAGGAAATACGGTTTCCCGTGGATCCTGGAGTACAAGTTCAGGCTGGAGGTGCCTGGCAGGACATCGGGGCAGGTAGCCGGACTGTGCCGGTGTCCAGAAGGTTGCTCATACTGCTTACAGGACACAGGAAAAGGCAAGGAATCTGTCTAACGCGTGTAGGCAGGAAGCACATTTCTGCCTCTAGAAACACAGATGGATTCATAAAATCACCCAAACAAGGGATCACAGAACGTCTGCAAAAACATCTATGCACTAAACCCACACAGAGAACACAGGGTATTGTCAGTCCTACAACCCGAGGATTAAATCCCATTTAAATAGAATAAACTGAGGCTCCAATCTCTTGAAGTAACTGATCCTGCTACACCAAAATGTGATCACTAGTTTCTGCTTTTGTCTTTATTGAGACCTCATTTTTAGAGCAGTTTCTGGTTCACAGCCAAACCGAGAAGGTGGTACAGGGCCCTCCCCTGCACACTATGTCCCCACACACACATCACCCCTCCAGTGACCAACAAGAGTGTGGCTACAGCCTGCAGAGGCTACACGGACACATCGTAATCACACAAAGTCTGCAGTTCACATGCGGGTTCAGTCTTGGTGCCGCATGTCCTATGGTCTGCACACAGGTACGGTGACAAGAACCCACCAGGACAGTATCACAGAGTCTCCCCACTGCCCGAGAAGTCCCACGTACTGGCCTGTTTGTGTCCCCCACGCTCCCCTGGCAACCGCTGATCTGTCCACGGTCTCCACAGTTTTGCCTTTTCCAGAATGTCATCGAGTTGGAATCACACAGGAGGCAGCCATTTCAAGTTATCTCTTCCCACTAAGTCAGACGCCACAAGTGCCCTCCAGGTCTTGGCTTGGTGTGAGAGCTCATCTCTTGTCAGTGCTAAATAACACACCGTGGTCCGGACACGCCGTTTACGTACCCACCCGCCTACTAAAGGACACCCTGGTCGCTTCCAAGTTTGGGCCGTCATGAATGGAGCTGCTATGGGGATGTGTGCTAGGTTTCGGCGCAGACACAGTCCCTTTGTGTAGCACATGGAAAGGCTGCTGTCCTGTAAGAAAGCATCCAACCGCCTCCCACAGCGGCTGCGCCATCTTGCACGCCCAGGGGCAGAGAGGGGGGCCGCTCCTGTAGCTCTGCCTCCCGCCCCACCCCCAGCACTTGGTGCTGTCAGGGCTCTGGATTCCGCCACCGCTAACAGCTGTGTGGTGGCATCTCGTGCCGGTTTTAACTTGCGTGTCCCTGAGGACGTAAGACACAGAGCGTCTTTTCATAGGTTTGTTAGCCATGTGATACTATACCAGTTTTAACTGACGGGGATTCCTTGCAGAACCATCTGGGTAGATGGGAGAGACAAGCAGCTGTGTGTCCAGTCGAAAAGTTTTGTCCCCTTGTGACTGGGAGTCGGATGGGATCGGAAGGTGTGTGGACCTGGCTGGCTGAGTCAACCAAGCATCCAATGTTGGCTCAGGTCATGATCTCACGTTGATGGGTTCGAGCCCCACGTCAGGCTCTGGAACCTGCTTCGGATTCCGTGTCTCCCTCTCTCTCTGCCCCTCCCCCAGTCACACTCTGTCTCTCTCTGAAAGTGAACATCAAAAATATTTTAAGTGAGTCTAAGAAGGTCTCCATCACAAAAAGATATACACTAACTTCACTTGTATCACTTAGATCACTTCACTTATATCACTTAATCACAAAAGGATATACATTAACTTCACTAGGGTAGCAGGAAGGTCTAAAACTGACAGTTCTCAAAATTAATTTAATGAAGTGATATCCTTGTCATTTTGAAATCGAGGATTGGTCATGTCATGGCTATTATGGTGCAGATTTTATTGAAAAAAAGTTTTGCTCCTGGGAAGTGTAATTCTATTGCTTGTGTAAAAACCAAAATGTGACTTTTTTTTTTTTATGTTTCTTTGAGACAGAGAGTGAGAGTGAGGGAGGAGCAGAGAGGGAGGGAGAGAGAGAATCCCAAGCAAGCTCCGCGCTGTCAGCGCAGAGCCCAACTGGGGGCTCAATTTCACGAACCGTAAGATCATGCCCTGAGCCGAAATCAAGAGTCAGATGCTTATCGACTGAGCCACGCAAGTGCTCCCAAAATGTGACTCTTCACCAATCACATCAGGAATGTCCGTCTGGAAACCGGAAGTGGACAAGGGCGGAGCCACCTACTTCTAAAATACGCCCCTTTTCATAGACTCAAAACTCTGCAAAAGAAGTGAAATACTGAAGCAGTGGAACAAATACGCAGATAAAATATACTACACGGTTACACAACCATTCTTCCATTACAGCTCACCCATGATATACTTTTGTTTAAAAATAATACTGCTGCTGTGCGGGGTGCCTGGGTGGCTCAGTCAGTTTGTGAGTTTGGACCCCGTGCTGGGCTCTGGCCGACAGCTCCGAGCCTGGAGCTGCTTCCGGTTCCGTGTCTCCCCCTCTCTCTGCCCCTCCCATGCTCATGCTCGGTTTCTCTCAATAATAAAAACGTTAAAAAATTCTGTTTAAATAAAAACACTGTGAAGTGGACTCGCTGCAAGACTTTCTTACAAGGGGAGGGTGGAGACCAGTAGACTGCCCTCCGACAAGAGACAAAGAAAAGAGCCCCGAAGAAAGGCCAGGCCGCTCCGTGAGCTGTGCTAAGCTCAGGGAAACTCTTCTCTCAGATGTGGTTTCCGGGCAGCTCTACGGTTTGCTCCCTGTGCTACTTACCAGCACTGCTGACGGCCTGGGGCTGAGAGAGCGTGGCGGGTGGCGGGGTGCCCGGGACCGTGAGGTCGCCAGGGCTTCCTAGGCCACATGCTGGGTTGAGATCCAAAAGTTAGAGTTTCATCCGTCTTGTGAACCGGCGAAAGCACAGAGCAGAATACGTCAGTGATGCATGGATGATACCAAGATTAAAGGATCCATTTTTCATTGGAGAAACCTCCCCAAAGCGGTCTGTAAACATGACAGATCGTAAAGCGCAGAAGCCGGTGTGGTCGTAAGCCTCCTCTGGTCCCATGACAACTGTATACCTTCATGAATCCGCGCGTTATGCTGATATAGAGGGGACACTGCTCGTGGTTAGTGAGCAGAGCCGGTGCCTAGGGGCCATCTGGCGCTTTATGGACGGGCACAACCGAACTCACCAGGTGGCTCACACGCCTGTGAACACACACGGCGAAGTCGTAACTGCTGGCTGTTACAAAAAGCACCTTGCTGTTCAGAAGGCCAGCT
The DNA here is from genome assembly GCF_006229205.1 of Suricata suricatta. Classification (NCBI taxonomy): domain Eukaryota; kingdom Metazoa; phylum Chordata; class Mammalia; order Carnivora; family Herpestidae; genus Suricata; species Suricata suricatta. Next base: position 4,427,897 of record NC_043717.1, on the reverse strand, counting down.
CCATCCATCACTGCTCCTTTCCTTTACCACGTAGGTGACGCGCCGGCTCAGAAATGGATACCTCCGTGTAAGTAAAGCACGCGAGAGTCCAACAGACCCAGGAAGGCCCAGAGTCCCTATGCTCTGGCGAGGACGACCAAAGTGCCTCCCTGAAAATCAGGACCACAGCTGAGACACGTGAAGCAGGTGACCGGGATTAGCAAGGCACTGTATTATGTGTGTAGGCTGTCATTTTCATCCAGACCATCAGCCAGAATTTTCTAGAACTACTGAAATCCTGTGCATTCAGTCATGATGGTTGATATTATAATCATATTATTCCGCAAAGTATATCCATGAACCTTCGGCCATTGCCACATTGAAAGACAGTCGCCACTGCTCAGACTCAGTCAGAGTGAACTTTGATGGGCACAACCATTTACAGACAGCGTCATGAAAACATATTGGTCAATTTGAGCAAAACCAGATTTTGATAAGCTCTTCCTACCTCCCTCATTCTTTCCATCACCTTTAGAAAGGAGTTGACTCTCTCTCAACAGTGAGTGAGTTTGAGTGCTTTGTTCATGGGAAAGGTCTGGTCTCCATGATGTCTCACTGTATATCTTCATGTCAGCCTGAATGCCATTGCTCCCTGACTATGTGTTACCTCCAACGGTATTTTGGAAATCCAGTAAGGGTTAATTTCTTTGCTGATCACTTGGGATGCAAATCCAAAGAGGAAATGGTTTCTGCTCTAGACCAGAGAAGACTGGCAAAGCAATGATTCTCGTATCCTAATAAAGGAAATGTGCACGGTGCACTCAGAATACAGAGAAGGGAGGCCCAGCACGTCTTGAGAGATTCAGACAAAAGTTGAATTCAGTGTTTCTTTTCACTGTCCCCTTTCCTCAGAAGATGGGGAAATCTGTTAACCTTTCTTGAATTAGACAACGACAAGAGTACACATTTCTTGGGTCTAAGTCTCAATGTTAAGAGTTACACCGCTCTTTTTCAAGTAACAAAAGCGCGCTGTTTGCCAAGGAGTCACTTGGCACATCCACAGCACCTTGCCGATATCAACCACGTAACCATTTGAACTGTAAAACTGAGGAAGTGTCACTATATTTCGCAAAGGGTTTTTTAGAGATTGGTACAAGAAGAAATCTCAGACACATCAAAACCAATCTCTGACTGATATTCTATGTTCATGGATTGGAAGGACCAATATTGTTAAAAAGCCTACAGTACCCAAAGCGACCTACATATTTAATGCAATCTCTATCAAAATACCAACAGCACTTTTCACAGAACTAGAACAAACAATCCTAATCTTTGTATGGAACCACAAAAGACTCGAATAGTGATAACAATCTTCAAAAAGCAAAGCAAAGCTGGAGGTATCACGATTCCGGACATCGTTAATTACAAAGCGTCAGTCGTTAAGAGAGTGCAGTACTGGCACAAACGCAGACACACCGATCAACAGAATAAGAAACACAGTTATATGGTAATTAATCTTTGACAAAGGAAGCAAGAATATGCAATGGGGAAAAGACGGTCTCTTCAACAAATGATGTTAGGAAAACTGGACAGCTACATGCAAAAGAAAGAAACTGGACCACTTTCTACAACATACACAAATATAAACTCAAAGTGGACTAAAGACGTAAATGTGAGATCTGAAACCATTAAAATTCTAGAAGGGAGCATAGGCAGTAATTTTTCTGAAATCGGCTACAACAACATTTTTTTAGATATGTCTCCAGAAGCAAGGGGAAAAAAAACATCAAAATAAAGAGCTTCTGCACAGTGAAGGAAACAATCAACAAAACAGAAAGGCAACCTACTGAAGGGGAGAAGATACTTACAAATAATATACCCAATAAACGGTTAGTATCCAGAGTATATAAAGACCTTATACAACTCAACTCCTAAAAACCAAATAATCCAATTAAAAATTGGTCAGAAGACATGAAGCGACATTTGTCTAGAGAAGACATCCAGATGACCAAAAGACACATGGAAAGATGCTCAACATCACTCATGATCAGGGAAATACAAATCAAAATGACAATGATACCCCAACTCACACCTGTCAGAGTGGCTAAAATAAAAAACGCAAAGAGCAAGTGTTGCCGGGAAAGTGGAGAACAAGGAACCCTCCTGCCCTGCTGGCAGAAGTGCAAACCGGTGCAGCCACCGTGGAACGCAGTACGGAGTGTCCTCAGAAACGTAACAGAATTACCACATGATCCAGTAATTCCACTACTGGGTGGAATTTGCCCAAACAATTTATCCAAATAATACAAATACACTAATTTGGAAAAATACATTCCCCCTTATGTTTATAGCAGCATTATTTACAATAGCCAAACTATGGAAGCAGCCCAAGTGTCCATCACCAGATGAATGGGTCAAGACGTCGTGGTCCATGTATGCAATGGAATACTACTTGGCCATGAGAAAGAATGAAATCTTGCCATCTGCAACAACATGGGTAGAGCTAGAGAGGATAATGCAAAGAAAAGTCAGTCAGAAAAAAACAAATACCATAGGATTTCACTCATGTGGAACTTAGGAGACTAAACAAAGAAAAAAGAGACAATAAACCAGACCTGTAACTACAGAGAACAAGAGTAAGGGGAATGACGACTTTGACGCCAAAATGAAGTCTGACGCTGGCTAAGAACGTCTCAGCTAAGAACTGCATCACCGCCTGGTAGGGGAACAATGGATCAAATCACTCGGTCAGGATCAAATGTCCTTTAGGTCCGAGATTTCATATTGTCTTTAAGCACATCGTATCCAGGAAGACCATGAGTGAAGTTTAGAAGACTAGTATTCAGAGTTGACAAAGCTGTTGATCTGTTTCCTAAATCTAATTTTCTAAGCAACAAAGGAGAGTATTCACAAGAAGCTGCTTTCAGCAACTATGATGTTTATACAACGGTTTTCTACGTAAGTCAGTCTGTGGGATGAGAGACCTCAGTATTGCAGAACTGGATTCGCTTCCACAGAAACAGAAACTCCATCAGCTTAAGAATCTCAAGAAACATCCTACGTACTCACAAGATGTTCAACACGATTCCAAAGCAACCCATTTTCTATCCCTTTCAGAAGGAAAAAAGCCTCCCGAAACCCCAGTTCCTCAGCAGCAGGTGGCTACTGAATCCACATAACCTATAGAATCTGCCGTCCTGGCAGTGACTCTGCAGAGTGAGAGGGGGTGAGCTCACCAGGTGGGACAGTGGGCTGCACGTGTCAACGGGGGTGTCCTTCGTGAGCAGATGGTCACCTCTCATATCAGGAGGAAGCTCGTTGGGTCAATCTAGCCATTTCTGCCCCTGGATACGTACTAGAATCATTTTGGAGAACACACGCTAACATATATATAAACCTGGAGGCTCACACACACATTTACATGTGCAAATACATATGCTCGCACATACGCACATACTCAGATGCTTAGGCCCTCCCCCTGACCAAGTAAATACATGATTTGTGAAAATGGACTGAACCCTGGGCGACGACCCTCCCTAGAGGCTGCCGCACGTGACACAGACATGCCGGGGTGAGCGCTCGCGGCCTGGATACGAGCTCCCACACCTGGGCTCGCGGCTCCTGAGAATGAACTCACAGCAGTGCTGCTGCCAACGTTCTGGAACTGCGTACTACTCTCATTCTAGGACACAAAATATGGGACACCAGGAAGATGCCAACACGTGCTGATGAAGGGTTTACAGTTCACAAAATGGTTTCTCAACAACATCATTTTTCCCCCTCACGCTAACCTTGCAAGAAAGTCAGATGGGTTGTTGTTATTATTATTAGGGACTTTCGACAGATGAGGAAACAGACTGAAAAGATCAAATACAGAGTGACCAGTTCTGTCACAGGATGAGCATACGGGATAAGCAAGCGCAGGTCCCGATTCTAAGGACAGAAGATGGCATGGGCGTGCAGGATGCCTGCCACACGGGCCTGATTCCACCTGCACCGCTGACCAGCTCCAGGAGCGGGAGCAAGCTGCGTGCGTCCTCTGTGCACTGCTTCCAACAGCGGGATCACACCCATCACTCCGTGCAGTGCTGGCCTCAGTACCCCGGAGGCTGCACGTGCGCCTTAGCGGAAGCCAGGTCCCGGGGCACTTGTCCCCGGCGTTCCTTCGGCGGTACCTGTCTCGTCCGCCCCGACCGGCAGGGCAGAGAGTCCTCGTGGGTTCTTTTTCTGAGGGAGGGAGAGAAAGGGCAGGAAAGGGGGCGCAGAGAGGGGAGATAGCACATGGTATCTGATCAAGCCTCTCTTTTATTCTTCTTCCTCTCCTCTTCCTCTGCTTCCAGAAAACACGCTATCTTATACATGGTTTGGGGGCGGGGAACTGCCCCAGGTCGGTTGTCAGGTAACAGAGTTAAATGAGTATTAGAGAAAGGGAAAAACCCGAAAACGAAACTCCAAACTCCGGACCCAGCATCAAAGGGAAGCGTGCAGACGAGCGTCTGCAGCTGGGGAGGGGAGGCTTAGTGCTGAATAATCCAAAATGCGGCTTGGTCTTTTGTGCACCTTGGCCATTCTACGTCTGGCCCAGCATGACCGACACCAAAATCTTGGACCAGGAAATGGCACTCTCCAGCCTCCAGATGTAAATCTTGTTTTTTGGTTGCT
>NC_043717.1:4386278-4423156 GCF_006229205.1 Suricata suricatta | reverse complement strand
CCCAGCATCAAAGGGAAGCGTGCAGACGAGCGTCTGCAGCTGGGGAGGGGAGGCTTAGTGCTGAATAATCCAAAATGCGGCTTGGTCTTTTGTGCACCTTGGCCATTCTACGTCTGGCCCAGCATGACCGACACCAAAATCTTGGACCAGGAAATGGCACTCTCCAGCCTCCAGATGTAAATCTTGTTTTTTGGTTGCTCCCTGGAGAACGGTATCTCCTTGCCTGAGGCAGCCAAAAGCTCGGCGGTTCCCAACACACGTGGGAGGACTTAGCACTGTGCCCAAGAAGTACTACCAGTACCAGTATGGCTACTGCACTCCTTCTCCTCCCTCTCCCTCCCCTGCTCTTCCTGCCATAATTACTACCACGACGAGAGCTAATAATCATCATCCCTGCTCTCAGCAGAGTAAATGGCCCTTTAAATAGACAAACTTCATTATAATAAATGTCTTTGAGCTACTCTTTACCCTCTTCCCACACACTCCGCCAACCCAGCAGGGAGCATGAATGGTCTTCGAAGACGACTCTGTGACAACACCCCCCCAGACGTGCCCCGATGCTGAAGTGTGGCCCTCTCTCTGGGACACGGCGAAGGTGTGAGGAGACAGCAGGCAGGTGCTCAGCTGGGCTCACAAACCTCAGTGACCAGCAGCCTTGGAGACGCACCGCTCCCATCTGCCTTCCAGAAAGAACTGAGAGCCAGTGCAAGGGGGGCCCTGGGCTGCTGGTCTCCCGCCGCTGCACCAGACCGGCTGCTGTGTTGAAAGCAAGGCCCCACGCGTCCGGGGGAAGCCACCAGCAATGGCACGTGTGGCTCTCACCCCCCCAACCTGCCCCCAACTCCCCCGTCCCCTCCCACGGGTCCCACCACACTGTAGCGTGAGGACTTCCCAGTGAAAAAGACGAGCCCAAAGCATCCCTGTGCGTTCCAACGACCCTACGCAACTGGGAAATGAGGAGAAAGACACATTCCGAGGAATCGTCTTGTTCCAAAATTCTGTTCTTTTATCTTTTTCTAAGAGCTTATTTGTTTGCAAAGTTCTACGACGTTACAAAATATGCTTGAGGAGTCTATGTTTCTAAGGGAGCGTCTACACCGTGAAGCTGAAAGGAAACAAAGTGATTGCGGATCAGGTTCCAGCCATGCCCTCCTTGGTTTGCAAATTAAATTCGTCATGCCACATTAGCTCAAAGATACGAACATTTTAATAATTCCAGATCTACAAATTGCAAGAAAACAAATTAACTTTAAAATGTATTCGGTTCCGAGGAACTAGCTTCCTTCAGGATGTATTTTTCATCTGAAGATAGAAAAGGTATTCTAAATGACTGCATTTCCAATTTCACTATGTAATTTCATCCTCGTTGTTGTAATTTGTGGTTTTCAACATATTTAAAACCCTGAAAATAGTGAAAACCTTCAAAATAGATGATAAACTAAACTAGTAGTTTGATCTACTAACATAAATATTTTTAATGTTAATATTATCACGGTTAGGAATAATAATAAAATAGTTATTGTCTGACACAATTCTCTGTTCTTTGCAACATGGGCTCATTTGGATTCAGATACATTTTATAAATCACCAGTTTATAGACTATTTGCTCTGGTGAATTAAATGACCTTAATGTTGATATTTTATGGTTACGACAATGACAATCTAATAATTACACAGTTCTCACTATGTGACAAATAGTATTGTGTGCTCCTTACATGTATTCACTCATTTAGCCTCATACACCTTCTAGAATTTTGGTGCAATCATTATCCACAACGTATAGATTAGGAAATGAGGAACAGAGATGTCAAGTAACCTTCCCAAGGTCACACAGCTCAGAGTGCTAGAGCCTGGATCTGAACAGTCAGCACGGAGCAGAGAAAACAATGCTGACTCATCTGAAGACACAGCAATGAAACATGCAGTCTAGGAGCATTGGGTATGTAGGTAGATGTGTTGAGTGCATATGCAAATCGAGTGATTTTAAATCGTAGTGGCCTGGCCTCTCATGTGAGCTGCTAAAGCACTACCAGAATGGGGACGACGAGTTAGCAAGCCACACAGGCGAACCCATCCTAGCCCCTAGATCCACCTGGGTTGAGACCAAAACAAGTTTTCAGTTGTGCAACTACCATTCTGTCGGACTTCCAGCAGTCAGCAATCCGTAAGCGTTCCCCGAGTGTGTACTACAGGCCACTCCCCCCGCTAAATCCTGGGGCTATGCAAAGGTCTGACGCAGGGCGCCGGAGGGGCTCAGTTGTAAAGCGTATGACTTGGGCTCAGGTCATGATCTCACAGAGCAGGACTTCAAGCCCTGGGTCAGGCTCTGTGCTGACAGCTGGAAGCCTGGATGGAGCCTGCTTCTGATTCTGTGTCTCCCCCGCCCCCGCCCACATTCTTTCTCTCTCTCAAAAATAAATATTAAAAATAAATGAATAAAAATAAAATAAAGGTCTGCCTCGATCAGGTTACTGAAGCCGCAGGTTTCCACAGTGCTTACTGCAGCCTTGATCATGATGCAGCCCGGCTAGCACATTCTCTCAAGGCCCCACCCCCCCACCTCCCTACCCCCGGAATCCCACTGACCAGTTTTCAGCAGCAAAGTCATGCTGCTTCTCCATGGACCTGACTCCAGGGACTGGGCGGGGCGGGAGGCTCGGTCACCCTGTGCCACCTCCCATCCAGGACTCCTGTCTCAGACCGGCCAGGTGTGACCTCTCTCCGTCACTACAGGGCCACCTGCCTGTCTCACGCATGATTGTGTCTACACAGCAGTCCGTCAACACCGCTGCATGCACACACTCACGGATCACGGGGACCATTCGGCGCCTCCCAACGCCAGCACGTGCAACACCACAGCTGCAGCTCTGAGGGGCGGCCTTGACCAAGCCCAGTCCCTGACCCTGTGCACATGCTGGTCTTCGTGCCCTCACAATCCAGCGTCAGCCTCTTGGCAGCTCAGAATTTACACATCCGTGGAGACCTAAGCTCCAACAGTTGGGTTGTTAAAATTTGTGGGGCGAGGTTACCGAGGTGGTAAAAGTAAATAAATGAATAAAAAGCGTAGCAGCTAATTACACACCAATACCTAATCTCCGTCCTGTTCTCACTCGCAAGCAGGCACTGTTGGTGCTCACATCGTCTTCATCCCTCCGGGTTACTGATGAGATGTGGGAAGCCACCTTAGTAAAAGGAGGCTTATATACGTTTAATTGTATTCGCTCATTCTCTATATAATCATTTAAATTACTGTCCGTTATTTGGCCAGGTTTTCTCCTATTCGTGGCCTCTTGTACCATGTTTTGTATTACAATTTGAGACAGAAATATCTAGGAAGTAAACTGTACACATTTACATATATGTGTGATGTATATCACTCATGTGTAGTCACTGTTTCATTTCTCTGCATCTGTATTCTTGGAATTTTCCACAACGAATATGTGCTTCTTTAGAAATAACAGAATATTTTATTCTAAACCGTATTTTATTCTCAATGAAATTCTAAGAGGATGAAGAACGAACGGACACCTGTTTTGTAAAATACTTATTCGTGTATCTTCACAGGCACTTTCAGAGTCTGTTTTCAGGTCCTAGGTCCTACTTCTGTATTAGCTCTAGTGGGATCGAGCCTCCTGTTGCAGTCTGCACTGAGCACGGAGCCTGCTTAGGATGCTCTCCCCCCGCCTCCCACCTCCCCCCGCCCCTCCCCTGCTCATGTTTACACCACAACAGACAGGGGCGCCTGGGTGGCTCAGTCGGTTAAGCCTCCGACTTCGGCTCAGGTCAGATCTCACGTTTGTGGGTTTGAGCCCCGTGTGGGGCTCTGTGCTGACAGCTAGCTCAGAGCCTGGAGCCTGCTTCCGGTTCTGTGTCTCCTTCTCTCTCTGCCCCTCCCCCTCTCATGCTCTGTCTCTCTCTGTATCAAAAATAAACATTAAAAAAAAATTTACACCACAACAGACATGCCCACTTTCTCTCTCTCTCTCAAATAAAAAGGGGGAAAAATTCACAGAACACACAGCTGTAAAGTACAGGAGGAAAATAAAATTGAGGGGAAAAAACAAGTAAACATTAAAACCAGTCTAAACAAGTAACTACATAACCTTCTGACTGTTACTCAGGACAGAATCTAGTTCATCCACCTTTCGATTCGGTAAGTACCTGCAGGCCACCGGGGAGGAAGGCAACAGAGCAGGGGGCACCAATGACCACCAGCAACCTAACTGGACTGCTTTCTGGTGTTGACGTAGTTAATCTTGCACTGAGATTTCACTCATGGCTCCAGTACGCAGCAACAGCCGCCCTTGGGATGGGGCATGGAGATGATTAAAAAAAAAAAAAACCCTGCTGTGAACCGTTTCTGACGCCTCTGCGGAGGTGACGTGGGGCATAAAATACAGGGAGGGGCCACTCAGCCATTTCCGACCACACTGAGGCCACATGAAACTGAGCCCTCCTTGCACCCATGGTTTCTGGCCGGCATTTACATCCTTCTGGGGTGGGCAACGTCCGCCTCCACCAGCCAGCAGGGGGCAGCCTGCAAATCCTTGCTGAAAACAAAACACTTCCGGAACATTCCAGGAAGCCTGTTTTCCCACACAGGTCGGACCCACCTGGCATCAACGTTTGTGGGATTACCCACATCATCTTGGAGGGTACACACCACTCTTCTGAGAGTCACTCATTAACTCAGGGCAAGGATCTGTGAGAATCTGCTCTCACTGCTCACTGTCGTTTTAATCGAGTTCCTTGAACAAAATCATGGATCCCAAGTGTCCCCAGGTCCTTGACAGCAGACAACGTAGAACCACGGGGAAAGGAAGCTGCCAGAGAGTGACAACCATCCGTGTCCACAGAGCATACAGCAAAACTAGCCTTTGTTCATCCGGTTCCGGTCAAACGGTTAAAAATACAGCCCTGAGCACAGATGAACCTGGGTCTCTTGCCTTTGCCCTCTTCCGGTCCAGATCACCTGGGAACGTGTCTCGCTGCGTCCGTGAGCCCACTTTGTATCCTTCGGAGCAGTTAGTGTGGAGACCGCGATGGGGATTATGTGATGAGCACAGAGTCTGGGACACGGTATGGGCTCGGTGACTGTAACCTGATTACTATGAACTCTTACTGTTTTTATGCACAGCACATTTATTTTATCAATTACAACGTACATTTTCAAACTGAGGGGGGTCACCTACACCTTGAGAAACAAAGTGGATCTCCTGAGACACAGGAAAATAAGACATGCGGATGGGAATCCACGAGAGCCTGGAAGCCCAAGGCAGAGCACGGTGTCCACAGGCTTCCCTCCCTAGTTCCGATCCGCTAGGCTTCCATCTTCCCCTGGGTTCACATTCTCTGGTTTTTAAAAATGTTTATTTATTCTTGAGAAAGAGATTGAGCCTGAGCATGGAAGAGTCAGAGAGAGGGAGATACAGGATCTGAAGCAGGCTGCAACCTCCAAGCCGTCAGCACAGAGCCCACCGGGTGGCTGAACTCCTGAACCGTGAGATCATGACCTGAGCCGAAGCCGGACGCCTACCTGACTGAGCCCCCCAGGTGCTCTCCCCTGGGTCCATATTCTAAAAATAATTTTTCTTCATGTATATAATGACTTTCACTTTTTCTCTCAGCAACCGATGGAATCTTGACGAATGCAAGGAATCTCGGGAAGAAATACTTTTTAGGAGGTAATTATTTCATTCTTTCAACTTATAAGTAGGATCTGATCATCAAGGCAGTCTGATTTCAGGTGCAGCAGAAAAGGTCTCTCTCCTCTTCCTCCAAGACAGCATCTGGGTACACAGAAGAGTACTTTCCAGCAAGGCTTCCTTGACGGGCCCCGTGCCCGGAAGGACCCACACTTGGATTACGAGACCGGCTGTCACCCTCCTGAAATTAGTAACAATTATCTTTCAACTTGTGTTCACTTAAGATTTTTATTTTTTATTTTTCAGGTGCCTGGGTGACTCAGTAGTTGAGCATCTGACTCTTGGTTTCAGCTCAGGTCATGATCTCATGGTTCATGAGATTGGGCCCCACTTGGGATTCTCGCTCTGTCACTCCCCCATTCACATGTGTGCGCGCGCGAGCGCGCTCTCGCACTCTCTCTCTCAAAATAAATATTTTAAAACTGTTTTATTCTTAAGTAGTGTCTACACCCAACATGGGGCTTGAACTTACAATGCAAAGATCAAGAGTCTTTTGCTCTACCAATGGAGCCAAACAGGCACCCCTTTTTTAAATGTTTATTTTTGAGAGAGACAGAGACAGAGAGAGCGAGCACGCATGTTGGGGAGATGCAGAGAGAGGGGGACAAAGGATCTGAGGCCGACTCCACGCTAACATCATCAGGCATTATGCAATGTCAACGTGAATAATAAAATTCACACCGATAACTTCAAGTTTTAGTTTTTCTTCATTTAGAAACACAGGAGATAGCGAATAAGCCCTGTGACGAGTTGAGACACACAGACCGTGGAGATACAGGAAAGGTCTGGAACAGCACTCTCCCCACTTCTTTTTGAACAGAGTTCTTGTATTTTCCTCCTGCACTGGACCCTGCAAATTGCACCCGGCTCTGTCCCTGGGGCTCTGTGGCACAACAGCGATGGCCGTCCTGACCAAGCAGCAGGCTCTGCGTTGGTACGCTGCTCTGGTTGGCCTCCTGGTCTGGGGTTCACGGAGGTGTCCTCTGGCGTCGTGGGCGCCCGTTCTGTTCCTCATGGTGCAGTCCACGATCCTGGTTTCTGTTGTGGCTCCCAACGCCACCAGAGCTCTGCGTCCCAAACTCAGGCTGGTGCCGACTCTCCCAGCCCTTCCAGGACTGCTCATCAGGCTGAGCAGAAGCTTCCAGGCCCTCTGATCACTGCGCTAAGCTTATTTGAGCTCAGACTCTCTATCCAGGCGCCTCCCTCGGCCACACCTTTGTTACAGCTCCGGCCCCACGCTGGGTAAATAGAGAACATCTCCCAGAACACTGGTTTTCAGCGCCAGCTGCACATTAGGTTTCCTGGGTTGCCGGGCCTCCATCCCACATGCGCCACAAACAGCGGAATTAAGAACTACTGCACTACACTAACAGCTTCCTATAGCTATGTTTGGAAAAACGGGCATCGCCTTGATTTCTCTGCATGTGTCTATGAGCCCCTCCCCTAACATACGATCAAGAGAAGCAGAGAAATTAGTACGCTGATTTTTTTTCTATTTATTGACTCTGAAAGACCTATACAGAGCAAGCAGCAGAGAGACAGAGGGACACAGAACACCAAGCAGGAGCGGTGGTGTCAGCACAGAGTCTGATGCGGGACTCAAAACTCACCGACTGTGAGATTATGTCCTGAGCTGACGTCAACAGTGGGACACTTAACTGACCAAGCCACCCCGGCGCCCCGACAGGGCATGCCGATTTCTAATCTCCGTGTCCCTCTTTCCTTTTCTCACTCTTCAGCTGTGCGGCGGGTGGGAAGGGCTTCCCCTTGTGCACAGGCAGGACCTTGCCGTAAACTGTACCCCGACTTCCCCGCACCTATGTGTGACCTGAGTAGTCCTCAGGTCATCACGGCACCTGACGTGGAGGCCACAGGCCTAGAGGCTGCACTGAGGCTGAGGCACGAAAGGTGCCACCTGGTTTGAACATGCAGAGACAGGAGGGAGGAGGCCCCAAGGCTGAGTGCCGAGAATCCCCACTTCCTGCCCGGGTGGAGGACGAGCCCCTAAAGACCCTGGGGAGTTCGGCGGGACGGCTTCACTGCTCACTTTGCTCATCCCGCGTCGATATGAAAATGCCCGCTGTACACACCTGTGGGCGTCCATCTACTTCTGACTCTGGCACACCGATGCAGCAGAGCAAATCGATCTGGAAGTGAATCCTGGCTCTGCTGATGCTCAGTGATCTCAACAAAGTGAGCCTCTTTCTGCTACACTTAGCCAACCTTGAACGTGGCAGCCACTGTACAGACTCAACTCACCGCGTTCTTAGGAATAATAAATGTATCAGTATTTGTAAGTTTGTTGGGAGAGGCAAATTGCAAACACCATGCCACTATGCTGAAGAAATAAAAACAGGGGCCTCTTCAACCTTTCTATTACAGATTTAATACTGAGCCCGGGTGGCCCAGTCGGTTAAGCATCTGACTTCGGCTCAGCTCACCATCTCACAGTTCGTGTCTCTCTCTCTCTCTCTCTCTCCGCCCCTCCCCTGCTCATGCTCTCAAAATAAATAAATGCTAATTTTTTTAAATAAGAAATAAAAACAAATACAAATTGGACAGCAATTTTTTTCCCCAACACAACATAAAATACAAAGCAAATAAATATATTCAGAGGGTTTCTGTGTTGCACAAGGCACCACAATGATTTATAATTCTAGCACAGAGTTTAACAAAAGAAGAAACATGAGCCAAATATCAGGAATATGTGTAAATAATGGAAACAATCCATGATTTCAATAAGTACATGCCGACTCCTAATGAAAATGTAGCCTGGCTGGATGTTAATTTAAGTACTGTAAAAGTGGGGCCACTGAATTGATGTGCGTCACTACGTTGTTACAAAAAAGTATTGATCTTCTAAAAATTAAGCAAAAATGCTATTTTATTCTCCTTTATAATGAAAGTGAAATGAACTTTAGTATTTGTGTTCACAGAATGGTGAAAGTAAGCTTAATTACATTTAAATGTTATCCTATGAATGTTTCCATACACTGAAAAATCCAATTTTTTCCTAAAGTGAAAAAATATGTGGCCATCTTTGGATATGAACTAATTTTCTAACATTTGAAGTAAATGAAAAACAAATAAAAATAAAAATTGAATAAAAAGAACCTTCAGGGATACAGAACTCAGTAACTGAAATTAGAAGTCCACTGGAGGGAATAAATAGTAAATTTGGAAGGAGGAGGAGAATAGATCATCAGCCTGTAGACAGAGAAACAGAGCAACCAAGCTTAACAGGAGAGGGAAAAATAGTAACAAATGAAAACAGACCGAGGGAACATTCTATTACAGCATTCTATTACAATGATCCCAGGAAGAGGAGAAAGAGACAAAGGGGCAGAAGTTTTATTTAAAGAAATAATAGCTGAAAAGTCCCCAATTCTGGGGAAGGAAACAGCCAGATTCAAGAAGCACAGAGAACCCCCATCAAAATCTACCCAAGGCAGTTAGTACACACGAAGACACAAGTAATTAAAATGAGAAATAGTAGTGATAGAGAATTTTCAAAGCAGCAAGAGAATAGAAGGCAGATACCTGCAAGGGAAACCCCATGAGGTTATCAGCTGATTTTTGAGCAGAAACTGCAGGCCAGAAGGGAGGAGGATATATTCAAAGAAAAATGGAAGAAGAATAGAAGGATAAAGACTTTCCCAGTAAAAGGAACTCATCAACAGTCCTAGAAGAAATGCTAAAGGGGACCCTTTGAGTGGAAAGGAAAAACCACAGGAAGTGAGAAAAGTAGAAAATACAACTATTTTTTACATCAAAAAAAATTGGCAGAAAGTAGGACACTACATACCTAAAATAGGGGGTAGGGAGAGTAAAAACTAAGTGCTTTTAGAATGGGTTCATTCTAAATGGGCCCAACTTAATACAGAGTGCAATATGTATGGTATATACAGACCTAATGGTAACTGGAAATCGAAAAATCAGTAATAGATGGGCAAAAAATAAAAAGAAATCAAAGTATGTAACTAAAGAAAGCCAGAAAAATGTGAGAGAAAAGAGTAAAAAAAAAAGAGAGAACTACAAAACCTGTAAATAAGTAACAGATGGCAATAAATGGATATCAATTACTTTAAAAGTAAATGGACTAGGGCGCCTGGGTGGCTCAGTGGGTTAAGCCTCTGACTTCGGCGCAGGTCAGATCTCACATTCGTGGGTTCGAGTCCCACATCAGGCTCTGTGCTGACAGCTAGATCAGAGCCTGGAGCCTGATTCCGGCCCTGTGTCTCCTCCTCTCTCTCTGTCCCTCCCCCTCTCACGCTCTGTTTCTCTCTGTATCAAAAATAAATAAAACATTAAAAAATTTTAAAAAAAAATAAAAAAATAAAAGTAAATGGACTAAACCCTCTGATGAAAAGACATAGGGAATTTATATGAAATGACAAACACCCCGAAGAGCCAGAGCAAACTTGAAAAAGGAAAAGAAAGGAGGTTAGCACCATCTCAGCTTTCAAGATACAGAACAAAACTGTAGGGAGCCAAACAAGATGCTCCTGGCACAAAAACAGACACGTGGGTCACAGAACACGGTAAGGAGCCCAGAAATAAACACACATTAGATGCTCAGTTAATCTCTGACAAAAGAGGCAAGAATACACATGGGGAAAGTCTGTTCAACAGATGGGGCTGGGAAAACTGGCATCAACATGCAAAAGAATGAGACCAGACCACGGCCTTACATCACACACAAAAATAAACTCAAAACGGATTCACAAACCAAATGGGAGAGCTGAATCCATAAAAATCCTAGAACAGAGCACGGACACAAATCTCACTGACTTTGGCTGTAGCAACATTTTTCTAGATAGCTCTCCTAAGGTGAAGGGGAAAAAGGCAAAACTAAACTATCGGACTACGTCAAAATAAAAAGCTCAGGGGTGTTTCCCCCACCCCTGCTGGAGTACTTCCCACTCCTGACATACTCTGAAGGGAGAAGAGGAAGTACAGTCATCATGATGAGCACTGAGTAACATATGGAATCACTCTACTGTGCACCTGAAGTTAATACAGAACACACTATGTTAACTATACCGGAATTAAGGGTTTTTTTAAATTTTTTAATATTTATTTTTGAGAGAGGTAGAGTGTGAATGGGGCAGGGGCAGAGAGAGAGGGAGACAGAGAATCGGAAGCAGACTCCAGGCTCTGAGCTGTCGGCACAGAGCCTGGTGTGGGGCTCGAACCCATGAACTGTGAGACCATGACCTGAGCCGAAGTCGGAGGCTTAACTGACTGAGCCAGGCAGGTGCCCCAAGGTTTTTATTTTTAATTAAAATTGCATTAAATAAATACAATTTGGAGTATATGTACACAAAATTAAAGGAAAATTAGATTTCAGAATTACAAAGAGTCTTTGGAAGACCCTTAAATTGATGATCCATATGCAGTGTGTTCTACATTTATACTTGCTTTTTGGGATGTGAATCTGTGCCCACTCGAAGGACTACACTATAAAAAGCTTACTTTCTTAATATGGCAATTCAAAAATATGGTAAGAGTGGGATCAAGTACCCCAAGGTGGAGAGAGAGAGAATCAGGTACTGGAAAGAAAGCCTGGTGCTTAAAATGACAACTCAGGTACAGTGAACTGACTTCCATGAGAAGTTTACAAGCACAACTACAATCAGGCCCGCCCACTGGAATGTTGTTGGAGTGACCTTGAACCTGCCGTGTTACCTACTGAGAGAATGGATCCGCCCACAGGGATCTAGGAAAGTTCACCAGAACTTGGGAGTGCCTTTCCACCACAGGGAAAACTGCATCAGTCCACATAATTCAACACCTATCACCCCGCCGCACTCCCACATTTTATTAGTGCTGTTCTGCAGCACGTGTCCTGAAAATCCAAGCCATCATAGGAGATCCTGAAGTCACAGCTGTCTTTTACATGTCAGGCTGGTCTTTTCAAAATTTCACTTTACCTCCAATCCCGATTTTTGAAAACAAAAACTTTGACGTTGATATATTTTTGAGAGGCAGAAAATGAGTGGGGGAGGAGCAGAGACAGAGGGAGACCGAGAATCTGAAGCAGGTTCCAGGGTCTGAGCTGTCAGAGACAGAGCCTGATGTGGGGCTTGAAACCACAAACCGTGTGATCATGACCTGAGCCAAACTTGGGCTTTTAACTGACAGAGCCATCCAGGCGCTCCTCACTTCAGATTGCTGGTCCAGTTAACTTGTTCATTTTGTAGTTTTCCAAACAGGGAATGCATCTGCAGAGCTGGGGATGCCACTTCTATCCTAGAAATTTGTGAAGCTGTTGTAAAGAATGTTTTTGTCTGTGAATTGTAGATTTACTTATGGTTTTGAAATAAAATGAGATGCTTAGTGAACAGTCAATGGCAATCCTATTCTTTTTCAAAATGCTTGAAACTTGGAGATGAAAAGACATTTGGGATTACTTCCTATTGTGCAAAATTTTTTTGGTAAAGGGGCACTGTCATTTTTGTCATTGCTGTCAAAAATATACATTTGCTGGCACCTATGTCTTCAACTCTAGGCGTCAGGTAAGATCTTGGTTGGGGCGCCTGGGGCTCAGTCAGTTAGGTGTCCAACTTTTGTTCAGGCCTGCAGAATGAATTGAAATGAAAACCGACTGCTTGATCCAGCCGTACCTGCAGGTAGGGCTACCCCTAAACTTCTAGATTATTTTAACCAGCAATTCTCTTCCTGCTTAAACCAGTCAGATTATCTGAAATATGCCAACTAAAGATTCCCAACTCTTTTTTTTAATTTTTTTTAATGTTTTTTTATTTATTTTTCATAGAGAGACAGAGCATGAGAGGGGGAGGGGTAGAGAGAGGAGACACAGAACCGGAAGCAGGTTCCAGGCTCTGAGCTGTCAGCACAGAGCCTGACACGGGGCTCGAACCCACGAACGTGAGATCTGACCTGAGCCGAAGTCGGAGGCTTAACCGACTGAGCCACCCAGGCGCCCCGATTCCCAACTCTTATAGTTACTAGTTTTGAGCTGTCTAGTGGATACCGGCCAAAACCTAGAAGCACACAACAGTCTTTCCTACAAATGAACTCTGAACACGAAGTAGAAGCAAACACATCTCGACCTAAATAAAAACTCATAAATGCTATGGCAACACCTCACGCACCAGCAAAGAGGAGGGTATGGTGAATTCTGACACAAGGTTGCTGATAATGATCCAAAACGATATAATGAGGGAGCAGCGTCTGATTTAGGCTTTGAAAAATAAATAGGGCTTAGCTGAATAGAAAATTGTGCAAGGACATTCCAGCAAGAAAAAAAAAGTGAACTAAAGGCAGAAAATTTGTCTTTTTTTCCCCCCTAATGCCTAGTCCAGTGCTTGTCCTACATTAAACACCAAATAAAGTTTATTCAAAGAGAGAGCAAAGACACAAAGATAAATGATTACATAAATGATTTCTTTGAGTTAAGACTTTGGTCAATGACACAATGGCCTTGTATAAAATGGCTCGTAATGGAAATTCTGTTCTTTTCACAATAACCTACTTTGTGACACGGCTTCAGGAAAAGTAGCTATCAGAAAGTTAGCACTGTAATTGATACATGGAGAAAAGGTAGCTGTAACTGTTAGACTTGCTCTTTATTTTTTTCCTTTCCAGATATAAACAAGTTCTCTAAATGCCATAAACAAATATATAGGTCACATTAAGGACGTGTACCATTTTTCAGTAAAATTATAAACGTCTAAATACAAACACCAATTACAAACTCTGACCAGAGAAAGAACTGAAGGAAGAAACAAGGTTCTGACACTTTTCGTGCCCCAACAGCACAGTGCTTAGCACCTACGGAGGGCTTCCTATCTTATTAACTCACTTTTGTATGTGTGCTGCCAAAGCGAGCACTTATTAATTTGTTTTCGCAACAGTGTAGGAGAGACAGATCTGTGCGCGGGGGTGTTTTGGTATGAGGGGGGGTTTGGGCTGATAATGTCTGCGTCCGCGTGGATGTGGGAAAAGTGCTTCGAAATTTTCTCCCCTTACATTTTTCTTCCCTTTCATCATTGTTGTAAAAGTTATTGGAGACAGTGATTCTGAAGGACCGGCAGGTCAAGGCGGGTCAATAAGGCAAGTAATTATTAGTAATGAGATCCCGGTAAATAGGAGTCGATGCTGGGGAAAGGGAGGCATTCTGCAAACACAAAAGACTGAAATCCTTATTTTGTCTGTGAAATGAGATAATCAGGTAATTCGGTGTCTTAGCAATTAGGGTGTTTCTTTTGATAACAGCAGCAATAA
Source organism: Suricata suricatta (assembly GCF_006229205.1). Classification (NCBI taxonomy): domain Eukaryota; kingdom Metazoa; phylum Chordata; class Mammalia; order Carnivora; family Herpestidae; genus Suricata; species Suricata suricatta. Next base: position 4,409,201 of record NC_043717.1, on the reverse strand, counting down.
TGGTAAAATACAGCAGTCCACATTAAAATGCAGCGTTTTGGTAACTTTAATGAAGCTGATGGCGTTCTGTTTATCATTCAACAATTTCAGTTACTTGACCCTGAAGTTATTTCCCTAACAATCTCTTCCACTGTAAGAAAACCATCTGAAGGACAAGGACACTCTCCATCCACCTGTTCAAAGTATACGGGGCAGCAAACACAGATTCCCTTTCTTGGGGGTTTCAAAATAATTGTAACTTGGGTCACCTGGGTGGTTCAATCGGTTGAGGCATCCGACTTTGGCGCAGGTTACGATCTCAAAGTTTCTGAGTTCAAGCCCACTTGGAGTCCTCTGACCCCCTCTCTGTGCCTCTCCCCTGCTTGTGCTCTCCCAAAAATATATAGATATTTTAAAATTAGGACTTTGTAATGCATGGGGTGCCCCAACTCCATTACTTCCGTATGGAAGACTGAAAACTCTTTGCTACAAAATGTATTTTAAGTATGCAAATTTTGTCTCCTGCTCTATTTTATGCTTATGCAGGATATCAACCACTAGTACTGCAATTAATTCCGACACAATAGTAGAAACATTCAGAATTCAGAGAATTTGTCAATGCAAATGTATAACATATTGGGAATGTGTTAAAATGAGAATGAAGCTTAAAAAAATTTTTTTTAACGCTTATTCATTTTTGAGAGAGGGAGTGGGGGAGAGGCAGAGAGACACAGAATCCAAAGCAGGCTCCAAGCTCTGAGCTGTCAGCACAGAACCTGATGTGCGGCTTGAGCCTACGAACTGTGAGATCATGACCTAAGTCAAAGTCAGATGGTTAACTAATTGAGCCGCCCAGGAGAACCCCCCCAAATTTTTTTAATTAAATAAAATGAAGCTTATAAATAAATTTTACATTTTAAAAACGCCTTTCATAGAAACCATTTGATATTTGATTTCTATGGCACGTGTAGAAGATCTATAGATTATATATTGTTAGATGCATCCAATCATAAATTACACTCAAGGACAGCTACTTTGAATGGTTTTCTTCCGGTGTCAAAGAAAGACCTTCTGTTACGTATACGTGCGAGAAAGAATATGTATATACAGTACACATGTGATTCATATATTTTTTGAAACCATGTTCTCCCGTTTAGAAAGGATTTACCCAGTGTTTTTTCAAGGCATTAGGTTTTCCAGCAACTTTCTAATAAAGAGAAAACAGATGCAATGAAGAAGTAGGTCTATTAGTGACACTGTCTTGCTTGCTTGCAAGACTTAGAAACTCAGTTCTAAGTACCTTAAGAAGGCAAACATAAAAGGGTGAGTATAAGGGGGGGGGGGTCACAGACGGTCTGAGCTGCCCCCACAGCCTCCAGAAATGCCATCACATGTCACACATACCCCTGCTTCTCTCCTCCTCCGCTTTGACTTTCTCGAAGTCGCCTTTCCTGGAGGGCTTCCTCTGCATGGCGGCATTCACCAATGACTTCCCGTCCTTCCGCAGGGAGAGGGGTGCCTGGGAAGGGATGCAGCCCGTCTCCCGGGGTCCAGACGGGACATTCTGCTCCGTGACTGCTAAGGTGCCTTTCTCGGGATTCTGTGGTGCTCTCTAAACAGGGGCTGCTTCCACGAGGCACAGAACAGGAGCCCACATCATGGGCCGAGATGACCTGACGCCCCCCGCGGAAAGGGGACTGCTGTGCGCCCCAGCAGCGTGGCCACACTGCCCTGAAATCAGAACCGGAGGCGAGATTCTGGGAGGAGGTGACAGGGTGAGAAGTTACCGAAAAGCAGAGAGGACGAGGGTGTTGCCAGGCAATGACAGCAAGTCCCACAGAGGCATTAAGGTGCAGTAAGGGGCCGGGACTGGAAAACGATGTCCCGGGACACGAAGAGCGCGGGGAATAAGCCTAGAACCCCCTGAGCTTGCACCCTGGCTTAGTGAGGCATACAGGAGTAGGAAGCCTTGGGATGAAAGCATCCAAGATGAGGCAAACCACATTAGGTAAACAAGACAAAGGTATAGGAGTAGGAAGTTTCAGGACAGGCTCCAAGATGAGGCATTGGGGGCAGAAGCGCCCCCAACTTAGCACAGGAGCAGACAGCTGCTTTCCCAGGAAGGAATGCCCACAGTAGGTGAACAGGTGCACAGGGCTGTAGACCCCAGCGGGGCCAAGTTGCCCAGAGCAGAGCAACAAAAGGACGGTGCCTTGTTGGCCCTGGGGCGGCATGCTCCGTCCTGTCCCCTAGGCTGGCGAAGATAACCATTCGGAAACAACCATCTTCCCGGCAGCAAGACTGTGTCTTGTACTGACCCAAAGCCCTCACAGCCCGTATCTTCGGAACCTCCTTTCCCTCACGCCATGAGCTACTGTGCACAGATGCACTGTCTTTTGCACACACCCATCACACTTGTAAGTCTCTGACCCTAATAAAATCAGAGCAAGGACCCTTCCTCGGGGCTCTGGTCTCCTCCTGGACATCAGCCTCTCACATATTTTGATCCTGCATCCACTCCCTTGCTGGACAAGAGAGAACTCCAGACCCAGAGTCTACATACAACAGGAGAGTAGACTCGAAGAAGAAAGTCAAGTCGGCTCAGAAATACTGAGATGACGTCCTGTCCCGGAGGGTGTGACAAGTACCCCATACCCTGTCCCTTCCTCCCTCTCTATGGCACAGTGGACAAAATGCATGGGAGGCCGCTGGGCAGAGGGGATTGAGAGGCGGGTTTCCGCACATGGCTTTCCTGCCAGGTGCTCCCGACTCCCGTCTCTGTAGCTCAGCGTCCACAGGTAGAGCACCTGTGTGGCTCAGTCCCAGCGCATGACCAGGTGTCTGTAATTATAAATCAACCACCTTCCTGCCCAGACCAGCTGCGTTCCAGATTAGGAAGAACTCCGTTCTGCTCAACGTCATAAGCCCTGTCCCAGGAGTGGCTGTCACACAATGTATGCTTAGTAAAGGTCTCATAAATGGCTCAATATATAAACCAGTTCCAAACTAAATTACTAAGGAAGATAGAGAAGCAGAAACGAGCAAACGAATTAGCAAAAAAAAAAGTTCTTAAAGGACAATTAGGTTACTATATATTCACAAGAGGAATTCCCTTAAATCCAACATCCCAAAGCACACATTTACTGACGATGCAGCAAGAGTTAACGGGCTGGCCTTTAAATTACGAAAACAAATGCGAACAAATAGGATCTTGTTCCTTACCTTGGGGGGCTGATTTTTTTTTAAGTTTATTCATTTCACATGCGATATAGAATCCCAAGCAGGCTCCAGACAGTCAGCAGAGAGCCCAATGCAAGGCTCAAACTCATAAACCATCAGATCATGACCTGAGCCAAGATCAAGACCCAGACACTTAACCGGCTGAGCCACCCAGGTGCCCATCGGAACTGAACTTCTGAATTAGGCGCACGTGAACATGACATGGGCTAGAAGGCGGAAAAGAAGAACGATGTTTTAAGACTTTTTAAAATGTTATGAATTAAATTACGCAGCTTTTCGAACACGTTTGTCTCGACAGTTACAGGCAGTAGAATCTTACTCACCAGCAGTCGTGGTAACAGCGTCGATCGCATCTCTCTCTTAAGCAACGGCTCCCGCGGTCCTGCGGTCCCCAGGCTGCCCAGTGTCCAAGGTTCACCTTCTGAATCAGTCTGCGGGCTGAGCTCAAATGCAGGCAAGGGCTGCTGTCCCACCACCGCCCCACCCTCTGGCTGTGCGACGGTCTCTCCAGAAACGTCCAATGCAACCACATCACCTGCAGCCAGATCACTGCCGAGCAACACCACGGCTTCACAAACTTCAGGGTGCAGAGCAGCTGTGGGGTGGAGGGTTGGTGGGGGTGGGTAGGGAGCAGGGGGTTCTGTTAAAATGCAGATTCTGCTTCAGGACATACAAGTTGGCCTGGGATTTTTCCTTCCTAGGACGCTTCCTGCAGGACGCCCTCCGGCTCCACCACAATTATAGGACGGTGCAAGGATTAAAGAAGGAAAAGCTTGTGCTCCCCTATTTCCTCGGCATACATTTCACATTCCCTTCACGAAACGCTAACGGAAGTGAACAACTCCCCCTGAAGCGGGGCGACATGGGGGTGTCGTCAGGACCAACGCGCTCAGGCTGCGCCAGCTTAGACATGGGGGTGTCGTCAGGACCAACGCGCTCAGGATATTTACTAGCATGGAAACCCGAGTCTCCTTCGTCGCCACACCCGCGGCTCTGGCTTACAGCGAGCGTTGTGGGCTCAGGTCCCGGCAGCCCCAACGCCGGAGGAAGGAAAACTCCCAACCTAAAGCCCATTTGGGGAGACCCCCTCGGTCAAAGCAACACGCTCGCACAGATTTCAGATTCTCCCATAGTTGCAACAGTCAGGGTAAATCTGTTCCTCGACAAAGCGGCCTGCAGAACCTTCCAGCAGCAAGTCCAGCCGTGGTTCTTTTCAGATTAGACAGAGAAGCGGGCTTGCCCACCATTTAAAGCGGCCTCTCGAGTCTCTCCAGAGCCGCCCAACGAGACAGAGGCCGTGGCCCGAGGAGCACGCGCTTTACGACTGAGCCCTGGCTTGGGTTTCACTGTCCCGTGCTGCAGGGAAGCCACCTGAGCAGCTCAGGGAGGGGAGGACACCTGCACAACTCCACAAGGCCTAAAGCGTCTGAGGACTTGCACGCAGCCCAGGGCCACAGCGCGGCCTTTCCCGTCATGCCTAGGGGGAAGCCAAGCGATAACGAGGCCTCCGAGAACAACGCCCCACGTGGACCCCGCCCTGTGGGCCCGCGGGACCGCCCCGGGCCGGGGGCGGGGGGACGGGGGGGGCGGGGAGGAGAGAAGCCACTTCCGGAGGCAACCGCGAAAAGGGCCAGCCACTTCCGGTGCGCCGCGCCTGAGGGTCGTTCAGGGTCAGTGAACCCACAACCGAGGGGTCAGCTAAAAAGCGCAGAGGGACTACAACGCATCAGTAAGTATGGAAGACAGCAGGACTCTGGACGAAACTGTTGCCCCTTACCGCCGCCCGGGAACGCCCGGGTCAAGTGTCCCACTGCGTGCCGCCATGTTGAGCGCGGTGGTTTAAATAAAGTGGGTGGGGCATGCCTGCGTCGGCTTGATGGCGTCATAACGCCGCGCGCGTAAGCCCGCCCCCACCTCATCGCGAGACCTTCCTGGGCAGGCGGGCCGCGAGCGTGGGCCGGCCCTGATAGGCGGGGCCTTGTTGAGTGATGGCCCGACCCCGCCTTCCAGCGAAGGGGGCGGGTCAACATGGAAGTGCCTTGGGCCTGCATTGGTAGGGCGGCGCGCAGGACGGGCGCGGGGCGGCTCCAGCCCCCGGAGTCGCTCTCCGGGGTGGGTGGGACGGTGCAGGACCCCAGAACACGAGCTGGTGTGGCGGCGATCGCGGCGCCACACCCCCCCCGGGTGCAGAGCCTGCACAGGCAGGCCGCCTTGATACGGAGCGCCCCCACTCCACTTTGCAGAAATTAAACCAACCCCGGGGCTCGGCTGCAGTTAGGCTGAGCCTCCTTTTGCACACAGCGGTGGTCTTAGGTTCCTAAATTCGAGGCCCAGGCCAAGTGCCTCATCTGAAGGCCCCTGAGCTGGGGAAGGGGCCGGGGAGGGGGGCACTGGGATCCTCCATGTGAACAGCGTTGTGGCTGCGTGATTTCATCCACGGGGTGAGATCAGGTGCGCTGAGCCTTCCCGGAACAGTTGTATCACTAACTTTATCACGAGCAATCAAATGGTGGGCTTCACGTTTCTTGGAGCCTTCAGTTGTCCTTGCCAATCATGACCTTAGTTTGTCTTGAGAAACATGGTAATGGAATATAGGGCATTATTGAATACTCCTCATTGCCTGAGGGGATAATCGCGTTGTGTTTTTAATATGTGAATGTTTGCAATGGGAATGTCGGGCCATCAGAACCGGGGCTTCTTTTGAAACATAGCGATGCACTTGCAAAGAACACAGGCGTCCCTCCTTTGGAATTTGCTAGTCCTGTGATTTTACCTTTCACAATAGTAGCCCTCTCTCAAAAGTTAAAAGGTCAAAAAAAAAAGCCTTGCCGGTTGTAATTTATTGATGTTTCTTGCGGAGTACTTGTAGATTGCATACTCTATGTGATGAATAAATATGGAATGATTTTAAATTAATGAAACTATATTGAGTCAAAGTGAAAGGAAAACAAAGTTTTCTTGAAAAATGTATTTAGTTAGATTTTAATTGAAAATAGTGTGCCTAGCAGAGATATATTAAAAGGCTCGGAATGATGACTACCCCAAGACTCACCCCATGTGAAATAAACTATACCAATTAAACAGCATTTTTGTCTTTTGTTTCATCAATTTCACAGCTAGAATGAAGCACATCAACTTGTCCTTTGCAGGATGCGGGTTTCTGGGCATTTACCACTTGGGGGCAGCATCAGCACTTTATAGACACGGCGGAAAGTTCCTGAAGGAAGTCAAGGCCTTTGCAGGGGCCTCTGCGGGGTCCTTGGTTGCTACCGTCCTGCTAACAGCACCAGAAAGAATAGAGGTAATTAAGTGGCAACTGGGCTGCGTTCCTTGTCAGGAAATTAAGACCAAATGACGGAGATGAAGGTTAGCTGTGCTGAGTTAACTGCAGAGAAAATGATCGTTTTCATGGTAACAGAAAAGGTGAAGACTTTTCTTTTAAAATTTAATTATTGGGGATCTGTGCTCTGGATTTGGGAAAGATTATTTTGGGTGACAGTGAGACAAGGAAATAAAAATGCCTTCTTTTACTCTTGAGTATTTGGTCTTAAGATTCCAGCTCTGTTTCTTTCAAGCAAAGAATATTTGTTTTGTCTGATCATGAGAACACAGGACCTGTTTTCAAAGCCCTGAGCATGTGGCCGATAATGCTTTGTTCACTTCTATTGACAAACAGGTGTATAAGTGAAAACGTGGGCCAATAATTTCTATTAAGTGGAATGATACAGGGATTTTATGTTTCTCATGCTCAGTAAGAAGCCGAGAATTTCAAGCAATTTCTCCCGAAGTAATGAAAATAAGCTTCCATTGGGTATTTAATTTAATGCAATCTATGTTGTAAAATAGTTGTTTTCTGCTTCTACCCAGCAATCATGGATTTGCTGACTGTGAGAGCTGTATTGTGTAGGTGGACAATATATTCATTCATTCCTTATGTACTCTAGTGGCTTTAAGCAATAATCAAATAACACATTCATGCCCAAGAATCAGTTTAACTCACGTTTAAAATTCCAAAACTACAAAATTTTAAACATCCAAAATCTGTTCCCAGATCGATGATGAGCTGCTTTATGGAAGACAAACTGGATTTAAGTCCATTTATTTGGAAATCCATTTATCTTCCCGTCTTTATCCGGTTGCTTTATTGGTAACTAGGAAAGTGAGAAAAACTGTATACATTGCACAGAATGAGACGTGCAGGCAGTGAACATCTAAGTAAGGTGTGCGCACGCCCTGAGCTGACAGAATCCTATGGTTTGCATAGCAAGCTAGTTCCATTCCTGCACTTTTTCAGGCACGGTTCTACTCAGCCCTATCTTTACTTTAGGTAGGGCAAGTCCCCAGCCACAGTGTTGAGTAGACTTGGTTTTGAATCCTCAGATTTAGAGATGTATTAATTGTGGAGCCTTGGGGGGCTCAGTCTGTTGAGTGTCCAACTTCAGATCAGGTCACGATCTCACGGTTCATGAGTTCGAGCCCCATGTTGGCCTCTGGGGTGTCTGCGCAGGGCCTGCTTTGAATCCTCTGCCTCCCTCCCTCTGTCTCTCAAAAGTAAACATAAAAAAAAAAAAAAGAAATGTATTAAGTGTGATTTGGAAATGATGCCGTAATGCAAGCATTTAGACTGTATTCTGTGATGTTCAGATATTCATGGTTTATCCGGACTCGAGATTTCATACCATATTTCAAACTAGATTACCTGTTCTTGTATGTTTTTTCAACAGCCCGGCAACCCACCTTATGGACTAGGTGTGTTGCTATGATTCGGCTGGTTGGTAGGTGGGTAAAGGGGGACCACTTCTTGGGTGTTGGCACTGGAACGTGGAGAGTGAATCTCCGTATTTACCTAGAGGATCCTCATTTCTCCTTCTTCAACATGAATCTTCAGCCATTTGGTTTAAGGTTATTTGACTTCTTTCCTTTTCCGCACTTGAAATGCACCCCTGTAGGGTTGCTTTGAGTTTTCTAGCACACTGTTTTAGACTTAGTCACATCCACGTTAGCTCAGCTCTTGATGACGGTCCCTCGAGCTTCGTGGTGTTGTGACAAATCCGTGAGTAATTAATCGAGTTCAGAGCGTGGGCCTGTATAATCAAGAGGAGCACCTGACGCGGGGTGTGTGTCAGGCGGCAGCAAATTTAGACGTGGATCTGGAGAGCTCAGCGCTGCAGGCCTTTCCTCGGCCCTCACTGCTTGCAAGGCACGGTGTTAAAACACAAAGATGAGTCAGTCCGTTCCTTAATCAGTTTCCAGTGTGAGCAGGCGTGTGTGTAACTAAACTGAACACCAGAAAGTAGGTTAGGTGGGCAGTGTAGCTTCACAGCAGGAGCACACATTTGGGGCGCCGTCCTGGCAGTGGACCCCATCCAATCCCACTGTTGACAACCACCCACCTCACAGGACCGACGGTGCTTTAACTCCAACACAGATCTGCTTCTCTTGTTCCTTCTACCATCTGCCCGCCCCCCACCTTTGACTCAGGACAGTATCCAGATTCCTAGGCACGCCTCCCAAGGGCCCAGGTGACTTAGTCCTCACGCTGCTCAGGACCCTCAGGCCCGTGTTCCTTGCAGGCTTGTGCTCACAGATGTGTCTGTCGTGCCCAGCTCCTCCTCAAATTTAGATCTCACCGTCCCCTGCATGCCGAAGGGGGGGCTTTGGTTAACACCCAGTGTGTTAGTTTCTTCTTGCTGCTACAGTAAAATGTTTCAGTGGCTTAAAAGAACTCAGAGTTCTGGAGGTCATAATTCTGGAAAGGTCTCACTGGACTAAAATCAGGTTGTCAGCAGGGCCAAGCCCCCTCTGGAAAATCTAGAGGAGAATCTGTCTCCTTGTCTTTTACAGTTTCCAGAGACCGCCAGCAGTCCTGGGGACACAGCCGCACCCTTGCCCTTTAAGCCTGACACACAGCAGCTACAAATCTCTCGAGGGGAGGGGGAGCTGACACTCCTGACTCCCTCTTTCTCTTATAGGGACCCTTGTGATTACATCGGCCTCCCCTAAATAAGCCGGGATAATTTTCCATCTCAAAACCTTTCAGCACATCTGCGGGATTGCTTTGCTCCTGTGAGGAAACACGCACAGAGTGCAGGGACTCCAACATGGACATCTGTGGGGGCGAGAGGCTCGATTCTGCTTCTCGCACCACGTGCCCTCATGCCGCTCTGGGGACCCCGCAGGGACGCGCTGCTTTGTCGCTTTGTATCCCGTTCTGGCTGAATCCCAGTGCCTACGACCCCATATAGATTACTTAATGTATGAATTATAAGGGAAAGATAGGCCTGGGTTCAAATCCTAGCACTGGAGGAGTTCTGTTGAAATATTGAGAGAGAGGCTGAATCTTTCCGAGCCTCAGTCTTCTTACCTGTCAACTGGGGTGATTGTACCCACGTTGCAGGGTTATGTGAGCAGAGCATGAGCTGCATGGATACCAGCACATTAGATGTGCGCCCCTCCCCCGCCCAGCCTCCAGGCCCCACCCCTTGCCCCATGGACACTGTTCCAAATTCCAGTCCCCGAGGCTGGATTCCAAAGACAAATGGCAGTCATCATGATTCCTCTGTTGGTCGTTCATGATGTCATTAATAATCAGTACTGCTCCAATCAGATTATTCCAGAGGCCATAGAATTGGGATGGGGGAGGTAGTCAGTTGTGTTGGAAAAATGTGTAAGAGAATGTGCTAAAAGGAGCATCAGAACTGAGACTTCCAGGATCAGAACTGAGACACATTTCCCAGATGTGGCCGAAGCCATCTGAACCAGTTTAAAAAGAAAAGAAGGGCGGGGGGCGGATATTGGATTTGGGAGACCACACAGCTTCCTGGAGACTAAGAACAGTGGGCGAGGGCCAGGTCAGATGGGGACTCACGTACCTGAGAAGGAACGTGGGCCCGAACTTTAGGGTTGGGTTCAGAGGGGGTAGGGTCCAGCCTCCTTGTGCGCCGGCCACAGCCTTCTGGAAAAAGAAGGAATTTGTTGTTGTTGTTCAGAAATCACGGGGTCACCTGTTCATGATCTGTTTCAGGACTGTAACGACTTTACCTACAAGTTTGCCGAAGAAATCCGCAGGCAGCCTCTCGGGGCACTGACACCCGGCTACAACTTCATGGCCCGACTGAGGTATCCCTACCATATAGACTACTTCCCCCAAGCCCGCGGAGACAGAGTGTGCAGGGCGCTCCGTGTAAACTGGGGCAAGCTCAGCACGGCGTTCTCCCCTCTGAAATATTTACAAGGCGCTCAATAATTCAAGGTGAGTAACGCGGGCCACTTTTTCTTCTTTAGAAGCGGAATAGACTGGATCCTCCCTCCCAACGCTCACGAGCTGGCCCACAAGCGACTGTACATATCTATCACCAATGCGAAAACCCGAGGGAACTGCCTGGCCTCAGCGTTCTCCTCCCGCGAGGACCTTATTAAGGTAACAGCCGCATCTCAGGAGGGCCGAGCTCGGCGAGTACTGATTTCAATACTTCTCACAGCCAGGGAGCCCCAGCACATTCTATATGTCCGGGGTTTCCTGTCACACCTGATAGATGACGTGTGCTCCGTAAATCACGTGTTCGGTGGACGGGTTAGCCGGCGTCCCTGGGTGTCACCCAGCGTCACTTGGGGGCAGCTGACTAGAGTAGCAGGGCTCAGCTCCTTGGAATGGCGTAGCTGGTATCCTGCAGTTCACGGATCTCGTCCACCTGCTGCCTTACTGAGTCCTTCCCAGGCCTGCTGTGCATGAGGTAGGACAGATGGGGTTGCTGCCCTTTTACTGTGTTTTTAACAGAGGAGAAAGGGGTGGGGGGAGATTTTACGTGACAAGCTCAAGGTCCTGAGGACGCGCCACTGGGAATGTGCTCTGGACCCCAGGTCCCTTCTTCAAGCTCATGTTCCACTTGATTCTCCCATTTTGTTTTCATTCTTTCCTATCCAAACACATTTGAACGTTGCTCGGTGCTGAATTTATTATCTCTGGGAAATACTGTGGCTAGAGTTGCAAATAACAGTGTGCTCGCTAAGGTAATACATCAAATATTTGTAAATTGGAAAGAGTGCACTTTTCTTGCAAAAACTGGGCGGTTTTTTTTTTTTTTTTTTTTTCTGCCTTTCCCCCTCTGTGAGAATCACGGCAAGCTCCGGACTTGGTGGAGGATGTGTGTTTGGTCATAGCCATGGGCGACGGATTGGGAGTGCCTGGTAAAAATTCCACCTGAATCCCATGATAAACGCATGGATTTTTACTGTCGAATCGTACTGTTCCAGTTTTCCCGTGTGAATGATATAATTGGAAATACCTCATGAAATGTTGAACTGACAAGTGAAATTACTTTGTGACTTAATACATTAGAATATTTTTGCTTGGTGTGCTGACGATGCTCCTCTCTCGCTCATAAATTAATAGTCTTTCTGCCTGAGAAAAACACCTTTTTCTGTCATCTCATAGAGACTTGCAAAATGTAAGGGAAAAGCCGGTCAGCGCACACGTGCATTGTCACAATGCGCCAACGCCAGGACAGACCCCGGACGCCGTCAGTGTGTTGGAAGGCCTGTTCCGGATTGCACGGGAGCAGGACAGGGGTCGCGCTGTCGTGAAACAAAAGGCATTTTTCCCGGCCACTTCCTCCTCCTCACATCTGTCCTCGGCCACTGTCCGCACTGGCAGAGCCCTGCTGCGTCCGGTCTCTCGTCCTGCCGTCCTCACCCCTGGTCTCAGGCCACGGGCCTCCCTGCCTGTTACTGCGTTTGTACGGTCAGCCCTTCTTCGCTAGAGCCAAGCGGCGCGTGGGCAAGAGCGGCTGTTTCCTCCGCTCTCCCAGCCCGACTCAGCTCCAGCGGCAGCCCCGCGTGCCCAGCGAGCGACTGTGACCCAACACGTCAACGGCCTGGCGTGGCATCTGTCACGGCGGCCTCCCTTAAGATGAAAGAACAAAAAGCGTCTGGATCCTCCATGTGGAGTGACCTTCACAAACCAACTTAGCCGGGGCACCCGGTGGCTCAGCCGGTTGAGCCTCTGACTTCCGCTCACAGTTTGTCAAGATCTCACAGGTTGTCAGTAGGAGCCCCACGTCGGGCTCTGTGCTGACAGCGCGGACCCTGGAGCTGCTTCACATTCTGTGTCTTCCTCTCTATGCCCCTCCCCTGCTCGTGCTCTGTCTCTCTCTGAAAAGTAAACATTAAAAAAGATTAAAAAACAAGATAACTTAGCTGGTCAGGGGCCTTGCTGGGAATACAGCCCAGGTCTCCAACGTTCTACACGACTACACGCAGATTATCATATGCTGAATAAAATTACCCTCCTCTCAGGTCTTTTTTTGTTTGTTTCTTAATTTTCTTATTTATTTTGAGAGAGAGAGAGAAACAGTACAAGCAGAAGGACAGAGAGGGAGAGAGAGAAAGAAACCAAGTAGGCAGAGCTCAACAGGGGACTCAAACTCACCAACCACGAGATCATGACCGGAGCCAAAATCAGGAGTCAGACGCTTAACCGACTCTGCCCCCCAAGCGCCCCGTGTGTCACTTCCTTTTACGTGGCCACGTGGTTGGCTGAATATGGCCCCTAAATAGGTCCACACCCTAATCTCCAGCACCTGCGAATATGTTACCTCACGTGGCAAAAAGGACTTTGTACCTACAGTTGAGGTAAAGGTCTAGAGATGGGGGGGTGATCCCAGATTATCTGGGTGGATCCAAACTAGGTCCGTGGGTCCTCACCGAGGGAGGCCTCTCCCGGACATGATGCCCTTTGCTCGATCTGAGCCGTGGAGCCCTCGTGGAAGCAGAGCACACACGTAGTGGGTGTCCCGGGTGCCGCGGCCGCTTCCCTCTGACGGCCAGCCGGGCGAGGGGACAGCTGGCCAGTGGCCGAAGCCCCTGACCTCCGCCAGGACGTGCACGAGCAGGCACACTCTCGCTCCCAGCTTGCTTTTAGCTCCACGAGAGGTTCCGATCTCTAGACGGCACGTTCGTGGCAATTTGTTACAGCAGCCACAGCAAACTACTGCAGGAAATAAACACGATTTTTTTTTCAATTTCCTTTGTTTTGGATAATAACTATCCAGAGAATTGGTGTAATGACTTGAGTTCATTGAACAGAAGAGAAATAGTTGACAGAAATGTGTAATATCTTGTAAGGAGAATAGCTGAATAATTAACATTTATCCTAGGTTCTACAGGAAGCATTTTCAGTGTTTAGCAGAATGCTCTAACCTTTCTCAGAACGGAAAACGGGAAGGGTGGACAGTTCCTTGATGGCAGACAGTGACTGTGAAATGTCTGATGTCCGTGCCTGGAATACTCGGGAAGCAGTCAGTTCAAGACTAGGACCGGGCGGAGACTACATGTGGGGAGATGAAGACCCACGGGGGGGACGCGGGGGTAGAAAGCCAACTCCCTCCCTTCTGGGGACGTGACCAGCTTCTGTGCTCTGGGTAACGGGCCCGTGGCAGAGGGCCCTGTGCGCAGGGTGGCCGTTCTGATCATGTAGAGCAGCGGGAGGGAGGGAAAGAAGCCCAGAGCCGGCTTTCCCACCCCCTCACGGGGACACAGAGACGGGAGGCCTCCCAAAGCCAAGAGGAGAACCAGCCACAAGGTGCACAGCTGGTCTCCTGGGAGCTTTGTCCACCTGGCCCTGAACACAGCCTTGGGTTTGCTTCCGCTTGTGAAGTTTACATAGTTATTTTCAGAGACAGAGAGGCAGAGAGAGGGAATCCCAAGCAGGCTTCATGCTGTCAGCACAGAGCCCAATACGGGGCTTGATCCCATGAACTGTTAGATGATGACCTGGGCTGAAGTAAGAGTTGGATGCTTAATGGACTGAGCCACCCAGGTGCCCACCATGTTGCATCTTATGTCCGTGGTACCATAAACTATTTATTTCCTTACTAACTAGCCAATTGTTGTGTTGTTGTTGTTGTTAGTGCTGGGCTTGTTATTATCCACCGGCTGACCGCCATTTTCTGATACAGAGAGGGTGCGTGTGTGTGGTAGTGCGCTTCCGTGTGCACGCTTGCTCACCTTGAGTACTGCATGTTTCATGTGCATCTCCCAGCGTTGATACCTAGGTCTGTCATTTCCTGACAGTGTCCTCTGGGGCTAATGAGGTTGGAGCCTCAATTTGTCCAACTGTGAAATGGAGATAATAAGTCAATCTGTGTCACCATGGAGAGCACGTTAAATAAAGCATGGAAAAGTGTTTCAACGGTAGAGCCCTGTGTGCGTGTGGGTAAAAGGCAATATTTAGTAAATGGTAAACTAATAAGGTGCTAAGCCACACGCGTTACCAGTCAGCATGCCCGTATGAGTCTGGTGTGAAATCTGAAGTGTCACAGCTTCCTTCCTGTGGAGGAGAAGCCCCCTCTTCTTACACATGGCTTTTCCTTCTCATTTAGCATCTCTGTTCACGAAGAGTGTGCTAACCTGATTCTATAACATCTGAGGAAATGGATTCCTACCCAGTTTTGCCACCTTTTGGCATTTAATTTTACACCTCTTTACCATTAGTTTTCTTTTATAAATTTGCTTTTGTGCAATGACTCTTACTTAAATTTTATTAGTTAACTTTGCTTTGAATTGAATCAAAGAGTGTTCTTTCATGTGATGTCTGCATTGATAGTCGATTATCTTTTATGAAACTCCATGCACCAATTCTGTGGTGCAAAGCTCGCCTTAGGATTGGATTTCCGTAGTGTTCTGAATCTTATGTCCACAGTGACTTAACTCAGCGCTATGGTCTGAATGTTTGGAAGCCCCCCAGCCCGCCTCATCCAGTGAACGCTGAATCCCTGACGTGATGGTATCAGCCGGGGGACCTTGGGGAGGTGAATCGGTCACGAAGGCAGAACCCTCATAACTGGGATTACTGTCCTGATAGAAGACACCCTGCACAGGGGCGCCTGGGTGGCTCAGTCGGTTAAGCCTCCGGCTTCAGCTCAGGTCAGATCTCAAATTTGTGAGTTCGAGCCCCGCGTCAGGCTCTGTGCTGACAGCTAGCTCAGAGCCTGGAGCCTGCTTCCGGTTCTGTGTCTCCTTCTCTCTCTGACCCTCCCATCATGCTTTGTCTCTCTCTGTATCAAAAGTAAATAAAAAACATTAAAAAAAATTTTAAAAAAAGAAGACATCCTGCACAGCGAGGGGACATTCCCTGCTCTCAGCAGGCACTGGATCCACCACCACCTTCCCCTTGGACGTCCCAGCCTCCAGAAACATGTTGCTGAGAAGCCACCCGGTCTGTGGTGTTCTGTAGCCTCCCAAACGGGCTAAGACAGGAAAACGGGTGCTTCTGTAACACGAACCTACAGATTCGGAAGTAGCTTTGGAACCGGGTAGCAGACAGAGGATGGGACACACTAGAGGTACATCCTAGGAAGAGCCTGAGTTGCCGTGAATGGATGTTTAGAGGATGAGGGAAAGAAAGGGAGCTGGAGAGAGGGCCGCCATCTTCGGGGAGGATCCCGAAGGGCCTGGAGCGGAATGTTGGTAGGCCCGTGCGCGGCAAAGCCATTCTGCTGAGGCCTCACAGAGACACCAGGACACAGTCTTCCTTCAGCACTGGAGGAGGGGCCCTCCTCGCTACGAGGGAGCAAACAACTTGCCTGAACTTGCTCCTGTCCCAGTGTTGACTGGAAGGTTGGACGCGGGAGTGATGGAAACGAATACCTGATGAGTCCTCCTTCTAGGCAGAGTGTTGAGGAGCCAACTGCTTTCTCCTGACTGCGTATACAAAATGCAAGAAGACAGAAATGACTCAAGATGGATTGCTTATCAAAGGCGAGGTAGAACCAAAAGATGTGGAACTTTCTGGGCCTGTCCTGACTGAAAACAATGACGGCCTCTTCAACACAGAACTGGAAGAGGGGAAGGAACCAGTCATCTGAGGAGGGCACCGTCAGCCTGGTAAAGAGACGCCAGGACCGCAGTCCAGGACAATGGGAGTAGGACCCCTGAGGCATCTCAGAGAGGTCCAGGAGGGCTGGCCCTCTCGTCAGAAGCCCAGAGAATAAGGGCAACTGTAGACACACCGTCAGCGCTCACAGCCCAGCCCTCCCTGCCCTGCAGCCGTGGGCCTGGGCCCACCATGGACATCCCAGACAAAGCCGGGGGCCTGGCCGAGGCCAGAGCCGACACCGAGGGGGGGCCCACGCCCTGGCCAGCAAAGTGTCAGGGGCAGGACCCCGCCGTCAGGGGCCCGCAGGGCCTCAAGCCAAGCAGGATTATGGTCAAGCCTTCAAGTCTAATGGAATCCGCCCCTTTGGGTTTGCGACTTGCTCTGATGGCATCACCTCTTACTGCCTTCCTCTTTCTCCCTCTTGGAAGGGGGCCGTCTCTCCAGGGCCTCCTCACCGCGACTTTGGGAAGCACATAAGCTGACCCACCGGGCAGCACATCGCCTCGGCAACAATGGGACCTGCAGTCCTACCCGGAGTCGATTTAAATGCTTTCCAGCTGAGGCTTTGAATTTACACTTGGGAGTGCGTGCTAGAGCCACTTAAGACGTTTTTGGCTACGGGGAGGCGATGAATATATTTCGCATGCAGGAAGGACATGAGTTTGGGGGAGCCAGGGGTCAAGTGCTAGGTCTTGAATGTTTCTGGCACCAAAATTCATGCAGACCCTAACTCCCATGAGATGGCGTCAGCGGCGGGGCCCCTGGGGGTGACTAGGTGACGAGGGCAGAATCCTCCCCAGTGACAAGAGCATCCTCCTAACGAGACCCCGGACCACACCCTCGCCCCTCGGCCACATGAGGACATGCTCAGGAGATGGCGTCCGTGAACCAGGAAGTGGGTTCTCACCAGGCACCACAAATGCTGGTGCCCTGTTCCTGGACTTTGCCGCCCCCAGAACTGTGATAAATGTCTACTGTTTATAAGTCCCCCGATTTATAGTCTTTTGTTACAGCAGCCTGAATCGAACGAGGCACTCGGTTCAGCTTTTTCCCCCATTCTTTACATACCACTATAAAACAGACATGTGGTCTTTAGGTATTCTTTTGTGCAGAACTTATTTGTGCTGAATGGGCCCCGCCCCCGCCCCCAGTAGTGACTGAGCAGAGATCGGGAGGCACATGTGATGTGTGCCACCATGCCACCAAGCCCCAGAGGGACGATCCCTTTAAATACTGGAACCAGAGCCCCAAGAGGCCCCCTCCCCCAAACGCCCCATTGTTCTCATCAACCAGGGACATCCATTTGGGGTGCCACACCCTTTTCGGGGGTGAGTCGTGGGGGCACATGAAAATGTTCTCCTGGATGATGAAATCCACTGACCACTTGTTTCCAGGCCAGACGTTTTCAGCAGATCCACACCAAGTTGAGATTAGCTTCTGCAAAGGCAGGGGGGAAACCTAGCCCTTGTCTTCAGTGGGGTGCTGGTGGGGTCATTGACACAACGGCTCAGGGCCTTGGTTTCTCTGTTGGTCGGAATGCACGTTCCCACCTACCCCACAGATTGCTACGGAGGTCAGCTGCAGTAATGTGTGTGGAAGCACTCAGCAACTCGGGGGCCCCGGCTCTGCCGACTCTGGCTCCCTGTGCCGTAGGTCCTTAGCGATAGCTTTAACAGGGGGCCCCTTTACACATTATCCCCGGAATTCCGCACTACTTTCCTTCATGAGGAAAACATGCAGTCAGGAAATCCGAGCGCATGTTAATATCAGCCTTCAGCAAAGTGTGATGAGGGACATAAATCCTTTGTCTCTAAGGAAGTCATACATCCCTTCCACAGTTGAGCAGGAAGATTGTGAAATTACCTGCGCCGTGGACGGGTGGCATTGGCCACTTGTGTGGATGAGTAGCAAGTGCCGAATTCTGCATGTTTTAAAACTGGTGGACACGTGTGGGCCGAGCGGGTGGTCTGCCTCACGTGAATGCTCGCTGATCGATCATCCCAGGAATGCTTCCGTGCAGAACCGGGTCCTGCTTGGAAGAGCCACCCACTCACCATTGCGCTGAAGTCCTGTATTTGCTGACACTTGGGGAGAATGCTGTTACAGCAAGATCTTCCCACATGCAGCCTTGTGAAGGTGAACGAAGGCCTGAATTTAAGGTGGTTCATTATCTTGGGAAGCCTGGGGAAGATAAATTTGACTGTGTCTTTGAATTTCAACTACACCAGCAGGTTCTGAATAAACAGCCAGATCGTCATGAAACTCCACAGCAAACTCAGGCATAAATGAAACTTGCTGGGAATTCATTCTCTAAGGCAGCCAGGCCACATAATTTTCTAAACCCCCCTTTTCTATACATGTAAAATGAAAAGAGCTGGTCAGAACGTTCATTGAATGTGCACCTGGCGATGTTTTGTGCAGTTGGTCCAGGAAGACACTTTTATTTTTATCATTGTATCTTTAGTAAGAATGAGACAAAAAAGCAAATCAATGTTCTAACCTATGTAGACCGTTTAAAGTACTGACCCCACGATGGGCCATGAACGGGAAGATCCAGATGTTGCATCAGTGCGTCCCCCACAACGCCCTGGCCGTTTGGAGTCTGATACGTCTCCGTGGTGGGGGCTGGCCTGTGCACCAGTGCGTGTTTACAAGCATCCCTGGATTCTACGCACTTGATGCCAGTAGTAAGCACGCCCACCACCAGCACGCACACAACTGTGACAACTAAAGCTGTGTCAACATCGCTGAATGTCCCCGAGAAACAAAGACACCCCCTCCACGCACTGAGAACCTCTACTCGCATGTGTAGAATATTTATTGGTGAGAAGAACTTCACTTGTAAGACAACAAGGTAAGAAACAGCGGAAGGACACGTTTAGACCTACTGCACGTCCGTTAAGTGGCTGCAGACTGTCAGTCCTCGCCTCTTGCCTTAGAAAATCCCATGTGCTTGCAATAAAATGGCAGCAAGCAGACCAGGAATAAGACAGACCACAGAGTTCTGAACTGTGGAAGCTAATTTTCCCCACGAAACCTAGTTTGATCCACAAATCAGCAGCCCACAGAAAGGGAAAGTGAGGTATCACAGAGGGAACACACTGCTTTGGAGGAGTGACAGGTACTTTCCACTTCGCTGCACTCCTCATATCCTTTAGGAGGACTCGTACTGTTCTTATCTGCAGGAAAGTAATTGAATAGCATTTTTCAACCAAACACCGTCAAACAGTTCCAAGCATTAACTTGTGAACTTTACATTATACTCTGACATGGAGGGAGAAAAACACATCATTCTGATTCTAATGGTCGTGATTTTTTCTTTCTTTTTTTTCTTTTGTAGGGCACATATGATTGTGCAGCATAATGAAATAAATCGTTCTATTTACCGAGTGTCTTGGGTTCTTTAAAGACCCTTAAGTACTGTAATTTCGCAATATGTCTGTCCTCCCCGGAACGTTCCAGTGATTGCTACAGTGTGACGTTACTTATTGCCAAATTACTTCATTAAATAGCCACAGCGTGCCTACAAAACACACCTAGGGTCTGTAATTGTTTATTGTTCTTTGTTTTCTTCTAAAGAGTAGCCAGTTGAGGACAGAGCCACATTCCGTTAGGGTAAATGCAGTGATGATGGAAACCAGGAATAGCCTTTCTCTGGAAAGCACCCAACCGCTGATGCCGTGGGGCCGGGAAGGTTGGCTTCTGCCCTGTCTTCGCCCAGTGGCTTATGACGGAATCTTCCACAAATCACGCGAGATGATGCTCACTCCTGCTTTGCCTCTTTGGATAACGGGTTTGCCATTGTACCTTGGTTTGATGATACGCAGTCAACATCTTGCAATTCTTTTTTTTTTTCTAGCTTTATTTATTTTGAGAGAGAGAGAGAGTGCACTGCAAGCAGGGTAAAGGGCAGAGAGAGAATCCTAAGGAGGCTCCACGCTGTCAGCACAGAGCTCAACACGGGCTCAGTCTCAGAAACTGAGATCTTGACCTGAGCAGACATCAAGAGTCAGACGCTTAACTGACTGAGCGACACAGGTGCCCTAGTATGTTGCAGTTCTTAGTACCTGTATTTTCACTTTGTGCTGGGTATGCAAATGAGGTAGCCAGTTCTGGTGCGTGGCAGCAGCCTGGAACAGGAGTGACATGTGACATGTCATGTGACGCATGTCAGTCCTTTCCTTTCCCGTGGGACACCGGGCTTATGCTCTTATACCACTGAATTTGCAACTACTCACACCTGATGCCCCAAATATTTCTGGGCCACTTGTCAGGAGCCCATTACCGTGGGGGCCGTTACATCCAGCACATCCCCAACAACATGGGAGAACCCTGGTGTCGCTCACTGTAGAGGAGGCTGGGGAAGGATCAGGGCGTTCACCTGTGCCCCTGCCATGGGGAAGGGGACGTAAGACAGACATTTGCCCGGTATCAGCCCCGAGAAGTGCTGTCGGACCGTGCAGGAGGCACAGACCCCTCCCTTCCCCAGGTTTCAGCAGTGAGGTTCCACCAGCCGCGTTTAGAGTTGAAACCACAGCCGAGAAAAACCTGTGCCAACTTCCAGGTGCCCGACGCAGAAGAAACGGGTTCCAGCGGCGTCAGGGTATCACCCCCAGAGCCCTCTTCCTATAGGAAGGGCAGTTTGCCAGTGACTGGGTCTCTCATTGACCCACAGTTCAGACTATATACTGGCCTTTGAGAGCTAGCCTCGGAAAACATACCTACACTATTGTTTCCTTGGGGAAAGTGCTCTCTGAGTTCTAAATAACGCTAAATAGGCAATTGGCAAATTAGTTTTGGGGCCATAATCCATTTCTGAATAATACATGTCCCACGCCACCCACCACTTCCACGAAATCCCATGAAATCTTTGACAAGTAACAGCCTAGTCTTCACTTACCAGTTGAAAGATTATAGATTAAAATTCAGTATCTACTCCTGTGTCTTCCCAAATAGATCAGTAGTGATTTGGAAACTGCACTACAAAAAAGAAAACAAAAATATATATATGTCAGAGAAGCTCCCAATGCTGTTGGAAGAAATGGTAATACTTTAAATGGCGATCTTTTTCAACTTTTCCAATAGAAGGTAATGCACAATAGGTGTGCCGAGCTGCCGGTGTCTCATTAGGTACCCAGACCATCTTGGTAGCACATGAAGTGTGTTGCTCCCAAAATGACATCATAGGGACACACTAGAATACTGCCAAGCCAGGCGCCTGGAGGGCTCAGTCGGTTGAGCATCCAACTTCAGCTCAGGTCATGATCTCATGGTTCGTGGGTCCCGCATCAGGCTCTGTGCTGACAGCTCAGAGCCTAGATCTGCTTCTGATTCTGTGTCTCCCTCTCTCTCTGACCCTCCCTCGCTCACACTCTGTGTGTCCCTCTCTCAAAAATAAATGTAAAAAAAAATTAGAATATTCCCAAGCTGCCAGCTGCTCTCCCCTGTGATAACCAGAGGGGTTTGCTCCTCTGAAGAATAAGATTACAACCTTATTTTTTATTTTTTCAGTAAACTCGACCCCCAACATGGGGCTTGAACTCACAACCTTACGACTGAGCCGCGTGCTCTACAGATTGAGCGAGAAAGGCGCCCACAACTTGAGAATGATATTTACAGCATCTGACAGAGCATTGTGAATCGTTTATTTGCAGCCTCACAGGTTTAGACTTCCCTGGAAGATCAGTTTTCTAATGACTTGGTTGTCTACAATTAAAATAGCGACTTTACGCAGGTGAAGTCGATTGAGTCACAGCCCGTTGAATTGTGCCTCTGTCTTCAGGGTCTTTTCAGATATTAAAAGTGTTACCTTCTCTTTAACTGTGTCTGGTGTGCACTTGAAATACGTGGAACTTAATCTTTTATAGTAAACATTGTTATTTTTTGAAAAATGGAACATCTCTTACTGAAACATCACATCTGTCGTGTGTGCGTGTGTGTGTGCGTGTGTGTGTGTGTGCGTGTGTGTGTGTTGACGCCTATACTTACGGGCTGTTTCTGTTTCGTCCGCCCAGGTTCTCTTGGCCAGCAGTTTCTTGCCCATTTACGCAGGACTGAAACCAGTGGAATACCAAGGACAGGTAGCATTCTCGTAACTGCTGAATCATCAGGAATTCCTCTATTAATACGTTTCCTTTGAAGGATCCGATTTTATCATTATTCTGGTGGCTCCATTCAGTGTATATGATTTTGTTTTTTTTTTAAGTTTCATTTATGTTTGAAACAGATAGCGTGAGCAGGGGAGGGTCAGAGAGACATGGAGAGACAGAATCCAAAGACTGGCCTCAGGCTCTGAGCTGTCAGCACAGAGCCCAATGCGGGGCTCGAACCCACAAACCGCAAGATCATGACCTGAGCTGAAGTTCACATGCTTAACCAACTGAGCCACCCAGGCGCCCCTCTGATTGTTTTTCATAAATAATTTTGTTTTTAACAGAGAAGTGCAGGGGGCTTGGCGGCAAGATCTCGACATTGAGAGTGATTGGGATGCCCCTTTTTCCACCTGGTTATAAACTTTATCCCGTTTGTTAAAAGGAAAAAAAAAAAAAAGACTAAACAAGTTTTAAAACACTAAAGTCGTCCTTACACACAGAGCTGAGCGGTCACCCCGGGGAAGCATCAGGGTGCCGCACACTTGACTCCCCCCAAGCTGGAGCTGGAGCACCCACTCCTTGCCCCCCCCATGGGAGCCCCCTGCCAGGCAGCAAGCCCCGCCCCTCCCCAGCCCTGCACTTCCCCTGGGGCCCACACTCAGACAGGAGGCCGCTTCTGGGGGACAGTGAGAGGTGAGCATGCACCTGCAGTCTGCTCTCAGGCGGGGCTGCGGGAAC
>NC_043717.1:4383199-4386178 GCF_006229205.1 Suricata suricatta | reverse complement strand
GTTTAACCCATATGCAAGACCAGGTACATATTCACGGATGGATCAATGCCGTTTGTTTAATTTAGTTTAAGCCTGTATCACATGCACGTACTCGTAAGGGGGCACATGGAAAACGTTTAACGTCGGTCATTCATTCACTCGCTCACTCGCTCACTCGCAGACTCTGAGCGCCCTGTGCACGGCACCTGCACCCAGGGAACCGGTGATCACGCGGCGAAGACACTGATTTTTACAAAGCTCCTACCTCATGTGATTGGGAGCCTGTCTGGGTTGGGACCTTGCAAGCCCTTGTGATTTTCTTTCTTTGAGCATTCCTGGTCTTCCCAGTCCTTTGCTGTGCTCCCTGGACAGTTCTAGGGCCCAAAGTGGTGTGCCCCATGACCCTTGCCTACAGGGACAGAAGGAGAGGGTGAGGCACAGAGATATTAAGTGACCAGAAAAGTCATGTAGATACAAAGGTGCAGAGCCTAAGACGGACAGTCCAATTCAACTGTTTATTGGCCTTATGCATACAGTCCATACAGAATGCTAAACCCTCTTTGTGACCATTTAGAAATAAAATACACACGGATCTTGTTTTTTTTAAGAGCAGCATAAAATAATTTAACCATCACCTCATGGAAAGCAGAGATTCCCCCTCTGTGGTGGATATCGTCTCTCAGAAGTAAGACATATTTAATCTTAGGGATCTGAGCCCTGTTGGTATCTAAAAATTTGAGAGGACTGGATTTTATTGTATTTACTTTACGTTAAGTGGGGCACATGGGGAGCTCAGTCGGTTAAGCGTCTGACTTCGGCTCAGGTCATGATCTCACAGTTCGTGGGTTCAAGCCCCGCATCAGGCTTTGTGCTGACAGCTCAGAGCCTGGAGCCTGCTTCAGAGTCTGTGTCTCCCTCTCTCTCTGCCTCTCCCTTTGTCATGCTCTGTCTCTCCCTCTCTCGAAAATAAATAAACATTAAAAAAGTTAAAAAAAAAATAATGTAAGTTAAGTAGCATTTTCCCTCCTATTATGGAATACGAGTAAAAGCTACTATTTATTTTTGGCTATAAGTTTTGATTCAGATGGTATCAAGATCAACTTTATCTTATAAACGTTATGAAGATCTGGAATATAATGATTTTGTTTCAAAGTATGATTGTATAATATATAAAAATGATAGAAATGTCTAGAGATAGAATACACAATATACAATAATGATAGAAATGGGCAAAAAAATATTGCTAAGGTGTCCTAGAGATTATATATTATGGCAGAACCTTGGTTTCAGCTCAGGTCATGATCTCATGCTTTGTGAGTTCGAGCCCCACATCAGACTCCGTGCTGACACTGCAGGGCCTGCTTGGCACTTTCCCTCTCTCTCCCCAAAATGAAATAAAGTTAAAGAAAAAGTTACAGTAGAGCTGAGTCCCAGAAGCCCAGGATGGTGTAAGGGTTTGCTAAACAGTTTTGTACAGATATTAATGAAGGTGTTAGGAGTGAGGTACCGGTGGTCAAGGCTTCTAGTCTCCTTCCACCATGAGCTTTCCACTCCTTCCTTATGAGAGAATCAGAGTCTTTGGCTGGACCTCGTGCTGTGTAGCTAACAGGCTACATTTTCCGACTTCCACTGTGAGGCATCCATTTAAGTGCTGGCCAGCGAGATTTAAGCTGGATTACTGTGGCACTTTCAGGAAGGGAGGCATATACCTTTGTTTACTTCCTGCTGCCCGGAACTGGGCTGTGATGACCGGAACTGCAGCAGCTGTGATGCATCACGAGGTCACCAATCATACCATGGAGATGGCCCCACAGTGAGCTGGAAAGTCAGGCCCAGAATGACCCGGGGAGGCCACCCTTACTGTCCGCTCTCCATGTTCCTTGTGGAGGAAGAAGCAGTACAGCTTAGGCTGTTATATAAGCTGCAGCAGAGCCCCCTCACCAGTCACGAGATGACTGTGCTATATTTTACAGATGAGGAGAAAGGGAGACACAGAGATGTGCATTCACTTCACGCAGGTCACCCAGCCAGTGAGGGGGCACCTTCCCACCATGAACTCCAACGTCTGTGTCTCTGCTGCGTCAGCTGCCCCTCTGTGCCTAATCCATTCCTTTAAAAACAGTGTCTTCCTCAGTTTTGTTTCCATCCGTCCCCATTTGCATTTGTTGCCTTTGTGACCCGAAGACTAGGGATGCTTCAAGTATCAGATGTTCTCTGCTAAACTGCACATGATATGGTGGAATCCTTGGTCATGAATCTTAAACAGCAGGGGAAGCAGCCCCAGAGCAGTGAGAAGGATGGAGGCCATCACAGGAAGGAAGGAGACCCTCGGCAGGAAGAATGGAGACCATCGGCAGTGAGGAGAGAGACCGTCACCAGGAGGGTGGAGACCATCGCCAAGTCCCTTGACCTTGTGCAGGAGGACAAGGCCTTGCCGAGGACCCGTGTCTGTGCAAAGTAGACACATGACAAGTTACGTAATTGTAACGTCTCCTGAAAGCATCAGGTTTCCCTTGGTGGCTTAATGTCCGTGAAGAGGGGCGCCATGCACACGGTGAGGGACAGAGCCCTCAGAGGCCTTGTCCAGTGATGCACACACTTAGCACCGTGGGCCTCCTTCCTGCTCATCACAGACGCTCCATCGGCCGGAGAGCCGCCCGCAGTTTTCATAGGACACCTGGGCCAGGTTCCTTTCTGGGATCTTTCCATTTTCAGCGAAACACAAACGTTAAACGCAGTGTTTCAGTGGGTGTTGAGCTTCTGGAAGGATTCAAATTACAGAAAAACTTCCCTCGTGCGGAAAACACCTCTCCTCTTCTAGGTTTGAATGTTTGCATGCAACTCAGGTCTCGGTTGGTGGGTTGGATTTGGTTGTTTTTCTGAAGGGGCTGCGGTGAGGGCGGCAGCAGGGGCACAGCAGGGGGCGCAGCAGCGCCAGGCGGGGGGGGGGGGGGGGGGGGGGGGGGGGGGGGGGGGGGGGGGGGGGGGGGGGGGGGGGGG
>NC_043717.1:4362571-4383099 GCF_006229205.1 Suricata suricatta | reverse complement strand
GGGGGGGGGGGGGGGGGGGGGGGGGGGGGGGGGGGGGGGGGGGGGGGGGGGGGGGGGGGGGGGGGGGGGGGGGGGGGGGGGGGGGGCGGCCTGTGGCGGCTGTGCCATGTGCCTGAGGATTCCGTGGGCACTCAGCTGCGCCGCCCTCATGCAATCCATGGGCCTCTTCCCACGTCTGCTAGGACCTGGTATTGAGCACCTGGATTTTACTGGTACTTATTTGAGCGCCTCATATTTCTATCCTTTAAATCATTAATCATCACTTACAAGTTCCACACTTTCGGGCACTTACGTGGCTCAGTCGGTTGAGCATTCGACTTCGGCTCAGGTCATGATCTCACAGTTTGTGGGTTCAAGCCCCACGTCGGGCTCTGTGCTGACAGCTCGGAGCCTGGAGCTGCTTCAGATTCTGTCTCCTTCTCTCTCTGCCCCCTCACCATTTGTGCTCTGTCTCTAAAATAAATAAACATTAAAACAAAATTTTTAGAGAAGTTTCATACCTTTGTAAGGCTGAAGATTAACTTAACAGACGTATAATTCCTTCCTAACCTGTCTAGCAGTTGTTCGATGTGGTATGATGTCTATTTCCTTTTTGTAATTTTTTTATCTTTTTTTGTTTTGTTTATTTTTCAACAGAGAGAAAGAGATGAAGCATGAGATGGGGACAGGTAGAGAGGGAGACACAGAATTCAAAGCATGCTGCAGGCTCTGAGCTGTCAGCACAGAGCCCAATGTGGGGCTCGAACTCACAAACTGTGAGATCATGACCTCAGCCGAAGACGGATGCTCAACCGACTGAGGAACCCAGGCACCCTTCCTAATTTTAACTTATGTATTTATTTATTTACTTAGAGAAAGCACAAACAGGAGAGGGGCTAAGGAGAGAGAGAATCCCAAGCAAGCTCCACACTGTCATCACAGAGCCCAATGTGGGGCCTGAACTCACAAACCACGAGTTCACGCCTTGAGCCAGTTGGACGCTTAACTGAATGAGCCACTCGGGTGCCCTTTCCCTAATTTTTTTGGAAAGTTCCTGTAGGTTTTCCTGGCTTCGTCTCCTAAGAGCGTTTTAGTGCCCTGTTTATGGTGGATAGTCATTGACAGCTGAATGAATGAATGAGGAGCGGCAACACCTTGAGGTCCGACTTGCAGGATTCACTGCTGAATCTTCCGTCAGCATATCTGGCCTCTGGACGTGCGTCCTATCACGCCACGTTTCCACAGGTTCTGGCCACCAATTGGGAACAAGCATGCGCATGCTCAAGAGGACGTCTTGACTGACAAGCTGTTTGGTTGGTGACGTGGTAGCATTAGCATTGGCAAGGGGCTAAGAGCATCTCTAGAACTGATCACATGTGCATCACAAGACAAGCTGTAGGTTTCTTTTTCTGTTTTCTTGTCTCAATTAGAATTCAGGTAATGTTTTGACTGTGTATGATCTAGAGAAAATGTAACATTGAATTACTCTAGTCTACTGAGCGTTTGGCGTGGGGTAGCGATTAGTAATTCCGTCACTGTAGACATACTTGTGGGAAGAACCGGGGAACCCTCTTACTACGTGTTTGTATAGAGCTATGACTCCTGCCCTTCGTGACTCCGACGTCCCACACAGATACGTGCTGCGGTCACCGTCACAGCAAACAGGCGCGACCACAGGCCTCGTGAATGGCCAGATTAGCCTGGACGGGCACCGGGCATAACTCGGTTATGCTGACAAGAAGATCCTGGTGTTCGGCAACATCCTAAAATTTGTTGCACTGCGTCTGAAAAAACATGTATGTTAGTGTTCCAGGGAGTATTTTTCATGTAACACTTTTGCTGTCAGTAGCTAAATACCTCTAGCGTTTCTTCAAAATTAAGTATCTACAGTCGTCATTTCTGAATCAAAAATCAGAAATTCGAAACTTAAGACAACAATGCACCAGTAATCTTTAGTACAAGTGCTGAAGGGGTTTTTATAACCTCTTCTTATATCTGTTTTATTTTGAGTTGTCTCGCTGTGATTAAGAAACGGTCATAGATCTCTCCTCCTCTCCTGGGTTCCTTCATCTCAAACAGGAGACTCTGACCTGTGGAGTGGAGAGGGGGTATCTCCTTGTCATTCCCTCTCTCCCTCCCTTCTGTTTTGAGAATCAAGAACCTAGAATGTTCAGGGCCACCTGGCTGGCTTAGTTGGTTAAGCATCTGACTTCAGCTTGGGCCATGATCTTACAGTTTGTGGGATCAAGCCCACGTCAGTGTGGAGCCTGAGCGGGGCTCAAACTCACGAACCGTGAGAACATGACCTGAGCCAGAATCCAGAGTGGGCTGCCTACCAACTGAGCCACCTGGGCGCCCCCATACTCACCGGCTTTTCGAGCAAGGTACACCTGCAGACAGTTCAGCTGTGTACGGGGACGGTCCCATGGGTACACACAGCGCCCACCATGGACCCATGGGCACAGGCTGGAGGCCGTGAGGTCCGTAAGTCCTACGGGGGAGATTACCTGCTTAGGTTCTCCTCTAAGGTAGATTTTCCCACTTAGTTCTCTAACACGACGCGCATGAATTCCTAAACCTCGGGGTGTGTCCGTCCTGTGTTCCCAGGGCACATGAGCATGTATGTAGCACAAACCTGGACGAGACGTGACATACGGATAATGGGACCTGTTGGGGTATGACCATCACCACGGTCCGCTTACAAGTGATACAAAACCATCTTGGAATCATAGAAGCAATGCTGCCCCCGAGGGGGGTAGGAAGGGGTCACTGCAGGCATCCATAGCAGAGAGCCAGAATTCATGGACAGTAATCTTCAAAATGCAGGTGTTTCAACTAGAGCACACTAGATACAAAATATTTCCGCTTTGAATTTGGGGCTGAGGAATGTTTACCGCTGCTGCGGGTGTTACTAGAGATTTTGCTAGAATCAGCACACCTGAATGGATGTGTGGTTTTGGGGAACGATCTAGCTCCTGAGGGCATAAATCAGGGCTCACAGGCACTGCATACCCAGTGCCCGAGCTGCAGGTTATGGGTACAGAGGAGCTGGTCTGCTGCAAATTTAATCAAGTCGTTTGATGATAAGCTATACGTTTCCCACAATCTTTTATCCAATCACAACAAGCTAACACGAGTGAAGAAAATTTGGAGTAAGAATTTTCAGTTCCCAAAAACAGCAGTCATTAACCCCGTGGTAAATTAGAACACTTTGCAGAGTGATGAGCCAATTACCCTTCTTTTCCTTAAATTGAGTACAGTCATGTGGGCTCTTAGTTAAGTCTGATGACACAAGGTATGTTATTAACATCTGTTGACAAAAGTAAGCCGATTTTCACATCATTGGTGAAATACTGTATCGAGAATATGAAAGATAATTTCAGGTGTCTTTTTTTGGTAGTTATTAACATATTTCTAAAAACTGGTATCCATGCCCAAAGCAAATGAGAAAAATAAGACCAAACAAAAGCAAGCTCTGGGACAGGAAGCCACAGAGCCAGGAATTGTGGGGCCTTCTCACTGCAAGATCTCCTTTCCAAAAACTGTGTATAGAGGCGCCTGGGTGGCTCAGTCAGTTAAGCGCCCACCTTCAGTTCAGATCATGATCTCGTGGTTCATAAGTTTGAGCCCCACATCGGGCTCTCTGCTGTCAGCACAGAGCGGGTTTCACATCCTCTGTGTTTACATAAGCATATATGTATATACACACAATATACACAGACACATAAAATATGGGTGTGTTAGACACATATGAATGTCTATAGAATGGAATTACATGGTAATGTGTGTGACGTTCTTGTAGAAATAATGATATGCAAATTATGCAAATTGTTTTTGTTTTCATCTGCTTCTGTTTTCTGCAACAGGAAAATGCAGTTCCCTCCAATTTTCAACACGGGGTTCATTCGTCATTTATTTACTTCGATGCCCTTTGGGGGCGTTGCTGGCTGGCCAAAGCCATTGCCAACAGTGCACTGCTGATCAGTCACCAGCTTTAGCAATAGAAACAAGTAAGAAAGACAAAAAAACAAAAGACACCTTAGAACAAAATGAGTGTGGGCTTTAACCAAGTTCAGGACATTGTACACTAACCACTTCTCCATCCGTCCTCTGCCTCCAGGCTGGCCGCCCAGTATGCTTTCCCTACATGACCTCAGTGCTCAGGGGAAGCTCAGGGGGCAGAGTTTGCACTGAACATTCTTCTCTGCAGGGCTTCTCAACCATTACCAGGCTTTTTTGGGTTTTGGCCTGTCAACTGACAGATATTTCCAATTACAGATGTAACTTTGAGATGTTGCATTCAGTCGTGCATGTGCATGTGTGTGTGTGTGTGTGTTAGAGCTGATTAGGCCAACATGTTGGGGAAATGGTGACTTGAGGCACTTTGACTTTGAAACGGACAGCATAATGGGGCACCTGGTGGCTCAGGTGGTCAAGCATCCGACTTCAGCTCAGGTCATGATCTCACAGTTTGTGAGTGTGAGCCCCACGTCAGGCTCTGTGCTGTCAGCTTGGAGCCTGGAGCTGCTTCAGATTCTGAGTCTCCCTCTCTGTCTGCCCCTCCCCTGCCTGTTCTCTGTTTCTGTCTCTCTCAAAAATAAACATTAAAAAAAAGAAATGGACAGCATAAGACATACGGTCTTTGTGTTTCTTTAGTTGTCCTTTTTCAGCACACGGTTGTGCAAAAGCCCCTGGAAGATTCTCTTACCTGCTCTGTCCATCCTTCTCCATTAGGCACGGGTCTGAAAACAAAGAAACCTCTTACGAGTAACATTTTGTTTTTTTATGTGGCGCTTCTCACTCTTTGTGGCTTTAAAACCTCATGTCCCGGGACTCCTGGGTCACTCTGTTGGTGAAGCGTGTGACTCCTGATTTCAGGTCACGACGTGACCTCACATTTCGTGAGTTCAACCCGCACCTTGGGTTCTGGGCTGAGTGCCCAGAGCCTGCTTGGGATTCTCTCTCGCCCTCTCTCTGTCCCTCCCCTGCTCATACTCTCTCTCTCAAAACAAACAAACTAAAAAAAACTCAGAAAAATAAATAAAAACCTCATGTGTTAAACTCAGGTGCCACATGGGAATAGAAGGATTTCTGGTTGTTGTATTTTTTTCTATGTTGGCTACAGAAAATGCCAACGTCCAGTTCCTATAATAAAACCAGAATGTCCTGTGTTGCTGGATATTCATTATCAAGTGTGAACTTCTTTCCACTTTGATTAAATAGTGCACTCCAACCTTCTTACATGTCTTCTTATGCATCGACTGACATAACAGAAATGTAGGTACATCCCTTTTAAAATAATCTACTGGAAGCTTTAATTTTTTTTAAGTTTTAATTTATTTCTTTTTGAGAGAGAGAGAGACAGAGAGAGCAGGGGAGGGGCAGAGAGAAAGGGACAGAGAGAGAATCCCAAGCAAGCTCCCCACTGTCAGCACAGAGCCCAATGTGAGGCTCGAAGTCAAAAACCATGAGATCATGACCTGAGTCGAAACCAATAGCCAGGTGCTCAACCGACTGAGAAACCCAGGCGCCCCTCTACTGAAAGCTTTAAAAAAATGTTTTAATGTTTATTTCTTAGAGACAGAGAGAGAGAGGGAACAGGTCGGGGAGGGGCAGAGAGAGAAAGAGGGAGACACAGAATCAGAAGCAGGCTGCAGGCTCTGAGCTGTCAGCACAGAGCCTGACGTGGGCCTTGAACTCACAAGAACCTCGAGATCATGACCTGAGCTGAGGTCGGACACTAACTCAGCCACCCAGGCGCCCTTGTACAGAAAGCTTTTAAACAACTAGAGAGCTTTCCTGATTCTGTCAGTTTCCCATCATATGGGTAAACGATCCGTGTACAAAGATTTAAAAATTCACCAAAGAGACCCATAAATAGTAATTGTAGAGCATACCAGGGGCATTGAAGTTACCAGCAGGAAGTAGTCTGTCGAAAACTCGGTGCTCACCTTCACTGACAAGCACTCCTTCATTCCGCAGAAGTGGGTGGACGGAGGGCTCACCGACAGCCTCCCCATCCCCCCCGTCGGCCGGACGGTGACCGTCTCCCCCTTCAGTGGCCGAATGGACATCTCCCCACAGGACGGAGGACACCTGGGTCTGTACATTGATATCACCAAACAGGACATAATGGTGAGTGGTGTGTTCGCCGGTATTTGAAGATTCTTGCCTAAAAGTTTCCAGACGCTTCCAAAATGTTGGAAGCTCATTGATACCTTTATGTGCAAAGTGTAGGTTCTCAGTAATATGGTTTTCTAACAGTTTCCAGGACATGTGCTCGAACCTTTCCCTATTTATTAACTATTTGTGAGAAGTTCTGTTTCTTCTTTTCTTCAGGTCAGTAACCTTATGGGAGGATTTCAGTGCAACTTTAAATTAGATCATTTATTGGTTTAAAAAAATGGTGATAATTCAGTGTGACACAGTACTGGAGAAAAATTGTAGGACTCCACTGAATAGTTGACAGAAAATATCGACGCCCTTAATCTAGTCTAATCGTTCTCAACCCAAGGTGACAGTACAGTTAGGAGACACTGGGCATGCCTGGACACGTGTGGTTCTCACATCGGCGAGGCGCTCCGGGCATCCAGGGTGTGGAGGTCAGGGATGGCGCCCAGCATCCCGCGGTGCACAGACAGCCCCCACCACAAACAAGGATCTGGCCCCGGACGTCACCAGTACCCAGACCGAGAAACCCTCATCTAGCCTGTGGGTTGACGTTGACCTTTCAAGTTGGATTTTCTCTACTGATATTTTAAGCCACTCACTGTATCTGTGGAAAGAAATCTCAGGTTACATGTCCCTGTACTGTAACGTCCTATAGCTTGTTTGTTTTTCTCTTCTAGCTGTCCGTGGCAAACTTGGTGAGGCTCAACCAAGCCCTCTTTCCACCACGCAGGAGGAAAATGGAGTCACTGCATCGGCAGGGCTTTGAGGACGCCGTGAAGTTTTTACATAAAGAAAATTGGTTTGAAGAGAATGCTTAAACGTTCAGAATGCAAAACAGCTTCCACAATTCTTTTTTCATTTTTGTCCACATCGTTTTTGATGGATGTTTCTAATTAAATCCTTTTTGTAAAAAAAAACCCATCAGGATTCTTGATGGCTAGTTTTCATGGCCTCGGAAAGACTTAGAAGGGCAAACTGTGTGGATAAACTTGGAATGTTGAAACAGAGGACCGCCGTGAGTGCTTCCTTCCTACACAGAACGTAGCTGCCTGATTTTGAGGTGAAACAGGTGTTTCTGTGACTTACAGTGTTACCGGGGGTGGAGGAGCAAAGGTCTGCTTCTCGCGGTGGATGTGACGGGGCCGGGCAGGAGGTCCGGGGGGGAAGGGAGCCCAGACGCCCAGCAGAACTGGGCACTAGAAGGCCTTTCCTCGTCTTCAGTAGAGGTTAATTCCCGTCCGCCTTCCTCCTGGTACACCCCAGCTTCCCAGCACGTGAGTAACAGTCTGTTTGATGCTTTGCTGTTATGAACCCAAAGCTGCCATTAATAATTCTTCCCCTCTCTCTCCATTTCTCGATATCTCTTTCAGTCTATGTCTTGATGTCTCTCTGCCTCTCCCTCCTCCTGTTCCGGGAAGGCCATATCTCACCAGATGTTTAGCCCTTGATCCATGGGCTGGATCTATCATCCTAGGAACATAGATCATATACTACTAAAGATGAAGAACCAATTGAACCAAGTAGCCTAGTAAATTAGAATCACATCAAAGTAATCCCTCGTTTGTTATTTGAAGTCCTATCATACTGATTCTAGGTCTTCTCTTGTCTGAGGGGCTATCCAATCACATTGAGGACTTGTGTGTTCACACGAATTCATGGACACTGCCGCAAGTCTTAAATCTGATTTTATGGGGCTCCACCAAGCATGAAGTCTTAATTACGAAGAGACACTCAGAAACAAACCGGCTTCAGGGCTTGTGTTGTTAGGCATTTCTCTGTTCCCATTTTAAACCATTCTTCACATCACTTTTATGGCTCTTCAAAGTCCCAAATACACATTTTTTAGTGCATAACACCAACTATGGCTTCTTTTCTTACGCGTTATGCAGAGACCTGCTACAGCCATCCTTGTCAGAGTACGTGTCTCTTCTCCAGAAACAGGTAGTTCTACCTTAATACATTGTTTTACAAGTGACAGGATGGTTTTCAGTTGAGTTTCACGTCTGTTCATTCACCACGTTCCCCCTTTTTCATTTTACATGAACATCCATCAGTATGCTATTTTAATAAATTGTTCAGGACGCCTCCTGGGAGCAAGGACAGATCTAAGCGTGTTAGACTTCTGAGCGGCTGTACCTCCCATATGCGTCTGGGGGCAGGCTGGTGGCCGTACTGTCCTTGCGGCCCACAGTGAGATCCTGGACAGATGGGCGTGCGGCACAGCAGCCCCTACCAGGAGGGAACCCTGCGGTGCGGACGCGGTGGAATGTAATGCGTGCCGGCCGGGCGCCGCGGCGGGTCGCAGAGCGGGCTCTGTGCGGGCCAGGGCGCATGCTCACGAGTCCCTCCTGAGGGACACCAGGCACTTGGGAGTACAACACAAGGGACATCCGTGTTTGGAAGAACCGTGGCCCGGGTGTACGGAATGCGGGAGGAGCCTCGCGGACCCAGAGCCTGATCGCGGGGCACTTCCTGTGACCCTCGGCCTGATGAGCCCCCGTGCCCAGTCGGGGCCAGGTGCCCCACGCCTCTGAATCCGTCATTTAAAATGCCATTAGTCTTTCCGTTCTTGTCAGTAACACTCGCTCCTTTGTAACTATGGGGACCCACTGTTTCCACTGACAACTAGAGAAACTAGATTTGAGTTTGAAGTTAAATAATGGTGTAAAGCAGCAATTAGTACATGAAACAAACAAAACTCTTACCTTCTGGTTTTACAACATTGGATGTACCATGTGCACACCAGAAGCTTGCAAAACACAGCTGGATGGCTCAGGGCATTGAATGACGAGTTTCAACAGACAAGGGCACTTAAAACGGACAGATATCAGTTACTCTGCTCTAATGTCCTTCCGATGATTAAAACAGGTACGTGTATAATTACCTTCCCTTTTTATATTTGTAAATATTCATCATAGAGCTTTTGGATCTAGTCCATTAATTTTATAGTTGAGGAACCAATAATTAAGGAAGTTCAGGGTTTTCAGGTTTTTCTTGCCGAAGTTATAGCTACGCTAGAACAAAATAAAATCGAAATTTGAAGTAATTATCCACATAAAGCAGGAAGAAAAGCAATCTGTGCAGATCAGGAAAAGTGGACAAATTTTTAAACAACAATAATAAAAACTGCTAATGATTAGGAGTAATTACTGATAATTACTGGTAATTATTATTAATTACTATTATTTGCAGATTGACAGTTGGGCTGAAGTCACCAAGTAATTACTCAGCTTTGCACTTGATTTTGCCTCTGGTGACATGAGTGAAACATCTCCCCACTCAGGGCTGATACATATATTTATGTATTCCTGACACATGTCTGAGGATAATGTCTCCCGTACTTGACTGATGCAAAGAGGGGCAAACATACGATTCAATCTTTCCCACATCAAACCCCGAGTTCACTCCTCACAGCAGTCGCTGTGTGGTTTTGATTTGTATTTCCCTGATGATGAGTGACACTGAGCATCGTTTCATGTGTCTGTTGGCCATCTGGATGTCCTCTTTGGAGAAGTGTCTGTTCATGTCTTCTCCCCATTTTGTCACTGGATTATTTGTTTTTCAGATGTGGAGTTTTGTGAGTTCCTTATAGATTTTGGATACTGGCCCTTTATCCAGTATGTCATTTGCAACCATCTTTTCCCATTCCATCGGTTAATGGTGCCTTTTTCTAATTGCATCCTATCAGCTGGTATACGATTTAATCTTGGTTAAAGTAACATCTGCCACGCTTTTTCAACTATAAGGTTATGCTGTTTCCCTTTATGATTAATACATATCTGTGGGGGAGCATTTTCAAAATCATATCAACAGCTGGTTCTTTGTCAAGTTTTCAATTTGTTTATCTCCGGGTGGAGTCATGGTTTTCTATTCTATTCAATAGGTTGAAATCTACTATCATGATTTATGCTGATGACTACATTGGCCTTAATTTGGTCAGTGGGAACCTATTTTGGCTGACGCCTGTGTCCTTTGGACAGATCATCTTCATTTTTTGAACCATTCCTTGCTTCCTAGAACAAGATTCTCCAGGCTTATCTTCTACTTTCTTTTCCACAGCTCTCAAATCAGCCATTTCTTCAAGTGTATTTTAATTCCTTATGGTAGAAAATGGTTTTTATATTAACAGTAGAAAAAAGAGTAAAACCATTTTCTTTTGTAAGTTGTGTCTCACATTGTGCTCGTAACCTAACATATCATAAATCCTCAACAGTTGAGAAATAAATGACTCCAGTCCTCAGAGAACAATGTAATCAACTAAATAATATTATAAGAAGTAGTCATAAAAAAGTTGACAGTAATAGAGATGCCTAGGTGGCTCAGTCAGTTGAGTGTCCAACTTTTCATTTCGGCTGAGGTCATGATTCCAGGGATGTGGAATTGAGCCCCACATAGGGCTCTGTGCTGAGCACGGAGCCTGCATGGGCTTCTCTCTTTCTCTTCCTCTGCCTTTCTCCCACTCTCAAACACTGTCTCTTTCTTAAATTAAAAAAAAAGGCAATAAAATATGAAAATAGTACTTTTACACCAGCAGAACTTAAAAAGTAGAACAGTGTATTTACAATAGCAAACAGACACACAACATCTAAAACCTGCAAATGGGGCACCTGGGTGGCTCAGTCGGTTTAGCGTCTGACTCCGGCTCACGTCATGATCCCATGTCAGGCTCTGTGCTGAAGGCTCGGAGCCTGGAGCCTGCTTCGGATTCTGTGTCTTTCTCTCTCTCTTCCTCCTACACTCGTGTTTTCTCTCTCAAAAGTAAATAAACATTAAAATATTTTTCTTAAATAAAAAACAAATAAAAACTGTGCAAGAAACGTGAAAACTCTACAGATTTACCTACCTCTGTGATAATGAGATAGAATGTCTCAGAGTGGGAAGATCAAATTCTGGGTGGTAGCTACACTCTACACATTAAGGCACAAATTTTGCAAATTTCATTCACACTGTCAGTGTTTATGTTTTCAGAATGTGACAAATGGAATGTCAAGTTCGACTGGCAGGAGGGCTGCTCAATGAGTGCCAACGAAGGTTAAGTGATTTTGTAACCTTAACTTTCTGAATTCTTTCAGAAGATTTTTCTTTACTGCCTTTTTTTTTTAATGTTTTATTTATTTTTGATACAGAGAAAGACAGAGCATGAGAGGGGGAGGGTCAGAGAGAGGGAGATACAGAACCGGAAGCAGGCTCCAGGCTCTGAGCCAGCTGTCAGCACAAAGCCCGATACGGGCCTCGAACCCACGAATGTGAGATCTGACCTGAGCAGAAGTCGGAGGCTTAGCCGACTGAGCCACCCAGGCACCCCTTACTGCCTTTTGTCTATTTTTCTGAGGAGGCATTAGAGATGTTTGGAAGCCAAATCGAGGTCATTAATAGGCCAGTTGCTTGTCAAAAGCTGTTGTTGCATGTGAAGGAAGACCAATTCAAAGTCCCTTAAGCCGAAGAGGAATACAAGACGTAGGATGGCCACATTCCATGGCAATGACCTTTGGCTAGACAGTCTGGAGCACGTCTAGCACATGTGCGTGCAGCTTCTCAAGTCGAGTCACCAGATACCACCTACCTTTAGAACAGATTCTCTCCAGATGGCGAGTATGGTGGCTGCTTCCTGAGTGAAACCCATTCTTTTAGCATATAACTGGTTACAGAGAGAGTTTATTATTATTATTATTTTCTTAATACGCCTAACAGAAAGTCCAAGAGAAGATCCTGACGGAGTGTGATTGGGTCATGTGCCATCTCTCTTCTCCTGTGCACTTGGGGTTGCATATTCTCACAGTTCAAGCCTGGAGCCCAAATGGAAAGAGAGAAATACTAACATATTTTTGTCGCTGGCATTTTATAAAGCTGACGCTTGCACAGTAATGTTATTAAAAGCCAGGATGTAAGCTGAATCGCATGAGCAGTGCAGTGTGTTGAGTTGATCAGAGAAAGCCAGTATGATAGAAATGGAAAAGACACGGCATGTGATCCCACAGGACTATTGATCAGTGAGAGCCAATTTCATGGAGGGATGGGCTCATGAAACAATCACGGAGTTAAAGAGTTAAATTAGTTGAAACGAAGAAGACAAGGCTGTAGTCTTCAGTTTCCAAGTGCCACCTTGCGGAAACATTAGTAAGTCCTTGAATCATGATCCCTTACATCCCTGGGTTACAAATTGCAGCCCTTAACCCAATCCTGAGGCATCACGTGGGAACTTGTTAGAAATGCAGACGTTCAGGCGTCAAACTCAGCCTTCCGAATCGAATGTGCATTTTAACTACATTACCAAGGGATTCGTGGAGTTTTGAGAAATAGTGGTCAGATGCTGGCTCCCACAGCGATGTGAAGGAGAAACTGTTGGAGGAGAGCAGTCATGGCCCATGGCCCAGACACGATTGCCACGTTTCATAGATTGGTCCCCAAGATACTCGGTTTTAAAGGGCAGAGAGAAGATGGTAAATGTGAAAGTCAGATGGCTGGATAGTTACTATTTTAGGTTGGGGACAGGAGGGTGACGGAGGAGGAGGAAGAAGGCAGATTTGTCAGTAAACGAGGAAGACCCAGCACATGGAAGAAAGTCAGCACAGAGGGCGTCTACCTAGGGAGCACATTTCCAGGGAAAGGCGGTGGAGGCCAGATAAAAAGCACCAGAGCAAGACTGAGAAGGATCACTTTCTGAAAAAGCCAGACCTTCAGAAGAGACGTTAGCTGTGACCATCATTTTTGAGGGACAGAGGAACATGAACAGGGTGCTGGCTTTCATCTCGGAACAAAAGACAGATCATTTAAGTTAAGAACAGCTTATGCAGAAAATGTGGGTCTGCCAGGCCGTCTGGGATCGTTTCTTCTACTATTTGTGAAATCAACAGCTTCTGTGTTTCTAGCACAGTAAGAGGGCACGGGGAAAGAGACTGAGGACCATGGTGGTCGGAAGATGGCAAGCAGGAAGGTGGGATGTATGGAGTGAAGGGTCCTAGGGCAGGGACAAAAAGCGCTCATGTGTCAGAGCTCCCCTGGATTTGGGCAAGTAGGATAACGGATTGGAAGAAATGAGGTGCTAGAGTCTGGGAGAGAAACACGGAAACACCAAAGGGGTAAGGTATTTTCCTTGTGGTGCGAAATCCCATAAAGCCTTCCGTACATGGGACTATAATATTGGTGAGAAAGTTTCTAAACTCATTAGAGAAAATGACTTTACCTTGGACATTAATAGAAAATGAATATCCAAATTCCATTACCATTTGCGGAAAGAGTCTATTAATAAGTGATGGCGTGTTCTGCAGGAACGTATTTTAATGGTTGGTAATGATAACATTTGTCTTTCTACCTCCAATGGTAAAATGACTTCAGCAGTTTACTCAATAATTTAAAGATTAAGACTTTGCAAAATAGTTATATTTTTACTGTACTCAAATTTTGCGAAAATCTGTTTTCAAGTTGTATTAATTCTCATGTTTACAAGGAGCCAATGCCGAATGTTTCCTAGTAAACTCACTCCTCAGCTACCCTACTGGGATAAAAGTTGTGTTCCCTCCTTGTCTTTTGTGCGTGTGTTCTTTTCAAAGTCTGCCTGTAACCTCATCCTCGGAACCAGGGCGTGGGGGTGCTGAGGGTCGGGGTGGGCGGATCAGGTGCTTCATGAGAACCCCACCACCATGTGCTCAAAACCAACGCGGCCAATCTTCCCACACCCAGTCCCGGCTTCCCTTCCACCCTGCGGAAATGGAGACAATGCCTCTCCCTTCCTGTTGCCCAGAACTTGTGCATTTACCCTGTGGCCCATGTCCTCTTCTATTTTCGGGGGGCCTTTCCATCATTTCTCTGCTCTCTCCCTCATCACTACCCCCATCCCTCTCTCTTTCATACGTCCCAGCACTAAGGAGCTGCGGTATCACCCGTATTTAACGTAACAAATTCGCCTGGTCCGCACGTTCCCGGAGAAAGCACCCCGTGGCTCTGCTCACCTTCGGAGCCAAATACCTCCATTTACTCACCTCCTACCAAGCCTCTTCCCACTCTGGCTTCCATGCCCACCTCCACCCGGCCTGCTCCTGCAAAGCTCTCAGAGACCGATGAGGGGCGAACACGGGTGGCATGCTTCATCCGTGTCCCACACACCGTCTGCTCCCCTTTGCTTTTCCTGCCGTGTCCCGGGCTGTTTCCAGGGCTCTGTGGCAGCGTCTCCTTCCCACACCTCTCGGGTCAGGCATGTCAGATCACCTTGCGAGCCCTACCCCTTCCCACTCCTTCTCAGCGGGTTGGTGGGTCTTCTTGTGCCATCCATCAGCTGATGGCACCCAAGACCCAGCCCTGGCCCGGGGCACCTGGGTGGCTCAGTTGGTTAAGCCTCTGACTTTGGTTCAGGTCATGATCTTGCAGTGTGTGGATTGGAGCCCTGCGCTGGACTCGGTGCTGACAGCTCAGAGCCTGGAGCCTGCTTCGGATTCTGTGTCTTCCTCTCTCTGTGTGCCATCCCTGCTTGCTCACTTTCTCTTCCCTCAAAACAAAACAAACAAACAAACAAACATGATTAAACAATTAAAAACTTAAAAAAAAAAAGAATTTATACCAGGGATAGCTACGTAGCTCGGTCAGTTGAGTGTTGGAACTCTTGATTTCAGCCCAGCTCATGATCTTGGGGTCGTGATATGGAGCCCCGTGTCGAACTCTGCTCTGACAGTGTAGCGACTGCTTGGTATTCTCTCTCTCCTCACCTTCCTCTCAAAATAAATTTAAAAAACACCTAAAAAAAAAAAAAAGAATGAATTCCAGTTGGTAGAGCAAGTGACTCTTAATCTCAGGATTGTGAGTTCAAGCCCTATGCTGGGCTTAGAGATTACTTGAGAAAAAAAAGAATTTTATTAATAGTTACCAAATACATCAGTAGGGTGGTCTTCGTTGCTTCCTGTTACTTGGTTTAAATATCCTAAAATAACATATTCTCAATCATTGATTATATTATCCGTGGTTTGAGATCTTATTTTCCATAATCCAGAGAAACTATTTTTTTTTTACTTTTATCTTTCCTTTACCAGCAGTTATTTCTAGAATTTAATTTAAATCTCCATTTCTACTGGCTATAAACAATGTGAGATATCAATCCATTTGCCCTTTATAGGGTTGATTCCTTGTATCCAAAAGTTTATATTCATGAATACCACTATTATTATTTTGATACCAAATTTATATAGCATTCTTCTACACATCCATATTTTCTTTATGTAAATAAATAAAGCAATAAGGCAAATAAAGCAATAAAACAAAAGCTTATTAAACAAAAAGATTTCTACAGGCTTTTAAACACTGGTTACAAACCTAATAAAATTTTAAAATCATTTAAATCAAATCACAGTCTGGTATGTCTGACTTTCTTAAATGCTTTAAGCATTATAGAGGAGGCACATAATAGGTATGCATAATATTGAATATGTTGAAAATTAGATTCACTTAGAATAATCAGGTCAAAAGTACTAATAAACGTAAAAGTATTTCTTTATCATTCCTTTTTTTATTTTCTCTTATTCATTATTAGAGTTGTCTTTCTTGCATTTCATCAATTTTACCAACTGTACACACATTGAATGTTTCAATAATCTGACCCTAAAGATAATGAGCATTCAGACTGTGTATGCTTGGAGGTTTTGGCTTACCAATCAGTTTATTCCTGGTCCAGATCACGAGAAATTCTTGTATGTTCCAAGCTGATTTTGTTTGAGTTGATTCCTCAACTGGACTCCTACTTTTATAGTTCTCTTTAGTCTTTTACATAAGGAATTGTCCAAGTCATTGCTTCCATTAATTGGTCAATTTGATGTTTAGGTAACTCCAGCTTTTTCTTCCAGAGGTCACGTGACCTGGGCATCTCCTTTTAGTACAAAGAATCACAAACCTATTTTTGTGCCACTTGTCCCTTCATTATACAGACTGGTTTAGAGAGAGTGACAGTTCTCCGCCACTGTTGGTTCCAAAGGAGATCTCGTCAACGGCAGTTCATCCGACAGTTCAGGTCAGTGGGGCTGTTGGAAATTCCTACTTTCATCGTTCATCTACCATTTCGTCCTAGGCATTGACTACGCTCAGCATGGTATTTATGAGACCAACATTCCCAGTGATTGGTCCCTTCGACTCTCACACGACTATGGTTATCCCTCTTGCACATACACTGAACACATGTCCTGCACTGTTCAACATCAAGTGCTGTCAACTCTGCCCGCATGAGTTTGTCCAAATTTGGGGATGTGATAAAAAATAAAATTATCAAGTTGCTTTTGATAGCCATCTGCCTTGCTCAAGAAATAGTATCTAAACACCCTCACAGACTATCACCAGCTGTGACTTTAGAACCAGATTGGTCCCTTGGAAATAAAAACAGGTGTTTTACATACTATAAATATAGTTAGACAGATGGAATGTTTAGGATAAAGAAAAATACTCCTTACCTACTTATTTTAGCTCCCATTATCTTGTCCTTCCTGCATAATCTGCAACGATCAGTAAAACGTTATTTATGGGAGAAAGGAGCCATGGAAAAGTGAGAGAAACGAACTTTTGTTCAGAGCATATAACAAAATGTAGATCAGTGAACGCAGAATGATACAAACCCGAGTCAGGGTGAAGTACTGAATTACTATACGCAGTTAGTGACAGTTTTTATTACTGAGTTGTGTTCTTTCTAATGTTTTCTCATTGTGACCCATTTGTCTAGATGTCATATCTTTTTTTTATACTCTTGATGAATACTCTTATTTAAGGCTTTTTTCATGTTCCTATTTTTTTTCTATTTTCAACTTTCATGACATCAAATAATCTTCAACTATATTCACATTAGTTTACATTCCTGAAATTTCGTAGAGGAAAAAGTCATTTATTTTTACAGTTGCCTTCTCCATGGAAAGAATTTCCAAATTGTTATGATTTGGGCTCAAGTATTTTCCCCTTTGAACACGGAATTGTGTGATGAATAACATGTTACATGTTGGTTTCAAGTAGGATTAACTCCCCAATATGAGGCAGAAGACTTTTTAAAAAAAAAAAAAAGAGAGAGAGTGTGTGAGTGGGGGAGAGAGACAGGCATGGAGCCTGACACAGGGATTGATCCCACACCCCTGGGATCATGACCTTAGCCAAAATCAAGTCAGCTGCTTAACCGACTGAGCCACCAAGGTGCCCCTATACATCTTTTCTAAAACAGAATATACAGAAAGAACTCAGGCTGTTAAGCCATAAATATTCAGTGGGAAGACCCAAATGTCCAGCAACCTCCTACTGCATGAATTCTGAGTGTTTTTAGAAAGTTTGCATCTGATCGTTAATCTTACTCTGAAAGTTGTGCATATGTATGTATGTCTTTAAAAGTTGTGCATATGTTTTCATTCAAAATGAGAGATATATTTAGGTTCAAAAAAACCAAGAAAAGAGTTTCAATTCTTTCTTCTGTGCACATATTAAGAATATTACTTGTTGTGTGATTGGTATGTACTTGCTCCCATGTGTGATATACATACACTAAGGCACATTTGTTGAGATTAAGAGTACATTTGGTTCTTACTTTCTACAGAGTATATTCTTCTGCGACTTT
This sequence comes from Suricata suricatta, assembly GCF_006229205.1. NCBI lineage: Eukaryota > Metazoa > Chordata > Mammalia > Carnivora > Herpestidae > Suricata > Suricata suricatta. The sequence goes on along the minus strand of NC_043717.1, from coordinate 4,365,386 downwards.
TATTTTTTGCAACATCCAGTGGTACCTGACAAAATCATTCCCTCGAATTCACACATGTTTTTCAGTGTTTTTATTTATTTTTGACAGAGAGACACAGTGCAAGCAGGGGAGGGGCAGAAAGAGAGGCAGACACAGAATCCAAAGCAGGCTGCAGGCTCTGAGCTGTCAGCACAGAGCCCAATGCGGGGCTCGAACTCACAAACTGTGAGATCATGACCTGAGCTGAAGTTGGACACTTAACCAACTGAGCCACCCAGGTGACCTCTCACTCATTTTTAAGCCGCCTTGTGTTAAGATGTTGAAACTCAGATGATCATTTTCTATGTGTGGTCACTTAAAGTTGTGTTTATTTAAGTAATTTCTATACCCAAGAACTCACGACCCCAAGATCAAGAGTCACACGCTCTTCTGACTGACCTAACTGTGCGCCCCATATATGTCATCACTTAGATCCTCTTTGATGTCTGTGCTTGTGTCTTTGCCTCCTGCAAGGATTTTTACTGGGAAAAACCCCTAGAGGTACAATTGCTGGCTCAAAGGGAACACACTGAAAATTCCGAAAGGATTTGGGCACACTGCCTTTCCCAAAAAGTTGTACCTAGATAAATTCTCTCAACGGTTGAGTACAGTTTTCTCCCCAACTTCACTAACAAGGGATAGTATCGATCTTCTTAGATTTTATTGACCAGGTAGGCAAAAATAAGCAAATGGAAATTATGTCTTGATTTAATTCACAGGTCATAACACTCTTCAGCTGGGCTGACTTTATCACAGCAAAGATCAGTTTCATCTATATCCAGAAAATCGTGCCTTAGACTATTTTTGCTACTTGAATTCATTGTTAATATATTCCTTTGCTTAAGGGCAGCCTGATGGCTCAGTTGGTTAAGCGTCCAACTTTGGCTCAGGTCATGTTCTTGTGGGTTCAAACCCGTGTCGGGCTCTGTGGGGGCAGCTCAGATCCTGGAGCCTGCTGCGGATTCTGTGTCTCCCTCTTGGTGTGTCTTCCTCTCCCTCTCTGCCCCTCCTCTGCTCATGCTCTGTCTTTGTCTCTCAAAAATAAAGGAACATTAAAAAATTTACTATATTCCTTTGCTCCCTGGTAGTGGTGGATGTGACGGGCGGGGGGCCGGGGGCAGACTCGTGTCTTATTAGTCCTCCGCACACGTTCGCTGAGGGTGACCTCTGCTCCCTGCTGTAAAAGGGATGGGTAGTGGGGGGGGGTGTCTTGTGGAACCTCTTATTTCTTCCTTCACATCTATCTAAGAGACAAGTGTCCTCAATTGGTATCTGCAGGTGGATGGCTTCAAAGAGAGGCCTTCTCAGGGTGCGTGGGTGGCTCAGTCAGTTAAACGTCTGACTTCAGGGCAGGTCAAGATCTTCACTAGTCGGAACCCTGCCGTCAGTCTCTGTGCAAACAGCTCCGAGCCGCGAGCCAGCTTCGGATTCTGTGTCTCCCTCTCACTCTGCCCCTCCCCTGCTCACTCTCTGTCTCTCCCAAAAATAAATAAACATTAAAAAAATAAAAAGAGGCTTTCTCTCAACTCCTCCTTCCAAATTCAGGCACAGAGGCCGTGTCTGGTTTTCTTGTCTTTCATGAGAGACGCGAAGAAGCTTATGATTTGTAATATTTACCATTCTGCTTGGACACTCTGTTTGGAATGTTCTCTGCTGGCCCGGATATTTCCAAAGCTGGACTCTAAGTTTATATTGGGTGGAGGAGGGGCTTGGGGGGTGAGAAGATGCTGCAGGGCTAAGTCATTCTCACTTCTACCCCACGGCCAGGGATTTGGAGATACGGGTCTTTCTGCAGATCTTCACGTGCGCTCTTTACTCTGAGCGGGAGTAATTAAGAGATAAGGAGATATCCGTGGACTAAAACTGCTGCTTCTCAGAATATCCGTGGACTAAAACCGCTGCTTCTCAGAATACCTGAGCCAAAGCGCGGCTCTGTGTGTACACGATTAAGCCGATTTATACAATTCTACTCGATTCAATTTCTCGGCTCATACCAAAGGGTGTCCAGATGGAGAGAAGTCTGTTCACGCTTCACCGACCATGTACACATAACCAAAAATTATAAGACCAGTGGGGTGTTTGAATTAATATTTCTAATTTGAGACGTATTTCTGAAATGAAGATGGTAACAAATAATCTTTATATGAGAAAGAAAAGGGAATTATCCAAATTTCCCCAAATTTGTACAGAATTTTATAAGCATATTATATATCCATGTAAGCAGATGTTTCTTTTGGGACATCTGAAAATACAACCGGCGAATCTCACCATAGATCTGCTATGCATTCTGCATAATATTAAAACACAGAATTCAGAATGAAGGCAATGTCTGTATGTTCGATCTACACACAAAAACACTATCAATATATGTTTAAGTATTAATCAGCATCACAGATAATCAGCCCAATTTTATGTTTCTTTAGAGTTCTTCTAGAATTAACTACTCCGAGAAAATGATGAATAGAATTAGAAAGCAGTGCTATATCAAAGAAGACAGTAAATCCATTTCTCTGCTCATTTAAATCTTATTGTAAAAGTACACAGGATCTGAAGAGGAAGAAATGCAAACAAGAGATGTTCATATAATATTCCTGTAACCACTCATTCAGTCACTCTGTCCTGAAGACTGGCCAAAATGCAGCGGGCCCAGGAACAACAAATAAGCAAGTATACATGTTTAGGATGCAAAATCTAAGACCTCAGGTAAAAACTTAGAGGGACCAAAGGGACAAATAAATATCACTGAAGTTTCAGACAATGACAATTTTTCATTTCAATAAACCAGCTTACAGCCTTC
>NC_043717.1:4345853-4362471 GCF_006229205.1 Suricata suricatta | reverse complement strand
ACCATGGGCAGACCACTGGTTCCTCCGAGGAGCCTAGTGCCAGGGAGATCCGGGAATGTTGGGCCTTCAAGCTGCTCTGGCTCAGAGACAAGGGGCTCAGAGCACACACCTGGACTTGGGCAGAGCCCTTGCCCCGCACAGGGGACGGAGGTCTACGGGAGGGCCACCCAGGCTCTGGAGCGCCACAGGACATGTTCCCGCCTTCAAGCGGGAGCCGCACAGGAATGCAGACCAGAGCTAAACCAGCTGACCCCGCCCCAGCCTCAGCACCACCGAGAGGCCTGCCTGGGCCCAAAGGAGAGAACAAGAGGGAGAAAATGCGACCTACAACATGTCCTTGAAGAAGTGTGGACTGGACCCGATGGATTCGCTCTGCTATGATTTCAGTGTGGAGACTACAGACAATCTGTTTAAAATTAGCCCCACTAGGAGCTGTGAGACAAAGGCTTCGTCCTGGGCTGTGCTGCCCAGGGTGATGGAGCCCTGGGAGCCAGTGGTGCTCCGGGGGGAGGAACTGACCCGGAGACATGGCAGAGGTGGAGGGAAGGACATAGAGTGTACTGGATTCTCCCAGAACCAGCCCCGAGCCCACGAGTCACAGGCGAGGGAGGGGGGTACCTTCGGGACAAAGCATTCAGGGAGGGACACAAGGAAGGGCCCAGCACCTCCGTGAGGACCGCTGGGAGCTCTCGGGGGAGGCCGCAGCAGCGGGGCCCCAGGCTCCGGCGGGTTCCGGGGTCACGATGTCAACTGCCTCATAAGGGGCGGGCGGCAAGAAGGTCCGTAAGCTGCTGTGACCCCACCGCCGGGGGCACGGAGCGGCCGCGGGTCCTCAGAGAGGCTGAGCCCTGCAGCGGGACGTGAGGAACACGACTTCACAGTGACCCCACAGAGAGCAGTGTCAGAAGCCCCCGGAAGAAAGAAGGGGGGCCTCAGAGGGGCGCACAGGGCAAGAATTAAATAGTCACGTCGAGGGGAAGCTCGCAGTCCGGCTGCCACACTTCATACTGGCAGTGGAATATGTCAGGTCCAGTGTTCACAAAATGCGCCTGACGAGGTTCACAGTCGAAGGAGACGGACAATCACTGACATTTGGGGGAAGCTTCCCTAACAGCACATTCCGACGGGAAATAATTTGTCCTGAGAGGCCTTCCCTAAGAGCGATGGCTCACCGGGGCCTGTCCGTCCCGGGAGCCGGCATCCCGAAGACGACACGCAGACGAAGCGTGCCCTGTTCTAAGACATTCTGTCTGAAGAATTCCCGGAAGGGTCCTTTACACTCAGAACGTTATGGAATCCACTAGAGGATGACAAGAAATGAGTTTGCACACACATGGGAATTTCAAGTACGCAATCTATACATTTAACCTCCGCCTGACATCCGTGACAGATCTACGACATTTCCGGAACGCTCCGTTATGTTCTTTCCTTCCTCCTCTCTTCCTTCCCATCTTCCTCTCCTCCCTTTCACGCTTTCATGACTACTTCCTTCCTTCCTTCTTTCCTCCCTCCCTTCTTCCTTCCTGTCTTTCTTTCCACCTTCTCTTTCCCTCTCTGCTTCCTTCATTCCCTCCCTTCTTTCCTTCCTTTCCTTCCTTCCTCCTTCCTTCCTTTTTTCCATCCTTTCTTTTTTCCCTGTCTCTCTCCTCCTGCCCTCCCTCTCTTTCCTATTTCCCTCCCTCCTTCCTTCTTCCTTCCTTCCTCCCTTCTTTCTTTTCTTTCTGCCTCTCTCTCCCTTCCCCTCTTTACCCCCTCCTTCCTTCCTTCATTCCCTCCCTCCTTTCCCTTTCTTTGTTTCTTTCTTTGTTTCTTTCTTCGTTTGTTCCTTCCTTCCTTCCTTCCTTCCTTCCTTCCTTCCTTCCTTCCTTCCTTCCTTCCCCACAATGGGACCCAGTCACAACAGCAGAAGGCACATGGCATCTCTGACCTCCCAGTGAAAGGGAAGGGACATGGTGGCCTAGTGTGCAAGGGCTAGAGTGTGCCTAGTGTCCCCTGTGGCCCTAGGCACGTCTCCTTGACTCCACTACATGCTAGATTGGTGAAGTCAGAGGAAGTGCGCACATGCCCCAGAGGAGGCCGCTGGCTGTGAGAACACGTGCTCCTCAGCCTCACAGCCCTACCCTGCTGCAGGCGCTCGGCCCTCCAGTCTGCACGCACCGTTAGCGCCGGGGCCCCGGAGGCCCAGCTCCTACCCCAGCGCCCACATCCCAGGGAGGGGCCAGTTCTGTTTATCACCCAACAGCAGCTGCCTACTTTCTGCGACTTCTCCAGGCAGCCTGCGGTCCATAGTTTCATGAGAAAACACGACAGGTTGGGATGGCGCTGACATATCAGCTTCTGGCCTCTGAGTCTTGCCTCTGTGCAGGGGCACGCTGAGCTGAGCACTCCCCCCCCACACACACCCGGCGTACCTCTGTGAACAGCGGGCTCTGCATGTGCCCCTGTCCCTGGCTTGCCAGCTTTCCCGGGCCACCTGTTCTGCAGCAGCTCTGGCTCCTCCGTGTCCTCTCGAGGTCTGTTAGCTTGGTCGCCATCATTGGTCCCTTCCCCGAAGGTTGAACACAGCGCCTCCATCCGCACAACATCCCACTGAAATGTGAGCAAAGCCAAACACCCAGCTTAGGGATGTGAATAGCTTTCTCCTTTTCCATCGACAAGCTATCTTCCCATTTTATAGAGTTTTCCCCGGTTTATATACTATAAAGCAATCATAATATGTAATATATGTCTCACTTATTTCCCTACAACCTTGCATACAATGCCCATTAGTGGATGTCTAACCCAATTAACAGAGAGCACAATGGGAAAGAGGAGAAGATTTATATGACTTGTAAAAATCACTAATCCAAGGTCGGTAAAACTCCATTTAATACAAAGCTTAAAAACTCATATAGATTCAAATATATTATTAATGAAATCACATCTTCTTTTATCCACTCAATAAAGCATGAGCAGATTTATTTTTATTATATTTCTATCCACTTATTCAAGAAGAATTTATTAAAACTGCTAGGCTTGGGGCACCTGGGTGGCTCAGCTGGTGAAACCTTGGACTTCAGCTCCCACCATGATCTCAAGCTTCAAGTCGGGCTCGGTGCTGACAGCTCAGAGCCTGGAGCTTGCTTCAGACTCTGTGTCTCTCTCTCCCTCTGTCCCTTCCTGGCTCATGTTCTCTCTCAACAACAAAAACATTAAAAAAAATTTAAACCTGCCAAGCCCTGGGAATGCCGAGCAGAATGGACAAGATCCACGTTCTCACGGAAGTTATACTTTCTGGGATGTGAGAGTAGGAAAATTTCAGATGATCTAAAAATATCACAGTAGGGAAACACAGCACCCAAACATCAGCATTCTAAGAAACAGCTTCACTCTAACACGGTGGTTCTCACCCAGAACACTGATTCCCCGGAGGGGACATGGACAGTGTCCTGAGTCATTTCTGGAGGGGTAGCTGGAGGGGTAATACTGCATCTAGTGGGTGCAAATGAGAGCTAGTGCCCGACGCCCAGCGATGTGCAGGATGCCGCGACGCAGGGAAAGATCCAGACACAAACGATAGTGCTGAGTTCCAGAAACTGCTCTAACGCTACAATTATGATTATGGGCATTCTATCCTTTTTTACTTATTTGTTCTCACTGACACACACAAGACATCTTCACCGCTTTAGAATTCCAAAAGTCTTTTTAAGATTAAAAATTGCTATTTTTTTCTAAAAATAAAAGGAGTATACCTTTCAGAAAGTTTTCTTTTTTTCTGAAGAATTTATTTTTTTTATTTTTTTTATGGTTTTTAAATTTATTTTTGAGAGACAGAGACAGTGCAAGCAGGGGAGGGTCAGAGAAAGAGGGAGACACAGAATCTGAAGCAGGCTCCAGGCTCTGAGCTAGTGGTCAGCACAGAGCCCGATGTGGGGCTTGAACCCACGAACCATGAGATCGGGACCTGAGTCGAAGCCAGATGCCTAACCGACTGAGCTACCCAGGCGCCCCTGAAGATTTTATTTTAAGTCATCTCTACACGCAATGTGGGGCTCAAACTTACAGCCCGAGATCAAGAGTTGCATGCTCTACTGACTGAGCCCAGCCAGGCACAATGAGGATGTTTTTCTTAAGCATGTACAATAATACAATTTCTGTCCACAAAACACCTTCTAGACTAAGGAATGTATTGTTCAAAGCCTCACGGCACTGAACAACACCATCTGTCAACCGAAAACTGACCAGTGTCAAGATGCTACTTTTTTAAGGAAAAATATGGATCTGATTGAGAAATCTAATGACTCGGTATTTGTGAATTAAAATAATTTTTTAATGTTCACTTTTGAGAGATAGAGAGAGACAGAGCATGAGTGGGGGGTGGGCAGAGAGAGAGAGGGAGACCGAGAATCCTAAGCAGGCTCCAGGCCCAGAGTGCAAAGCCTGACCCAGTGCTCAAAAACTCACAAACACGACATCATGACTGAGCTGAAATCAAGAGTCGGATGCTTAACCCACTGAGCTGTCCATGTGCCCCTGTATTTTTGACTTTTGACAGCAGAAGGAAGTCTTGGAAGATTCTAGGCTCTCAGGTGCATGGGATCCTTTAATGAGTAAAAGTGAAATCCCCTCTCAATTCCAGGCTCCTTTGTGTAGCCAAAGGAGCAAATTATCAGACCAGACACATCAAGAGAAATGTTGCTTTCTGGATGATCCTGCCAAACATGAATCCCAGAGCTGTTACTCTCTGCAAGACGGGATATGCTACGTCTTAAGGACTGGACCGCCCTGGAATTGTGCTAGGCTTTGTTCTGTTACCAATGACACTGTGACACTGACCTAGCGCTCTGGACGATGCGGTCATCTTCCAGAGGCTCTTCCTGAAGGCCAGCCCAACAATGTTTGCCTCTCTGTTCTCCATCTCTTCCCCCAGAGGCCCCGGGCTTCCCACCTGCAAGAGCTCTGTTTCTGTCATCTTTGTAACTGCCTGCTCTCCTTGCCTTTTTTTATTTTTAACGGACAAGAGTTTACGATGACTGCCTGTCTCAAGAAAGCAACTAATTACACGGCCGTACATTCATCACACTTTTACGTTTCCCTCTATCCTTTTTATATCTTTAATTACATTTAAGCGTTTGAGGAATCCATTATGTATCGTAATCAAACATCATCTTGCATTACATCTAGATTTCTAAAATAACGGTGCTATTTTTATGGACTTAACCCCATCCTCTCTGGTTTCCACGGATGAAAAGAGATGGTTGGGTGCTTTGTTGGTAAATTCCCGCACAGCCCAGTGACGTGAGTGGCCTGGACAACCAGATCTGTTCTGTGGCAGGAAATAAGAGAGAAAGAGAGAAGACGGGCGCAAGGGCCTGGATTTCATAGACACATGAAACTCAATCCTATTATAAGCCATTTCACCTCTTGTGCCCAAATGTTTTCATCTATCAAATGAAGATAGGACGTATTTTGAAGTGTGGTGAGGATTACACTCATGGGGATGGACAGCAGTTCAACACGCGTCTTCCCCGTCCCTGAAAAATAATGGGTGCTGCCTCCTCTTCAAAGCGAGAACATCTCCAGAGCCACCGGAGCTCCTCCTTCCTTCCCTGATCCCACAATACCTATCGGTGCCTGTGTAGAATTTTCCATGGAAAATGCCATCTGGACATTTGAGGTACAAGGGGCGAACCGACTGTTGGTCTACTGCAGAAATCATTAGCAACTCACATCTCACTCACTTACCTTGACCTACGAAGGGTTGGTGGGGTAATTGAACTGAAAACGAGGTTTAAAATTCCTTAAATATAAGAGGATTTGTAACAGAAGGGGTTTTCGTGGGCTTGCAAAACTCTGAAGGCTTTGTTTAAAAAAAATACATGTGTGGGACACCTCGTTGTCTTAGTTGAGCGTCCTACTTTAGCTCAGGACATGATCTCACAGGTCGTGGGACGGAGCGCCACATCAGTCCCTGCACTGATGGCATGGGAGTGTCCTTGGGATTCTGTCTCCCCTTTTCTCTCCCTTTCCTCACTTGTGCACACACACTCTCTCTCAAAATAAATAATCTTTAAGAAGTTTAAAAGAAGATAAATGCATGGGGCGCCTGGGTGGCTGAGTCAATTGAGCATCCGACCTCAGCTCAGGTCAAGATCTCACATTTGGTGGGATCCAGCCCCACATCCGGTTCTGCGCTGACAGTCCAGAGCCTGTCTGGGATTCTTTCTCTCTCTCTGTCTGCCCCTACCTGACTCATGCATGCTGTCTCTCAAAAATAAACATTTAAAAAAAAGACAAAGAGATACACACATACACAGGAGGTACAAAGGACTGTCACAAAGAGACAGCATCCTTACATTCTTATAAAAAAGGAAGCATCTTCAGATATTACGTCAGGAGCAAAATGGAACCACCCATAAATGAGTTATAATCACTCATGCTAAATATAAGGCGCATTTCTAGGAGACAATGGGAGTGTCAATTTAACTTAGGTGAAAAGTTTCTTACAAAAGACAGAGAAACTCAAAACTCATTTTCCCTTTAAAATAATTGTCAACATCTCACAAGTGGAGACAGCACATGAGTTGTGCATTTCTTTGCCTGACATGTAGGTGGGTATTAGCCAGAGGTATTGAGAAAAAATAAACCAGTAGGATCCTGTTGATTTGGGTTTTCATTCTGTAGCCCAATATAGTTACTCTGGTCTATGTGATACCCAACACCACATGTTCTAACAGTGGCAGAGAAAATGCCAGGGCCTCTGTTTGCTGAAGAGAACACAGTTCTGAAGATCAGCAGTTTTGCTACCAAGAAAGACATTTCCTATAACGTAATGGAAGAAACTACTAGATTGGTTGTGGTCGTTTATCAAAATGTTGGATCTAAATAATGATATTTCATAGTATCATCAAAATGTCACGTGGACATTTATCATATTTTTAAATTATATAAATAGTTTTGACAAGAAAGGATATTTTTTAAAATCTTTACCATGTATTTGTTTTTGAGACACAGAGAGAATGCAAGCAGGGGAGGGGCAGGGAGCGAGAAGGAGACAGAATCGGAAGCAGGCTCCAGGCTCTGAGCTGTCAGCGCAGAGCCCAACCCGGGGCTCAAACCCAGAAACTACGAGATCATGACTTCAGCTAAAGTCGAACACTCAACCAGCTGAGCTGCCCAGACACCCCAGGAATGGATGTTTAAAACAAAACTGTCTATGTATGTATACACATAGAGAAGGGAGATTTACAAAGTTCTACATAAACTAATGAAATTATTGATTGAATGAGGAAATTTGGTGATGCATAAAGGATGTCATTATCAAGAAGTCTTTCTCCTAACTTCAGATGTGTGCCTCATTTCACTACTACTAATGAAAAGGAAATAGTAAAATAAAAAGCAAAATAATTAAGCTCTTATCCTTCTATTTCAATCTAGCTATGGCATGGGTGTGAGCCAGCAGTGACAATAATGAGTAGACCTCACACCGGCTGCAGCAAAGTTCTAAAACCTTGAGCTTGCAAAATGGAAAGAACGTCACCTTTTAAAAACGGGGCTCTCTGAGCTCAGCATGGCAAATCTGAAAGAAGTTCTGATACGGCTGCATTGTGCAAATGGTAACGCACTCCAACGGGCCATTTATTTGACGTTGCCACCCATCACTGTGTTGCTTGGTGGACTGGAGCTTATCAATGGGAACCACAAGAAGGCCTTTTGGATTTTAGGCAAATATTTGAATTGGAAGCGAGTGAATCTACAAATTTCAAATGAATAGACAATAGAAACAACATAGACTTACAGATCATCTTGACAGCTTTGGGCTTCAGACATCTATAATGCGCTTCCAGGATGTCAGCAAGGCTGTGGTCCTTTCCAGAGGCTCTGGGGCAGAACTTTTCTGTTGGGCACGTTTTTCAGTTTGTTGCTCCTTTTCTCTTCACAGATAACAATGACCCAGAGTCCACTTAGTGTCACGTCATCTGAACACCGACTCTGTCCTCTACTTCTGCATTGAAGGACCCTTACGACTCCACCTGGACCAAATGCGGGATAATCCCCTTCAGTTAAGGTCTGCAAACTGGCAGCCTTAATTCCATCTGCAACCAGAATTCTCCTTAGCCATCAAAGGTGACATAGTCATGCGTTTTGGGAATTAGGTGACAGACATCTTTGTGGGAAGCGGCATTCCTCTGCCCAAGATAGAATTGATATAATCTAATTCTTGTTATTTCACACATCTGAAACTCAAGCACATTGAGTTTATGTGGTTGACTTTTAAGGAATAAAATGTAGAATATACTCCTAAAATCAAATAATTCTGTTTTACAATTATGCTCTTGTCTTCTGTATTTGTCTAATTCTGACATATATTTCCAATATGATAATATTGTTAAGTGACATCTTCTGCGGCACCTGGGTGGCTCAGTCAGTTGAGCATCTGACTCTTGATTTCGGCTCAGGTCATCATCTCAAAGTTCATGAGTTTGAACCCCACATCGGGCTCCTCATTGACAATGTGGAGCCTGCTTGGGATTCTCTCTCCTCTCTCTGCTCCTCCCTCGCCTCTCTCTTTCAAAATAAATTTAAAAAATTAATTTAAAAAGATTTTTAAGAAATCTAGTGTGCTGTTTGTGGAAACGTTCTAAATGTGAAAACATGGAAATCTGGTGCATTTATTTTTAAATCTCTAAGCACATAAATGTTAACACTTATTAACTTGCCTACCGAAACACGTAAATACGACAAGACAAGGCATGTCATGGAAGAACAATCTGTACGTCTGAAGCACAAGACACGGTAAAATGGAAACCAGGATTTGATGAAACACGTGAAACCACAGTGAATAGAAATTAAGTATCAATAGCTTAACCAATAAATATGTATATCAATGTGTTGTACCGCTTAGATCTCTTTCTTTCTCTTTTTAAAATCTGAGCTGGACATGGGGCACCTGGGTGGCTCAGGCAGTTAGCATCTGACTTCGGCTCAGGTCATGATCTCACATCTTGTGGGTTCGAGCCCCACGTCAGACTCTGTGTTGACAGCTCAGAGCCTGGAGCCTGGAGCCTGCTTCAGCTTTTGGGTCTCGCTCTCTCTCTCTGTCTGACGCCCGTTTGTGCTCTTTCTCAAAAGTAAATAAAAACATTTCAAAAAATAAATAAATGAAAAATAAAATTCGGGCTGGACTATCCCATCCTTTCAAAATTAGCATATATTGAGGGGTGACTTCATGTGATATGATCCTGGGGCTTTACTTGTTCTTGTCACCCTCGGGAAGGTTATGGAGAAGCATTTTTCTCTATCCCCCATAGTCGGAAGTTGATCTTAAGTAATTCTAGTTTTCTTTTCAGAACTCTGTATAAAAAATTAATGTTCCAAGTCTTTAACCAATACATCCGCACAAAAAGAAGTTTCAACAACAACAAAAAACCCTCTAAGCTGGAACAAAGTTTGATTTGTGGAAATATTAGAGACTAAAACATGTCAAGGACAAAATGTGAAAGCACTCATCAATTAAGATAAAATGTCAATGGAGCTATTACAGTCATGAATATTTATGAGGTGGATGACAAAGCATCAAAATATATTTGAGATGTATTTTCAAAATGTGTTAAAAATAAAATGATACTAACTCGTTTGCGGAGACTTTGACACACTTTCCCAGCCTTCACAGAATAAGTCAAGAGAAATAAATCAACTAAAATACAGAGAATATACGTAATGTGATCAATAGTGTTAGTTAACAGACATAAATTACACTGTGGGTCTAGAAGTAAAGAAGACTCTTTCTGTTTTGGCCAGTTGTGTGCACGTTGCCTCACCTAAAGGAACAGATGTGAGGTAATAAAGGGATTTATGTTACCTTTTAAAAAGAGAAATAATCCTAGGGCCCGTGAGTGGCTTAGTCGGTTAAGAGTCTGACTTCGGCTCAGGTCATGATCTCACAGTTTGTGAGTTTGAGCCCCGCGTCAGGCTCTGTGCTGACAGCTCGGAGCCTGGAGTCTGCTTCAGGTTCTGGGTCTCCCTCTCTCTCTCTGTCCATCCCCGGCTCATGCTCTATCCTTCTTTCTCTCAAAAATAAATAAACATTAACAAAAAGTTTTTTTTAAACCAAATAATTCTGAAAACATTCTTTGCCTAGAACACACACACAATTCGCTAACACCACGGTAATAAAAATACTCCTCTCACCTCAAGGGCAGCAGCAAACCATTGGAAATCAGCCTTCCTCACTCAAAAAAGAGGAATTTCAATTTCCTCAGAGAGAACACCCAAAACCCATCAAAACTGCCCTCCTCCACTTACTCCTTCTCATATTACCTTCGGGTATTTTCTTCAAAACGCTCAGCTGAAATATCTTTCTATTTAAAAACAAAAATAAGTTTATTTATGTATTTCAAGAGAGCAAGAGAGCTAGTGGGAGTGAGCGAAGAGCAGAAAGAGAGGAGGAAAAATTCCAAGCAGTCTCCAGGCTCAGCACACAGAGCCCAATGAGGAGCTCCGTCTCAGGAACCTGAGAGGACGATCTGGGCTGAAATCAAGTGACAGATGCTCAACTCACTGAGCCAGTGGGGGCCCCTATTTTTTTTTTAATAAAAAAAAAATCAAGTAATCTCTACGCCCAATGTGGGGCTCAAACTCACAACCACAAGATTAAGAGTTGCATGCTCTTCCAACTGAGGGAGCGAGATGCTCTTTGAAACTCCTTTAAAAAATTGGATTCTAATTTTTAGAATAGTTTCAGGCCCATAGTAAAGTAGAGCAGGAAGGAGAGACCATCCATATGCCTCCTGCCCCCCCCCCGCCCCCACGCATAGCCTACCCACCATCAACATCTCACACGGGGGTGGTACCTTTGTAAAAATCCACAAACCTACATCGACGCGTCTTTATTATCCAGATTCCATGTGTTACAGTAGGTTTCATTCTTGGTGGTATATGCCCTGGGTGTTTGGGAAAATGTGTAATACGGTGTACCCACCATTGCGGCAAACAGTAGATTTACCCCCTAAAAATCCTCTGTCCCGTGCTTATTCATCCCTCCTCCTTCTGTTTCCTGACAACCACCGTTTTTTTACTGACTCTTCAGTTTTGCTTTTTGGTCAGTGTCGGAGTTGCAATCACACAGTTGATCACAGCCTTTTGAGGTTGGCTTCTTTCACCTACCGGTTCCTCCATGTCTTTCCATGACGCAATAGCTCCTATTTAGCACTGAATAATGTTCCATTATCTGGATGCACAACAGTTTTCTATCCATTCACCTACTCAAGGACGCGTTGGTTACTTCCAAGTTCTGGCACTGATGAATAAAGCCGCTTTAAACATCCATGTATAGGGGCGCCTGGGTGGCTCAGTCGGTTAAGCCTCTGACTTCGGCTCGGGTCAGATCTCACGTTTGTGAGTTCGAGCCCCGCGTCAGGCTCTGTGCTGACAGCTAGCTCAGAGCCTGGAACCTGCTTCTGGTTCTGTGTCTCCTTCTCTCTCTGCCCCTCCCCCTCTCATGCTCTGTCTCTCTCTGTATCAAAAATAAATAAAACATTAAAAAATTAAAAAAAAAAGAGTCTTATGTAAAAAAATAAATAAATAAACATCCATGTATAGGTTTTTGGGTGGGTGTAAGTTTTCAACGGCTTTGGATAAATACCAAAGAGCACCATTGCTGGATATTATGGTAAAAGGAAGTTCAGTTTTATAAGAAACTGCCAAACTGTCTTCCGAAGTGACCTTATCGTTTTGTGTTCCCATAAGCAATGTATGCGAGTTCCTCGCCAGCATTTAGTGTTGTAAGCATTTTGATCTGGACTATTCCACCATTTGTGTGTCTCGTTGTTACTTAGATTTGCAATCCCCTAGTCACATGTGAAGTGGAACTTTTCATCCACTTATTTGTCGTACTGAGATATTTTTTGGTGAGGTGTCTGTTTTGGTATCTTGCCTATTTTTAAACTGAGTTCTTTTCTTATGGTTGAGTGTTAAGACTTCTTTCTATATTTGGGATAAAAGTCCTTTGCAGATGTGTCTTTTGCAAATATTTCTTCCAGCATGTGGTTTGTCTTCCCGTTCCCTAAATAGTGCCTTATGTACAGCAGGACGTTTTAATTTTTAATGAAGTGTCGGTTGTCTGCTATTTCTTTCATGGATTGCTCTGGTACCAAAAATGCCATCACAAAACCCCAAATCATCTCGATTTTTTCCTGTGTTATCATGTAGATGTTTATAGTTTCACATTTTACATTTACGTCTATGATGCATTTGAGTGAATTTTTTAAAGGGGGTCAAGTCTGGAGATCCCGGCTGGCTCAGTCAGTAACGCCTGTGACTCTGGATCTTGGGGACGTAAGTCTGAACCCCACGTTGGGTGTAGAGATTACTTAAAAATGAAATCCTAAAAAATATTTAAAAAATAAAGAGTAGAAGGTTGATGGTCTAGATTCATGCTTTTGCAGGTGGATGTCCTGACTTTCTATTATCTGTTGTTGAAAAGACCATCTCTTTTCCCTTTTACCTCCTTTGCTCCTCGGTCAAAGATCAGTTGACTGTATTTGTGAGGGTCTAATTCTCAGCTGCCTGTTTCTGTCCACTCACCAGTTTGTCTAGTCTTTTACTAACACCAACGGACTTAATGATGGAGTATCTTTTTATTCATGTGCTTACTGACTTATCTATGGCTCTACCCTCAGTCTTCCCTGTCTTATTCAACAATGCATCAGTAAATAAATATTTTGAGATACATACACTGTATGTATGGGTTCAAGAGAAAAAAATATCAATGATATTCATGTCACTCAGAAGCACAATGTGACAGGGATGAGAGGGACGTGTCACACAGCGGCCGCTGGTGGTGCTGGTGACCAGAAATGGCCAGATACTGGAGTGTATGGTCTTTGGTCCAACGTGCACTTAGAGGCAAGTTCATACTCAAAAAGTCTTCCACACGAGCGACAAAACCAACAATACATTTACTAGGCATCAACTTGAGTAGTTACAAAGGGGAACAGCAAAGTGAACAAAGCTGAAAAAAACACACAAACTAAATATAGATTAAAATGGCAACGAGTAGGGTGCCTGTGGGGTTCAGGCTGTTAAGCACCGACTTCAGCTCCGGTCATGACCTCGTGGTTCCTGAGTCCCTGCCCTGCACACTGCTGGGAGCACAGAGCCTGCTTTGGATCCTCTAACCTCCTCTCTCTTTGCCCCTCCCCTGCTCGCACTCTCTTTTTCAAATATAAATTTAAAAAAAAACATTTAAAAAATGGTATCTAATGAGTTAGGAACAATGTAAATCTAAAAAAAAGAAAAAAATTGACAAATTAACAGAAAGGACAGTTGAAGACATACCTATTTTTTCTGCTTTTGACAGATTAAAAGGCAAAAATAAACAAAGAAAATCAATAATTATATAACTGCTACATATCAAATGGTGTGGCTCCAGATCTATTTATTATATAGCTGATTTTTGCAATTTAATCAATCTAAGGCCAAGTTATTAAAAACTAATTCTTGGAAGGAAATTGATTGCTTTTGAACATACTGAATTCATCAGTTTCCCAAAATCATTCTTAAGGAATATTCATCATATTTATTTTTGAGAGAGAGACAGAGAACAAGCAGGGGAGGGGCAGAGAGAGAGGAGGACACAGAATCCTATGCAGGCTCCAGGCTCTGAAATGTCAGCACAGAGCCTGAGGCAGGACTTGAACTCACAAACCCGGGAGAACATTACCAGAGCTAAAGTCAGCAGCTCAATGGACTGAGCCACCCAGGCACCCTGTGACCATCTTCTTAAACCTAGTACTAATATGGATGGTCAGAAAAGTCATCACTGGAGGGACCTGGCTGGCTTTGTCAGTGGAGCATGCAACTCTTGATCTCAGGGTTATAGGTTCAAGCCCCACGTCCAGCCCAGTGTTAGGATTGCTTAAAAAAGTCATTGCCCGTAGGACCTAATCTGGGTTGAAAAGGGCTATATGGACTCACTTTTCCTGCGTATATAAATGAAATCATAATAAAACAACAGATTTTTTCCTTCTCCGAAAAGGCAGCATTATAAAGTGCTCAACCGTTGTTTATCATGTCATTTTCAAACATATTTATTTTAAATCTTTACAGTTTTGGGGCGCCTGGGTGACATACTCGGTTAGGTGTCCTACTTCGGCTCCTGTCATGATCTTACAGTCCATGAGTTCAAGCCCCACGTCGGGCTCTGTGCTGACAGCTCAGAGTCTGGAGCCTGCTTCGGATTCTGTCTCCCTCTCTCTCTGCCCCTCCCCTACTCGTGCTCTGCCACTCTCTCAAGAATAAATAACATTAAAAAAATTTTTTTAAAGAAAATAAAATCTTTCCAGTCTTTCTAACAATTAATCCTGCCAGAAAATGTAAAGGCACTCAGATGAATATACAAAATGCCTATTGAGGGATTTAGAAATAATTTCCTTATAATAATAATAATTTAAAAAAACCTTGAAGCAAGGTAACAGACAACAAGTGGTGCTGATAAAAGAGCCATGGACCTGATGCATATGTAATGAGGTGGAAACTGCTCATATTCACGATCGCCCCGTCATCCCTGTGGGGCAGGTGTGACTGCATCTCTGCTCCCACAGAAAGTTCCGGAGGGGGGAGCCTTTCGCAGCGGATAAGACATGTCCTTTTTGATACAAAGCAAAGTAAGAAGCTGAGCATCTGAATTCCAGACTCCATAACGTCATCTCTAACTTCATCACTTTCTCTACTATCAAACTGAGAATAAGCAAACAGAGCAGATAATTAAGACTCTACTATGAGGCCAATTGAAATAAATGCAGGCAGAGAGCATCTGCACAGAAAAGCACAGACACAGGTTTGCAGAGGACTACCAAATGTCAATGGGCTTTGTCTGATGACTCTCCTCCCTTTCCCTTATGTGCAGTCTAATTTTTGTACTATAAATATGTTCATCACATATATTAAATATCAATCATTATATATCTAATAAATACATATTATATATATAACTTCATAAACAGGAAAGAAAACAGTGATTATCAATAAGCCACAGGAAATAAACCTTTCATGTAATTAGTAAAGAAGACAAAACTATAAAAGATAATGAAAAAGCAGGTCAAAAAAGGCACAAAGTTGGACACGAGAAACTGAATATGGAAGACACACAGGAAAAAAACTAGGCAGCACTATGTACAAATATGTGCAGACAAATTGGAAAATGTTAGAGAAGTGCAGACTAACCATGGAAAACATAAATTACCAAAATTAAATCAAGCATTCAAGGGGAAGTTGGAAATCCATGAAAAAAAATTGTGTAGATCCATAAAAGGCAAAGAGGGAAACAAAAGCAAAAACAAAAATCAGGAAATGTTAATCAAGATTCTGGGGGGTCACAAAGATTTGCTGATGAGTTTATTGAGGCTCAAAGAACAAAATAAGAGTATTTACACACAGGCACAATGGGGAGCCACTGAATTATCAGATGCTTGCAGGATTCTGGTGGGGATATGGGATGAATGTGGAGCAGGGGAGGGCAGAGCACACATCAAGACATTCAACTCTCAAAAACTTCCTTTAAAATCCCTTGCAGAAAGCTAAAATGTAAAAGAGCGAGCGATGGAGCGTCCTGGTTGGCAAGAGACGAGAGCAGGAGGAAGAAGGCAGCGTGATAAGTGGAAGTGCGCCCCTTCGCGCAGCGCTGGGCAAAACCCCGGTACGCGCTGAATGCACCTTGTATCCTGCGTCTGCCACCATGGGGCAGAATGGAGCTGGAGAAAAACCCGGAACCGAGCATAATGGGCTCTTCAAATAGGATCACTAACCTCCGGCGGGCTTTCCCAAGGTCCTCCACTTACCTACACGCACCGAAATTGGGTTTCGACTAGAACCATCTGGGTAGTTTTGAAGAATGCTGATGTTTGGGTCCCGTCCCAAAACACTCGGATGGAATCGGTCTGGAGCGTGGCCCTGGGCACCCGGGTTTCTCGGACTTGTCCTGGTCGGACCCAGTGTGCAGCTGTGAGAACAAGTGGGTTAGGAAGCACGGAGATGAGGAGCGGATCCTGGCTTCCTCGGTGCAGGAGAACGTGGTGATGACGAAAGTAATCGCAGGTGCTCACGGTGTTGCGGGTGGCAGACCCCGCGCTGACCGGCATGGATTTGGAGGAGCCTTCCCTCCCCTCTCTCCTCAAACGGCCAGTGTTTGTCCAACACCCAGTGCCTTCTCCCCAGCCTCGCTTGCACCTCATGACCCTGTTTGCGGGGAAAGTCCAAGCCATCAGGACTTCCAACCTACCCCTGCCCCTCTCAACGCCCTCGCCTTTCACCCGCCCCTCTGTGAGCGCAGTCCACCCCTGCCGTCCACCCAGGGAGTGGGCCCACTAGGACTTCCGGTCACCTCCAGGGTTCTCCCCCTCTTCTCCGTCATCATTGGTCGGTCACATTGAACTAGATCGATCAAATCAGCAGTGAGTGATTACTCTGCTATCAAGCCGGACCCCCACCCCAAGGAACAGTAGAAATAATTTTCTTCTATACTCTTTTCCTTTTTCTGGAACTGCCTCATTGTTCTCTCCTGGTGAGAGAACACGCTGGAAAACAATCGTTTGATTTTGACATCAACCGACCTCTACCTTACATTTTCTCTTTAACGCAA
>NC_043717.1:4313263-4345753 GCF_006229205.1 Suricata suricatta | reverse complement strand
CTCTCTCTCTCTCTCTCTCTCTCTCTCTCTCTCTCAAATGAATGAATGTTAAAAAAAATTTTTTTTAAAAGGAAGGAGTAAAGTCAGATTTAGACAGACGTCCCTCAAAGGAGGACGTTAGCTAGAATAGCACCAAAACATAGAACGTACAAAATACTTAAAGATTATGCAACTTTGGGGCACATTGGTGGTTAAGTTGGTTAAGCATCTGACGTTGGCTCAGATCATGATCTCATGGTTTGTGAGTTCAAGCCCTACATCAGGCTCTGTGCTGACAGCTCAGAGCCTGGACCATCCTTTGGATTGTGGGTCTCCTTCTCTCTCTGCCCCTCCCCCACTCATGCTGTTTTGATCTCTCATAAACAAACTGAAATTTTTTTGAAAAACAAGATTATTCAAATTAAACTATTACATTTACATGGGACAAGACATGCATTTCTTTGGCAGTATAGAAAAAATTCTGAGTTTGGGGTCTATCTCACAGAGAGAGAAAAACACCATTCTAAAAAGTTATTACATCCAGCAGAGGGCCATTTCATAAAATGCGAATACTTTGGGTGCTTGGGGCAAAAAAACCCAATAGTTGGAAATTGAGGGTGGTTCTGGAAAGCAAGAACGTCTCAACCTTTTTATTTTGTAAAAGTATTTAATTTAAAAATGTATTAAAGGTACACATGTGTATGTATATAAAACAAAATTATCTTGGTGTGATGTACTAAAAACTGTAGTCCTTTATACCACTCTTGCCCATTCTCTAGAGCTCTGGACGTATGCATTTTTCACTATTTCTGGGGACAACTGTGTAGCTCAGTCAAGTAAGTGTCCAACTTCATCTTAGGTCATGATCTCACAAGTCATGAGTTTGAGCCCCACATTGGGCTCCGTGCTGCCAGCGTGGAGCCTGCTTCGGAAACTCTGTCCCCCTCTCTCTGAACCTCCACTGCTTGCTCTTTCTCAAAAATAAATAAACATTAAAACACAATTAAAAGTTAAGAATCAAAGATGTGCAATTTTTGAGTTCTTTTAGTTTTAGAGATTATCCACTTATTGCTTACTGATTTGTGTCTCCTACCATTTCCCCTCCAACACTGCTCCTATGCCCCAGCCCCATGTAATAATCATGAGGTTTGGCTAAATCAGTAGTCTTCATTTATACTACTAAGGCTGTCTACCTGTTATTCAGAACCAGACCATACAATGCACAATGTTACAGATAACTTTTGTACAACTCTATGGTTTTCCCTGGAGTTAAGAATTGCCCTTTATTTTCTTGACTTATTTTTATTTGTCTGTTACTGAATCATTACCAACCTTTCTCCCAGAAACATACATCTAGCTTTATGACACACACATATCTGTGCCATTTTGGACTGACTGTCTCCCGACATGCCATGCAGTTTCCACACTTGGATGTCTCTTCACCATCCTCTTTGAATTTCTTTGGTTTCTCTCTTATCTTGCTACTCCTATGTCTTTACCCTCAATATTTTCTCTGCTGGTAAAGCACTTTAGTGCTTTCTTCAGAAAAGGTAAAGTATTGAGACTTTGAAAATATGCAAATATTTGTATTTTGCATTCACACATGATTGATAATTCTGCTTCATATGGGATTCTATGGGGGAATAATGTTCCCATTGATTTTTCAAGGCGCTGCAAAGTTCCACAAGAACATGACTATTGATTATTTTTAGGTCATGGTAGAGTGCCTTGATCTTGACAACTGAATAAGGCTAAACTCTTCATTCAAAATTAGGCATTATTCAGTTCTTTGCTCACTTGTCCACCACGTTCTGAGAGCCAGAGTTCCTTTCTCAAGAAACAGACCAACCGACCGGAGAGAAATGTTGACGCTTTTGAGTAGAAGTCCTCCCACGGAAGATCATGGTCTCTACTGAGTTATTCAGTTGTGAAGTCCACTGATAGAAAACAAAAGTGGTGAGCTCACATTTTAGTGTGTCCTTCTCAAAATGGATTGCACAGCCCAGGATGATCAAGTGGTTGTTTTAACATGATGCATAGACCAAATCAAACAAGAAGATAAATAAGGCACTCAGAGGACAAGTAAAATTATCCTTCAAAATAACATATCTATGTTCTTTGGTTTCTAAAATTGGATGGTTTGTGCATTAATTTTCTTCTTTACAAATATGACAGAGCTAAGTGAACATTATGCGTAAAACATTAAAATGTGATATATTTAAGTTTACAAAGGTGAAGAATATCTACTAATATAAAATCAGCACAGAGATAAGTCACACTGAATTATCAAATGAGGTCCTGAAATCTTACCCAGTATCAGACTTTCCTAACAACACAGGAGGAGCAAGGTCTGGGATCACTGACACAACTCAAACTCTTTATTTTACTGGGACACTCTTTGGCCATCACTTAACTGTTGGAGTCTCTAAACAATGCCTGTGGGAACATTCTCTATAAAGAAGGGAGTCATATGCCTACTGAAACTTCTCCTTTTATCCTCAGTTAGTTACACAGCTTATGTAATTATTTGGGAAGGAGCCACGTCGCTAGACACATAAAGAATCTTAGCCACGCCAGTTAACTTCTGCTCCAAGTAAAGCATAGATATGGACTCTCCCATCAGGAAATAGCATCACCAAGTTCGCCAAGAGCAGATACTAGTGAGCTGTCCTCCTCAACTTTCCTTCTTTTCCTCAGTGGCTCCAGCGAAAAGCCAGAATGGATTCCCGGACTGCCACAGCCCTGTCTTTTCCAAGGGTGTTCATATTTTGGCATTGCATTTTTCCCCCTAAACTCTCTTTTTATCATTTTGAAAATTCAAGCATCAGAAAATCCAGGGAAGGAGCCAAGATCTGACTGTTCAGATAACTTTGGAGGGCGAGGTGAATTGATGCCAGTATTTTACGCCATGCACAAGAAACCCATCAGAGAACTTTGCCATGGCCTTCTTGGAAAGAAATGGGCACTGGTTTAATACAAAAATGGTTTTAAAAATGGAGCTCTTTGTGGACATATCTTATTCCTTTGTTCATCACTAATGTGCTAATATGACCCATAATGATTTCAAATCTCTTCATCGACACATGGGTGATGGGATAATCTCTGATTTGGGGAAAGCCTTTTCAGTTCAATTGTTTCTGCAATTCTTCTCGGCTATTACTGCAGAACGTTTATTCCCCAAGGAGCCGCACAGACCAGGTGGTTACATCTACAGACAGCTCTTCTTTGCCAAAAGCAGATAAAACCACTACAACACTTTCATGCACCGAGAAACAGTTTTCTCACAAATGGTTACTCTTCCCGCAGTCAAATTGAATATGGGGCCAATGAATCACCAGCCTTCTGACCTAGGAAAAGTTGTATAAATCAATGATACTCTCTAAATAATATATGAGACTGGATACTCAATATGTTTCACACTGGGGTCTGGGAGGAGGGGGACTTTGGGATCGCCTGGTAGAGATTAATGAGACTGTGTATGTTTCTTCCTCTGCGGGTAAATAACTCAATATTTGCCAGGAAGTCATTGATAGAAAACAGTAGACCCTGCATTTAAGTCTGAGATATTTTGAGACCGCACTCAATAGAAATTAATTAAGTGCTACCATGTCTATGATTAAATAAGTCTCTGGGGGAATGAGAAAAATCACTAAAAACAGAAAAGGAAGAAAAAGGAAGCCAGTTCTAAGTAACAGTGGAAGAAGCGATAGCAGACAAAGGTGCAAACAGTTCATCTGCAGCATGGCAAAAACATCCTGTGTATACATTTCTCCACAACCCTGTGTCACTCAGTTAGTACTGTTGGGGGCATGATCCTTGAGTCTTCAAATAGAGTGGGTTAGTCAGGGAATGTTCAAGGTTGATGGGAGAAGGGTCTTGGAAGAGGGAAGATGGTGGGGGTGAGAATCAAGCAAAGAGAATGACAGAACATTTGGGGAGCAAAGTGGAGGCCACTCCCATCTTCGGGGAGCTTGGTGTATGGGAGTCACAGACACACGGCTCAAAGCTATTGGTCCACTTAAGTATATGTGATTCCACTCTGAACACCACTAAGTCAATGACAGGTAATGTCAAGCTTCCTAGAGAAAGTTACTTCTCTGATGAACCAGAATTTGCCAAGGACTAGATACAGGGTGGTAGAGAAAAAGAAATAGGATCCATATTGGAAAAGACAACAATTCATTGGGATTTGAAAGAGGACTTGGCATTAGATATGTCAGTCCACACAGGAAGGAAAGGGAGGAGACAGTGAAGACAGCAGAGACGACCAAAGAAACGCACACATTCAAAGATCCTCCCTCTTAGGGTAAAGACCCACTTTAACTGAATGTGACCCTTGGGTTTTCTGGGCACTGGACGTGGCCAGATTCTCAGCAGCATCTCATCATCCACCCACCTTCCCACGTGGGCACCCTAAATTTCCACCGTGTAGCCTCTGCTCCAGAGCAGATATGGTAAGAGCTTATAGGCCACGAGGGAGAGAAGTCAGTGGACTTCTCACATGGCACTGGAAGGCAGGAAATTGGTACAAGCACTTTGAAGCGCCATTTGTCTTAGAGTCTGCTAAGTACTTGGCGCACTTTGTGGATGGTACTCTCTGTCCTACAGCATATGGAATGGCAGCTAGAGAAGTAAAGTTTGGAGCTCACGTTTCCCAGGTTCCGAAACCCTTGTTCCATCCCTGGTCCTTCCTCCCAATAAAGCCAAGATATAAACTACACAGGGTTAGGGTGCTGCTCTTGCTTGAGTAAAAATGAGACCTTTTCTAATGCAGACTAGATACCAGAACTCACCACTCTTTTAGAAATAGTGATTTTAGGTCAAATTTTTATAAAATACCATTGTTTGTATCTCTCTGCAAAAATTACATTGTTACAGAGAAATAAATAGAACCAAGGTGTTCTGATGCCTTCAGACGCATCGGCACTATGAGAAATTTAACCAAAGGAGACAGCAGTGCTGATGCACAGGGGCACATGGACCCCAATGTTCACAGAGGCACTGTCAACAATAACCAAATCATGGAAGGAGCCTAAATGTCCATCAACTGATGAGTGGATCAAGAAGATGTGGTTTATATATACAACGGAATACTACTTAGCAATGAGAAAGAATGAAATCTGGCAATTTGCAGCAGCATGGATGGAATCGGAGGGTATTCTGTGGAGTGAAATAACGCAGTTAGAGAAAGGCAGATTCCATATGGTTTCATTCATACGTGAATGTTGAGAAACTTAACAGAAGACCATGGGGGAGAGGTGGGGGAAAAATAGTTCCAACAGAGAGAGAGGGAGGCAAACCATAAGACTCACTTAAATATAAAGAACAAACGGAGGTTGGCGGGGGGGGGAATGGATGATGGCCTTTGACTACGGCACTTGTTGGGATGATCACAGTTTCTTGTATGTAAGTAATGAATCCCAGGAATCTACGCCCAAAACCAAGAGCACACTGTACAAACCGTCTGTTAGCTAACTTAACAATAAATTATATTTTTAATTTATTTTTTACATTTATTTATTTTTGAGAGACTGAGAAAGACAGAGTGTGAACAAGGGAGGGGCAGAGAGAGAAAGAGACACAGAATCCAAAGCAGGCTCCAGGCTCTGAGCTGTCAGTACAGAGCCTGACATGGGGCTCGAACCACAAACCATAAGATCAAGACCTGAACCAGTCAGACGCTCAACTGACTGACCCACTCAGGTGCCCCGACAATAAATTATATTTTTTAAATATAAAAAAATTAAATAAGTAAAGTGTGGTGCAAAAGAGTGAAGGCGTTTCCCTAAATTAACATTGGAGCTCGGCCCCTCATGGCACAGGATGAGGAGGGAGGGGCCTGTGGCAGGAGACTAGGTGATGTGGGTGAGGCCCTCATGAGTGAGATTAGTGACCTTCTATAGAGACCTCAGAGAGAGGAAACGGTGTACAAGACTAAAGCCAGGAAGTTGGGTCTCACCGGAAACCTCCTCCCACCTTGATTTGGACATCCCCCCTTAGAAACGTGACAACCAAACGTCTCATGTTTATAAGCCTCTCAGATCAGAATATTTCAGGTGAAGACAGTGGGTTTGTATCTGTAATGGGTTAAAATAGAAACAGGAAGCAGTATAGACCAGACGTATGTACAATGCATGGTCCCAATGGATTTTATTTTCTATCTACTTCTAAATCCATATTGGAAACAATAAAATTAAAAAACAAACAAACAAAAAAAAACAAGAGGCACCTGGGTTGCTCAGTTGGTTCAGCTTCTGGCTTCGGCTCAGGTCATGGTCTCACAGTTCGTGGATTCGAACCCCACGTCAGGCTCTGAGCTGTCAGAGCCTGCTTCAAATTCTGTGTGTCCCTCTCTTTGCCCCTCCCCTGCTCATGATCTGTCTCTATCTTTCAAAAATAAATAAATGTTAAAAAAAATTGAGGGGCGCCTGGGTGGCTCAGTTGGTTAAGCCTCCGACTTCGGCTCAGGTCAGATCTCACCTTCGTGGGTTCGAGCCCCGCGTCACACTCTGTGCTGACAGCTAGCTCAGAGCCTGAAGCCTGCTTCCGGTTCTGTGTCCTTCTCTCTCTGCCCCTTCCCCTCTCATGCTCTGTCTCTCTCTGTATCAAAAATAAATAAAAAACATTAAAAAAAATTAAAAAAAAATTGAAATCCATATTGGAAAAGAAAAGCACAGATTCCAGAAAACAAAGCTAACTTCGTTAATTCCTCCAATATTAAAGCTGTACTAACTGTATTTTTATTTTTGTAGGATTTACTTATTAATCTGTATATGTTAGTGAGCCACAACTGAATGATACACAGGAAGTGATACAAATAAAAGAGGAAACCAATTAAAAAAAACGTTGGAAAAGATAGGAAGGGAATGAATTTCCGTAGAAGAGAGCAGTGTGCGGTCAGAATGTGATTAAACACTGCAAGTGAAATGCCAAGTGAAAGCCAGTCATCAGATCTACACATCAGCTGGCGCAATGAACTTCCCCAAGGGGCACGGCTCAGGATACATCTGTTGTCCGGTAGGAAGAAGCAACCCTAATAAAACACGGTAACAAAACTGATGCAACACGGCCCCAAAATACGTTTTGGTAGGTACAGGAAAGTCCCATAGAACAGCATTGTTAAGTTCAATGTTTATACCTCAATCTTTCAAATTCTGTCTTAAAACTCAGGGTATTATTACCCCAAATTGTTTCCAAAATGGTCACCTCCCTGACGGAACACACAGATTTGTATACGTTCAGAAACTGGAGGGGTACCTGGGTGGCTCAGTTGGGTGAGCATTTGAATCTTGATTTTGGCTCAGGTCATGATCCAGGGTCATGGTATTGAGCCCTGCCTCATGCTCTCTCTCTAAAATTTAAAAAAAAAAAAATTAAGTTGGAAAATAAATTATTTACCTAGGGACTCAATATGAAGTACTGTATTCACAAGAATAAAAACCCAATAAAACGGTCACAAAGTATCATCTCTGAGTGTAGTTATTTTTATCCCTTCCAGTCCGTATAGCACCTCATAAACGCATGTGATACATTAGAAGTACAAATGTGCATTAGCCATCAATTTAGCCTTGCAAACTGCTGGTAAACCTGCCTTAAAGATGTTCACCTTCAGCCTAATGACATATTGATGTGGATCCTGAATTCCAAGGTGCATTAATGGAAACTTTGATGCATTAATGAATGCAGAGGCAGGATGTTAGGATGAGGTCTTAGATGATATATTTAATTTATTCCTAAAATATATAATACTGCTTGCTGTGACTATGCCAACCAGAGTAATTGGTTGCAGTTAAAATAATGAGATATTCCAAGTAATGATGCAATACAAATGCAGAGTGATATGTAATTTGTAATTCCTAGATAATTTTTATGCCGATACATTTCTTCCTAACTGTAATAATCTGTTGAGCGAACAGGAATACATTTTGCCATATGGAGGATATCCAGGAAGAATCATGTTTCAACCTAGCTAATTTGAAAACCATTTGACAAGACCTAAAAAACAATACTGTAAGTGTGCTATCTGGGAAAAAAAGCACTTTGCGAACCCATCTGGTGGCATCTATGATGTCGAATGCATGCGTAGCCTGTGATCCAGCATTTCCACTCGTGGATAAATATCCAACATCAATGTGGACGTGCGGTCACCAAAAGGCGTGGGCGACAATGGCGACAGTGCCACGCTAGCATTTTCAGGCTAGAGTTCCAAGAAGAAACGAAAAGCCTTAGCTATCTGAGCTGCTTCGGTCTGGAGACAGCAGTGATGATTTGGAAATTGGATACAGTCACCGCAGGACAGAAATATTGCCTAATTATTACTTGTGATTTAGAACAAGTTAGTTCACATCCTAAATACTAGGATAGCTCATATTAGCTGGCTAATATTTATTGAATGCAGTGGACAAAAATAAATTTGCTGAGTGCCCGTGTGTACATTGCTCTGAGTACTTGATGTATATTAACTCCTTGAGTCCTGAAAACAGGTTTATGAAACATTAGGATGTGCCTTGTGTCCGAGAAGCTGAAAGAACCAGCCTCTCCACTTGCATTTATCCACATCACCATGGTTGTGGGGCAAGAGATTGGGGAATAGCCTAGAAAGGTAGACAAAGGCATTCACATAAGGCCCTTAAGGCGAAGCAAGATTCTCTTCCATTTCGAGTGTGATTAGAAGCACTGAGGGTTTTGAGCATGAGTGACAATTTATGACCAAAAAAATGTGGGATTTTTGGTTAATAGTTACTGGACTGCACAACAGGGCAAGGTGGTCTTGGGAGAGCCTAGGAAGCTCTTGTAAGAGCCAAGATGAAAGATGGCGGCCAGGGGTACGGTGTCAGTGGTGGGCATGAAGGACACTGGACAGGTTTGCACTATAATCAATTAATGGATTAATGTTTGAAAGATTTTATTTTTTTATTGTTTTAATGTTTTATTTATTTCTGAGAGGTAGAGAGACAGCTTGAGCAGGGGAGAGTGAGAGAGGGGGAGATACAGAATCTGAAGACACGTTCCAGGCTTTGAGCTATCTGTCAGCACAGAGCCCAACGTGGGACTCAAACCCACAAACTGCGAGATCATGACCTGAGCCAGAGCTGGACGCTCAACCAAATGAGCCGCCCAGGTGCTCTGAAAGATTTTATTTTATTAATAAAATTTTTTATATTTATTTACCTTTGAGAGAAAGAACACGAGCGGGGCAGAAAGAGAGAGACAGAGAGAGAGAGAGACAGGCAGACAGACGGAGAATGCGAAGCAGGCTCCAGGATCTGAGCTGTCAGCACAGAGCCTGACATAGAGCTTGAACCCATGAACCTTGAGATCATGACCTGAGCTGAAGTGGGATGCTTAACCGACTGAGTTATTCAGACACCCCAGATTTTATTTGATTTTTAAGTAATCTCTGCACCCAACATGGGGCTTGAACTTGTAACACTGAGATCAAGAGTCTCATGCTCTACCGACTGAGCCAGCCAGACGCCCTGGACTACAATGTAAAACATGGAGTGGCCAGGCTCATTGATACGGTCTATTAATGGGTGTGATTAAGATAGAAAGACAGAAATCAAATGTGTAAATCTGATTTCACCTGCTGTTTCATGAGATGGAGAAACTAAGGAAGAGAGAGGACATCTTGGTATGCAACACGGAAGCAACAGGTGTGTGTTGGATGTGTTCATTTCTAGTTGACTTATACACATCCAAGTGTGGATATCAACTAGGTAGTTGCATTTAGAGTTTTAGGGGCGAGGCCAAGGGCTGCAGACAAGAACTTGGCAGTCATCGGGATATGAAGGTGACCAGAGGAATAGGAAACACTGGCTGAGGAGACAGAGCAGCTGAGGGAAGAATGGAGGACAGGGACGAGGGGCTTAGGGGAGTCCACCGATCACAAGTACAACAGAAGAGAGAGAACGGAAGATGACCAAAAGGACAATGAAAAAAAAACTGTCCAGGTGTGTGCTATCATTAGAGATACGAAAATGCATTTACAACAGAAAATAATGAAAAAAAAGGATTAAAATTTAAGGACAACAGCTACATAATGTTAAATGTTTTTTACAAAGATTCCCAGATTTAATTTAACAGCAATCAAAACGATAAATTAAATTATATGCAGGACTCTAATATTACATACTTGTGTGTAGGTGAAAGAAAACAAAACAAGAGTTCGAAAACAATTTGAAACAGCTCTTTAAACAAAATTTTGAAAAAAAGTCTTTATCATGGAACATGTGAAGTCTGATTTTCCTGATAGATGGTCCAAAGAGAGATCTAAGTTAAGAAATGAGTATCTTTGCTTTCTTGACATAAATAGATGGAGGGCAATGTCTTTCCTCAAATGTCACTACCACCATCTCGATAGCGTCGGAGATCAGCACCTGATAAATGATGGTACCTGGTGACCTGACTCCCTGATGTTTTGTTAACTCGGGGTTCCCAGGTGGCCATCAGAAATGAACGCCAGATGGCAACTTGGCCATTTGTCGGTCACCACACAGAGGTCAGCCCAGCGCCCGCCTGGCTGTTGTGCACTTGCTGAAGTATTATCCAGATCATCAAAGTCTCCTGCTAAACTGCCACCATGGAATAAGAAACTTGTTTTTAATAGCATTAGTTGTGTAACAGCAGACCTCTTTGGGGGCGGGTGTAAATGTAAGTTACAGATTTAACAATTTCTCTTGTCGGGGCATCTGGGTGGCTCAGTCGGTTAAACAGCCGACTTCAGCTCAGGTCATGATCTCACAGTTTGTGGGTTCAAGCCCCGCATCAGGCTCTGTGCTGACAGCTCAGAGCCTGGAGCCTGCTTTGGATTCTGTGTCTCCCTCTCTTTCTGACCCTCCCCCGCTCATCTGTCTCTGTCTCAATAATAAATAAAAAACATAAAAACAGAAAATTTTAACAATTTGTATTGCCTTTGTACACATCCAAAGTGAACATGGCGATACTCCCTCACCAATAGAGCAAGAGTAACTCACTTCCGGGGAGGCCCACGGTAGCAAAACAGCAAGACTTACAGAAGAATCACATTTGGAGATTTATATCCCATACTGGGGATAATATTTAATTTTATTTTTAGAAATTGTAAAAGGCAAAGAAGAGAGTAAACGTGACCTAACAATGTCTTTACTAGAGACAGTGATTTGTTCATCTCTCTCAAGATTCTGAATATTATTCCTTTCATCCCCTTCTTCCATCGATTGTCCTTTCTCTTTCTCTCTCGGGTAAGTGGGATGGGGGAAGTACAGGTGGAAGTCGATAGGTGGATACATAAGCCATATAGATATATATGCATATAATTTTAAACAGTTCATTGTCCATAGTGTTATAGCTTGTTCCCCAATGAATATTCTATTTCTTAACTTTACCCGTGAACCTATGTATTGAAAACCTAACTCTTTTTTAAATGTTTACTTATATTTGAGAGAGGGAACCCAAGTAGGGGAGGGACAGAGACAGAGGGAGACAGAGGATCTGAAATGGGCTCTGCACTGACAGCAAAAAGCCAGACACGGGGCTTAAACCCATAGACCGTGAGATGACTTGAGCCGAAGTCAGACACCTAACCAACTGAGCCACCCAGGTGCCTGGAAACATACTTCTTAACCAGCAGCATGATTTCATTTTAGGTAGGTGCCATGATTTACTTTTATACTGGGCACTTTCATCCTTTTCATTTTCCAACACTGTGCGGCAGTCCATCCCATGGCGGAACTGTGATCTTATGTGCTGGCTCACCGGAGCGCCTGATTTGCCTTTGTGGAGGGGAAGTTCTCAGCTGCGTGTCTACGTGGAGGAAGATACCCAGAAAACTGTAAGATAGTAACATTACATTGTCATCAGGACAAGACTGAATAATAAGACTGATTGGTGCCGAAATCAGATTGGTGTAGCTTCAGTCCAAATATGTGTTTTCAATGGGTCTGCAGTAATATCCCAATTATATCTACTCTAAAAAAACAAAAACAAAACCCCATAAAACCCTTGAAGAACTCTCATCATCTCAGCCCAGTAGAGAGGGTCGCAATCAAGACGACACTTCCGTACAAGAATGGCAGAGATTAGTGGGCAAGAGAAGAGTAGGGTTTGTTAAGAAATTGGGAAAATGAGATATTCAGGTTAGTGACCTGGCACTTCGGTGGACTGCAAGCTATTTCTGAATCATCTATGAATAGCTGAGGAATATCTGTCCCTTCCAATGCATTCAGTGAATTCATCCTCTATTTTTTGTTTTTTTAAGCGTATGTATTTCTTTTGAGAAAGAGTGTGGAGGGGGTGCAGAAAGAGAGGGAGAGAGAGAAAATCTGAAGCAGGCTCCAAACTTTCGGGGCAGGGCCCAATGTGGGGCTCCATCTCAGGAACCATGAGATCACTGACCTGATCCAACAAGCCTTGAGCTTAACCAAGTTCAGGTGCTCGTGAGCCCATCCTTAAATGATAAGCCTCCACCATCCCAAATGGTCCAATGTATAGTTTTTGCACTTACTGTGTTTTTACTTCCGGGTTGCTTATCTTCATAGATATCATGCGTCATTGATCCATCTGGTAGGATATTATGTAGATGTCTCCCCTTGGCAGAACCATAGAGAAGAGAAACATATTCTGGTGAGGGATGCCCAAAGATGGCTTGAGCAGTTAGGTTGCCACATCTTAGAATTGTGTACTACGCAACATAACTGAGAAAAGGATTTCTAGACACCCCCCAAAATTTGGACTGTCAGGAAAATGAGGCAGACACAGCCTCGACAAAAGAAAATCCTTTTTATTCACTTGAGTTCCACACCTACTGACAGCCACATGGTTATGAGTCAACTCCCAATGAAGACAAAGCAGAAAATAAAAACATAAAGACACATCAGGATGCAATCCACCAGAAAACCCAAAGGAATGCAGTGCTCTTATGTGCCCATATTCAGCCGCATGAGAGGCTTGGATTGAGGATTTAGCTCGACATTTGCTGAGAGATAAGCCAAAGAGAGATTCATCGGTCTAATATTATCCTTTGCTCGTAAGAGAAAACACACGCATTTATTTGTAGAAACCTATCTCTCCCTTCCCTTTCACCCACTGCAACCTGCCACAAATGAAAATTCAAGGCATGTTTTATTCTGTGGGCTTTTATGAGTGATAGGAGAGGAGATGAGCAAAAATTCATTTGTAAAATTGCAGAAACGCTCCAACAATAGGAATCTATAAGACGTTCTCTCCAGGAAGCAGGTGTATAATAGCGTACAGTCTCTCAATGAACACATTCTCGAAGGTTCAGGCAGTGTGTGTACGCACCATCCCAACAAACTCTGTAGACTCAGAAAGACTTCACAGATTTCTCTCAAGTGTCAACAACCTCAAGGAAAGCATGAAAGCATTTCACCTTTTTTTTTTCCTTTTTTCAGTCTCCAGACATTTCTACACAGGAATATTTCCTTTGCAACACTAGACCTTGATCTTGCCACTGTTTTCAGGGTTCTTTCGTATCTGGTATTTGGCGAAGCAGTTTGCCGGGGAGAAAGGTGAATCAGAATATGTTTTGAGTGTCTCTTTCTATTTTTATATCCCCTACTGAGAGGCTCCAGACGAAGAGTTAGTGGGTGATTCATTCTTGACAACCACATATGATGGCATGAGGTCTTTCTTCCCTTCCTCCTGGGCTGCCCCTGTTCAATGTCATATTCTCTGTCCGTGCTAGAGGATTCACGATGTTCGCCCAAAGCCTTCCCGTCCCTGAATGCAGCACACCATCAGGGCCTTCTCCTCATCCTCGTATGGAAACAATAAAGTTTCTGGCTTTATCAGCCACACAGCAATACCACCTTGTGCCTTTTTCATGCATTGGAAAAAATCGAAGTGGAAATGACTCACACCTCATGGTCTATTTCGGCATGGCCGACACATCCTCCCTCCCACAGCCATCCACAACAATGCTAGGGATTTCCTTATGCAAAGCACATCTTACTTGCTGTAAAAGACCACACTCTATAAACATCAGCAAAAGGCCTTCTGGGAAGAACTGATAGAAAAAAATGCTACAAATCTATGCCACTAAACTAGGCAATAGGAAATCATTTTCCAGTAGTTGAAGCACAAAGTAGAATACTGTAAAATGGGGGGCTGGGAATCACACATCGGAAATAAAACTGGGGACACGCACCCCTTCAGGAAGTCAGATGAGAAAGTGCTATACAATGACGCTAAGGAGAAAGGAGGGTGCGATTTGAACTTTACAATGAACAGGAAGCAGAGTGCCGCAGATCACCTTGACATTAGAGAGACTCAGTGCAGTAGCAAGGCCGAGATACAGAGTGGACTGTGCATATTGGGCCGGTCAGAGTAAACTCATTGTGTTCTGGCAAAGAATCCAAAAAAGAGAAATTTACCCTATTTTTCCATGTCAATAAAATTACTGGAAATGAATATCCCATTTCAGTCATCCTTTAAATAGTGTAATTTTTAATTTTTTTAATTAATCCATTAAAAGTAGGCTCCATGCCCAGTGTGGGGCTTGAACTCACGACCCTGAGATTGTGAGTTGCGTGTCCTACTGCCTGAGCTAGTCAGGCACCTGTAAATCCTGTGATTGTTAAATATCTCAACAAAGGAGCAAACTTTAGGGAAGTGCACTGTGAAACATTCCCAAGGTGTCTTTCCTGTTTACATACCCCATAGCTTCTGGTCATCAGTAGTGACGTTCGAGACTCAACGGCCTCTGGGCCTGACCGTCTGTGGGGCGTCACAATGCACACTGAATTGTTCACCTTGATCCCGGCAGCAGTAAACGCTTGGGCTTTATAATATGTTCCGTGAGGTCTATTTTATGTTCTACATCTACTGGAAAACCATTTCCCTAAACAACCTACTGGATCGTGACCAATAGCAGGTATTTCGTATCTTCCGTGTCTCCTAAATGCAGAAGGAGAACTTCATGCCGTGTGTGCGTGAGGAGCCCTGACTGAGGGACTGTGGCGGCCCCTGGGGCCATCCTGCTTCTCCCACAATGCCCCTGCACATCCACGCAGCCCACCTTGCACTCAGCACTGCATGATTCTATAAATCAGCTCACTGCAGAGGATTAGTACCGATCCTCCAATGGCTCTCCGTCCGCACGCGAAGAAGACCCACCGTGACCCATGGCTCAGCTCCGTGAACCTGCTTCTCTCCTACTGCCTTCCCTCAGGATGCTCACTGTGCTGCAACTCGCCAGACTCCCCAGAACCTCCGGAGCTCTGCCTTGGCACCTCCTCCCCGAATGCACACGCCCACAGTTTTCACAGTTGGCTCCTACCACCATTTAGTTCTTCAGCTGGAATGTCACATCCGTGAACTGAAGTGGCCACCCGGCCTGCAGGCCCCTGTCCTGCCCCTTCTCTTCCACTTTCTACAAGAGCAGCTGCTCTCACTCGATGGAGTCCATTACTGTCCTTCGTGGCCTTCCTTGTCCCTACTTCCAGCCGCTGTCATCACTTGTCTTCCTATTTGTGTAGTGTCTGTCCCCATCCATTCGGGTATCAGCTCCGGAAGCCTGGTGGGCCATCGTCACTATTCACTGTCCAGCACCCACTGCGGCTCCATGACCAGCAAACATCCCTTCAGTGTCTGTTGAGTTAATGTATGAATCCAATCCTTGGTGCCTTCGCGGAGCAGGCACAGGAAGGGGTGAGGCAGCGTGCAGAGGAGTCTGGAGTGGCTTGTGCATCATGGCACCCTTGCTGGCACTGCCTTCTCTGTGAGGCCAGCGGTTACTGTGACGCGACTGTGGTGGCCGGAGGCCCCACCCTCACGTCCCGCCCACTGGCCCCTAATGTGCCAGCAGTTCCTATCGGCCTTCCTAAGCTAACAGTGGCACTTACTCTCTAACGCAGAACCTGTCAATGTTATTTACTGAATGTTCTCTGCCAATTCTCTTCAGGGATTGTGGCCGCCATGTTGATGAGAGGCCAGCAGGAAGAGTGGATCTCCAGGGCATGGGACTTTCCAAGTGGTGTGGTGACACTGCACAGCTCAAGGGTGGCTCTGAAGGAACAGTCCTTGTACAGCTGAAAGGACATCCGATGTCCTCTCTGGTGTGGCCGGGAGGACGGTGTCCTAGGTAGGGGGAGGCAGCAGCCCTGGTACAGGGTGGGGAGTGCCTAGGAAAGAGCGTGTAAGACGGTGCGTGCAGCTGGTGGGCCAGATCCTGAGGCCACGTGGGGGACAGCAGGCAGGTCAACTGGCTTTCATCACTGTTCAGCCCTTTGCCTGCATCAAATGGGAGCCAAAAAATACCTCTTTTTAGAAAAAAAATGAATGTTTATTTTTGAGAGAGAGAGAGAAAGAGAGAGCAAGTGGAGGAGGGAGAGAGAGAGGAGACACAGAATCCGACCGAAGCAGGCTCTAGGCTCTGAGCTGTCAGCACAGAGCCCGATGTGGGGCTCGAACCCATGAACAGTGAGATCATGACCTGAGCCAAAGTCGGACGCCTAACCAGCTGAGCCACCCAGGCACCACCACAAAATACCTTTTTATTACTGATGAAAGATACCTCACACATGAACAAGTGACTTCCCCCCAAAAAATGTGTACTTTCCTTTCTGTCGAATAAAGCAGTGTTGACAACAGTAATAACGGAGGCCTTCTGACAAGTACTGTTCTAGGAAGGTCCCTTGTGTTCATTTATTTGATTCACATAGTACTCTGGGGTTTAGGTATTTTTTTAATGTTGATTTTGAAAGAGGGTTCAAGCAGGGGAGGGGCAGAGAGGGAGAGAGAGAACATCTCAAGCAGCCTCCACACTGTTAGCACAGAGCCAGACGTGGGGTTCAAACCCATGAATCAGGCGATCATGACCTGAGCCAAAATCAAGAGTCAGGAGGGTTAACCAACTGAGCCACCCTGGCGCCTCTTAGGTATTTTTCTTATTGCAAGTGTTTTGTAGGTAAAACTATTGAAGAACAAAATAGTAAATTTCCCATGCTGCATGTTAACTTCTCGGATTTCTTGGATGAATGGTGGACACTGGGGATATACCTGCTACCTTTCTACCATCAGAGAAGACAGGAAAGGGCTCTTGACCTCGTTGGCAGAGAGACAACTCTGCCTTTATTAGGACACGTCTCTCAGCCTTTCTGCTTTTCTTCTGAGATGCGATTAGCACCAGCCTCCCAGAAGAGTGCGGGAATTTAATGCGTGAATGCGTGTGAAGATGTTAAGAAAATTTTTTTATTTATTATTTTTGAGAGAGTGAACAGGAAAGAAACAGAGACAGAGAGAGAGATAGGATCCATAGTGAACTCTGTGCTGAGAGAGAGCCCGACGCAGTGTTCAAACTCATGAACTGTGAGATCATGACCTGAGCCTAAGCTGGACACTGAACCGACTGAGCCACCCAGGCGCCCCTATGCATGAAGACATTTTAAACCGTAAGAATCATGCTGACATGAGACAGTTAGGGTGTTCAGCCAGAAGACACCCATCGGAGTTCTTGTGAGGCATTTGCATCGGGCCATGGGTAGGAGCTCATGGTGAAGACACATGACATGCATGTCAACTTCAAGTCATATAACGGCGGTCACAGAGAAGGACTCTAAATGCTACTGAAGATGATAAAAATTACACATCTTTCATGACAGACTGTTCCCGAATTCTCTGTTGGCATCTCCACAGACACGTGCGTGCCGCCACACGTAATGGACACTGTATCTCCACCGCAGTCCCCTTAGGTCAGGCTAACATGCTCCCAAGACTCACCCTGCATCGCTGACAGAACACGTGGAAAATGTCCTCACTGGGTGCTGCAGGGAAAGTCGTCTTAGAATCATGTCAAGCATCTCCACTGCATCCGGAGCCTCCTTGACTTCCTGGCTTCTTTTCAGTCACTGGGATTCATAACTGCACCTCTGCTTAGTGTTTTCCAGTGTCCCTGCCGAAACACACCCTTTACACGTGTCAGTTGCCGAAACCCTGCCCGGGTTCTTCCCGCCCCGACCTCTGAACCCGGGCCCTCCTTGCACACGCCGGCCTGGGAAGCTGGACAAGCCGGCACGTTCCCATCTGGACAGGGCCGCCTTTTGACGTAGAGATAATCGTTAGGACTCTTACGGTCACCAGGGATGGCTTCAGCAGAATGAACCAGGTGAAATTCTACAGCGTCTCCACCAGCCTTCCTGACCTCTCTTCCTAGAGCTGCTGGAACATCTGCTTCCCTGATGCTTTCGTAAACTTCCAGGGCCTCAGGGATCCGCCCCGGAGCAGTATGTAGGGGTTTCCGGTGTCCCCTGGCCACAATCAGTGTTTATCTAGAGGTCCCGTCGGGGAGCGAGAGCAAAGTAAAAGAAACTAAAGCCGGGTTTTTATAACCTTTGCAGTGGAACCAAGCCCATCCTTGTCTACATTTTAAAGAGCACGTATGTTTCAAACGAGAAAAGAGAAAGCGAGACAGCAGGTACCTTGGAAAGAAAACGGAAAGCTGTTCTAGGGGAAGCGGAGAGGATTTTGTCGGACGACTAGTCACAAATAGATGCTCAATCATCTAGGGCTTGTTCTGATGTTCTGTGTGAAGGGTAGAAGGTTCGGGTCAAGCAGTAACAGAGCTTAAGTCCTGACATCAAAGGCTTTGTCCGTTCCAGAATTTCTCTGAAGGGACTACCCTGTTTTATGCGCATCCTTGAAACACTTCTAAACCATGTGATCAACAATTTCTCATTTGGCTCCATCTACACTCCATGAGCCATCCATCCATGCACGCATCCATCCATCCCACCATTCAGCACATCCACTGACTATCCTCTATGTATCCACTGATAATGGCCATGGACCTCCTCTGCCAGTCCTGCCCTGTTTCAGAAACGGCCTCTCCCCTGGCTTCCCGTCATGAACTGTGTAGAGGAGAGAACGCCATTACACTCGGAAGTCACAATGAACCCGGAGGATGCACAGACAGCACGAATTACACTGTGCAGCCTCCAGCCCCCGCCCTGCCGCGTCCTGTATTTCCCCTCTGCACATACAACACAGTTTCCAAGATGAATCAACTGTGCTTTTGCCCAATAGCTTTCTCTAGCTGAGAAATATCCCAGGGCAGAGGGAAGAAATTAAAACAACCCGCATGTTGTGTGCCCCACTTCTGGAAGGATCTAGACTACTGTCTTAGTATGCCGGGTACCTTTAGGGCTAAAGTCTCCGTAAGATCCTTCAGTTTACAACTCGGCATTTGGTAGGTGACATGGGTTTTCCACAGTCATCCTGGATTTCATGCTAAAAATATCAGGCTGGGGGATTTTATGCTTTAGTTACAAAGGACCCCAAGGACCCTGGGGTCCAGGCACCCATGCCCTCAGGCTTTCAACCTCCTGCCCCTGCAATTAGAAACCACCTGACTCCCCCTTACAACCGACTTCAGAATTCCTAGTCTACTTTCAATTTAAACCCTGGAAATGCCAGTGTTGGCTCTTCATTTCAAAAGCCATGAATCAGTAATAAAAGCAGATTTCATTAATTTGCTCACTGTATTCCTCCGGAGGGAAAGACAGGTAATAAAAATCACGTTAGGATGGGTATATTATGTGTCCTTCTCTGCTGCAGGGTAAGTCAGGCTATTATTTGATTTATGATGATGTACTATACAAACAGATAAACAGTTAATAGAAATTAATTCTCTTGTTTGTAAAATATTATTTTATTAGGTTTTATTGGGTTTTTTAAATGCTACAGTTACCCACAGGAGTATAAGACATTCCCCAGTGGATATTTGCTGTATAGAAAGGGAATGAATGTATAAAATAATGGAAAACTTAAATTCTGGAACTGCAGTGTGCCCGGTACTTTTTTCATTTTCTTTTTTTAACTTTATTTATTTTTGAGAAGGAACACAAGCAGGGGAGAGACGGAGAGAGGGAGAGAGACTCCCACAGAGCCTGAGGCGAGGCTTGAACTCATGAAGTGTGAGACCATGACATGAACCAAACTCAAGAGAGGTGCAGTCAACTGTCTGAGCCTCCCAGGTGCCCCTCTGAG
Source organism: Suricata suricatta (assembly GCF_006229205.1). NCBI lineage: Eukaryota > Metazoa > Chordata > Mammalia > Carnivora > Herpestidae > Suricata > Suricata suricatta. The sequence continues at coordinate 4,325,791 of NC_043717.1, read as the reverse complement.
TATACTTTTTCGGTCGGTCATAAATACGGTCTAAATTAATTTATTCTCGTAGATTCCATACAACTATTCGTCATAGCTTGCTTGTGGAGCATGAATTTTATACAATCATATAGGATTTAAAAATTTTTACATATAGGGGTGTCTGACTGGTTCAGTCACTTAAGCATCAGACTCTTGGTTTCAGCTCAGGTCATGATCTCATGGTTCATGAGTTCAAGCCCCGCATTGGCTCTGCACTGACAGTGGGGAGACTGCTTGGGATTCTCTCTCTCCTCCCTCCCTCTCTCAAAATAAATAAACTTAAAAAAATTCTCTCTATATTATACACGCCTATATACACCCACATACACGTGGAGGTATTTAAATCATTAAGATACTGTGTTCAGAATGCTTGGTTTTATCACACATTGGAAAATATTCATTATAGGCATATTAAATACGTAGATTCTCACAATATATATTAAAATGAATTAATAAAAATTGCCCAGATACCTTGCTTCAGGGCACAGGACCAATGTTTTAAATAATAAGCAAACACTGTATAAGCCTGTGGAGAGATTATATCGTAGGTAGGATTACAGCGATGCTTTGGCATGCATATCAGACCGTAGATGATGAGGCCCCACCAGGTACCGCTGGCTGGGAATTTTAACGGATTTTAACGTGGGTCTTGAGCAAAGAAACAAAAGAGAGCACCATGTGCTATAATGTATCCCCCGAATTGCCAACATGGACAGCTTTATTCACAGGTATTTTTTCTCGTTGCTACTGTTTCCACAGGTTAGAAAGGAAGGAAGGAAAGAAATTATGTGTGTGTGTGCATGTGTGTGTATTTATTTATATAGTTTGTATATATCAAGAACCTCAACCATTATCCACAGTAACATTATATTAAACATATATTTTAATTGAACACTATGCATGAAATATGATTATTAAAAAACCAGCCTACAGTTTGATGGGCATCAACAGCAAAATATATGTATGTAACATGTTATATATGTAACCTCTCGGGACAAGTCTGGGTGCCTCGCGTTCATTTGCACCTTGCTGCCCCTGGGAAGTCACCATATAACTTAGGAAGTACATTTTTAGGTCCCAGCCATGGTCTCCCATTAGAACATGTTATTAAACAGTAGGAGAAAGAATGGTGAATTATTTAAGGAAAGCCAAATTAAAATCTTTCTTGGTTGATGCCTATGAGGAACACATAAAATATTCTTAATTTAAAAAAAGGAATTTAGAATAAAATAACGAAATAATATTTTGAGAATTGGCCTGCAGTTATGGCAAGAGCAAACTGGGGGTGTGCATTTCTGTTCTCCCATTCACCATGTGATTTCTCCCTGGGGAACGTGGGGAACAATGCTGCCCCTACCCTGTGCTGGCAAGGGTTGCATCCATTTCTTTTGAGACATTTTGACATAGTAGGATGTCAATCACCTCTGGTCCTTTTTCTTCATGGAAAAGTTATATCATCATATGATTTACCCATCTGACCCCCCAAAATCGCAGCTTAGGATGTCAGTGGAGTTGGGTGGCTATATGGTTTTGCATTTACTGTCCCTTTGCCTCTGATGGAGTGGAATTCTGGGAACTTTACAGGTTTTCCTGCCTCCGTGGACCTTAAACTTGTGCTACAACTTCTGGCCACACAGTCTACCATTCACATCTCAGAGTTAACCCAGAAAGACGGGAACTTGGGAGTGTGGAAACCTAAAAAAGTCTTGAATGAAGTAACAAGGTCCATTGTGACTCAGGATCACGGAGACAACACCTGTTGTGTCTATAAACAAAAAAACCTTATGCCAGAAATTTGGAATCTACAATGAGACAGTCAATGATGGTCAAACGTTCAGGTTCCAAATTATCATGTCGTGTGTGTGTGTGTGTGTGTGTGTGTGTGTGTGTGTGTCTGTTAATGAAAAGACAGAAAGTGGGTCTCTGGAACCTGCCTTTGACATAATGAGGCATATGGCCTGAGGACATCTGATTGCAAACCACCAAGTCTGATGGTGGCGAGGCAAACCCAAAGGCACCCCCTGTTCATAACTAATGTTTCCCACTACTCACCTTCAACTTACTCTCTGCACTGTAGGAAACAAAATCATTGCTAAAAACAAATAAACAAAACACAAATATGGGTTAAAGACAAATTATCAATGCCTACATATTTTCTTTTCTCTTCTTTGCCTACAAATTTTTCTAAATTTTTTGATGATATACATTGCATTAATGAGGTTTTTTAATGTTTGTTTATTTTTGGGAGACAGAGAAAGACAGAGAACAAACAGGGGAGGGGCAGAGAGAGAGGGAGACACAGAATCCGAAGCAGGCTCCAAGCTCAGAGCCTGATGCAGGGCTCAAACTCTGGAACCATGAGATCCTGACCTGAGCCATAGTTGGAGACCCAGGTGCCCCGCCTACATATTTACAGATAGAGAATATAAAGAATTATGCTATCTAGGGGCGCCTCGGTGACTCAGTCAGTTGAGGATCTGACTTTTGATTTCAGCTCAGGTAGTGATCCCAGGGTTGTGGGATCAAGCCCCGTGATGGGCTCTGTGATGAATGTGGAGCCTACTTCTCTCTCTCTCTCTCTCTCTCTCTCTCTCTCTCTCTGCCCCTCTCCCCTGCTTGCACTCTCTGAAAAGAACAAAACACAACAAAACAAGGAAAAGAAATGCACCATCTAGTATAGAATGGCATTTCCGTTTTTATTTTTCCAGCCGTACAAAGAGTTACTGGGTTTGCTTCTCTAACCATCTCATATAAATAGGCCGACACTCACCCTTACCCTGTAGCAAGTAATTCTATTTTCTTCACCGCATTTTATCCCATTTAAAGAAATAACCCTGTGAAATATATTTCTGCTCAGTATTTCTCGGCCTCTCACTGCAACAGAATATAAGTTCTGAAGCATTCCTAGATGCTGGAGCAGTCTCGCAAACATCAGAAGTGTTCACTGAATACTGAAAAAAAGAAGTTGTGGAGGGAGGGAGAGAAGGAAGGAGGCAGGGCAGGAAGGGTGTTATTGGTAAAGTAATTGGTTTCTCTTATCCAGATTTTCTCTAGCGACTGATAACATAAAGCATCTTAACTCCTGCAGAGTCCGACTGCTCCCATGTCAGAACCTTCGTTTCTGTTTCAGCTTTGCAAAGAGAAAAACATTTATTACCTTTGCTATACTTTTCTCTTAACTCTGAGGGATTTTTTTTTTTATCACATGTACCTGTGATTCATTTGTGTTAATATATCTGTAGCTGCGGATAACGGTTGAGGTTCTTGATAGGTACAAACAAAACACGATCCTTAAAAATACTGTAAGCGATGACTCCAATTTGCTCATAATTCTTCTGAGTGTCACTTCCTGTACCATGTGAATGAATACACAATTCCCACATAAATACATGTGCACATGTGATCAGAAAATAAATTTCATATCAATTAGCCTATTTCATGGTTTAAAGACTGGATTTCTACATAAACCCATACGTGATTGTATTCTCCTCGGTTGGGAGAATCTTTTCTCGTTTATACTCAACATCAAAACCTGGGAAGGGGGCTGGATTTCTCGTGCCTGACATCCAGATCCCTCTCAATCCCCATCACTTGACCAGACTCGATCGCTTCTCACCCCCACAACCTCTGTGGACCATGTGGACCTAGTGAAACACAGTCAAATTCGCTTCTTATTCTCTATAATGCAGTTGTCAACACACTTAGCAAACACTGAAAGATGCCTGAGCGTTCAGATCAAATTAGGTGTCTGGGAGCCTTTGGTCACCACATTTGTATCAACTGATCAATATATAACGTTGTGTTAAGTGGGTTTCTGTTTAAAAACACCATATATAATACTGTTCAGTGTTTGTTTTTGAAGGGAGAGCGAGCAGGGCAGTGAGGAAGGGGGAGAGAGAGAGAAACAAAGAACCCCAAGCCTGACTTGGGGCTCAAATTGAGGAACAATGGGATCATGACCTCAGTCAAAGTAGGAAGCTCAACCAACTGAGCCATCCAGATGCTGTAAAGGCAGGATATTTAACAGAAAATTTTGGTCCTTCATGGAGGACTCAAGGCCAACAACTCAGGTCTACAGGAAGCACAGGTAATTTGCGTATTTTCTCCACACACCACGCCACAGGCCTTTTGGACTTGCAAACACCGGACATCAACACTTCCTTGTGGGTCATTTTCAACAGTGACATCACAAACCAAGGGCACAGAAATGTGGAAAATGTGTCACTCAGCAGTCCCCAAAGAGGACACTTGTTGACAGCCTGAGAGCTAAAACAACCCAGTGTCACCTTGGTCAACCGCAACCAGAAACCTGCTTGACATGTTTACCGCTGTGCGGAAATCTATGAACGACCCCAGTGGACTGGAGTATGGCTTTTCCGGTTAGAGATTGCAGCAAGTGCCTGAATTTGCAAACGCAGAATCCGTGACTCATGAGAAGGCACTGCGGCCTCCTAATGCGTCTCCCTGAGTGTCCTCTGGCCTGGCTACCACATGGCAGTTGACATGATTTATCAGCGGTACCGGCTGATAATTTTAGAGTCTCCTGAACGCCCCATAGCAGCCTCTCACTGCCGTCAGAATCATACAGTTCTAGCACCTTCCAATGGCCGTCAAGGACCCACTGGTGGCTTGCCCCTTTCTCCAAAAGATATTCTCACTGCTTTGCCCTTGCTCCTTCGATTCTGACTAGGTGTTTCTCAAAGCGGGCCTCCAACAGCGACTACTTCCTCCCCCCACTGGTCTCTTGTACGTTGGCAAAAAGCGAGGCAGCTTGCATAGCAGGTGACAGTGTAGATGCCATTTTATCAAAGAGTCCCCTGATACTGCATCTAAGGTCCTAGTTGATCTCCGCTTCCTGGCCCTGCCCCGCACTGGTCTGCACGGACAGTGGTTTTACCCCTTTGCTCATGTGATGGTTGTCTACAGCTGCGTGAATGTAAGATCCCTGATAACACTACCCGCATCCACCCCTGCGGTGTTTATAGTGCAACAGCACAATGCTCCCGGGCCTCAGCACACCAGCTGTACACGAAGAACTTGCAAAGCACTCCCGTGTACACGTTTATGGCAGTGATGGGTGTGCTTGCCCCCATTTTCTCTATGATAATGTCAGCCCCCCGGCCAGCAGAAACGACGTGAGTTCTGGTCCCACACAAGGATGTTTATACTAACTCTCCTCTCCCTACCGAGCAACGCGGGGTGGGCAGGACGTGACTGACATCGGAGCCAACATCTCAATAGCCTTCGTACATGATTAGCTAAAAATACCTCTATTCGGTGGCCCCAGGTCCGCTGCATGTGCTTCGCTTTTGCTTTGCTAACTCGACTCCGACACTTCCTGGCTGAGATCTACGACAACCATTTCATATTTTTTTACTTTTCACAAATCCGCGATTTGAGCCGGTCTCAGTGGGGACAGCTTGTCTCCATTCCGTGTGGCGACAGCTGCCTTGCTGGAAGCGTAGCTGGAGGCTGTCATCTGAAATGTGACTCTCTCATGTCTGGGGACAGTCATCTGGGACCTCAGACGGGCTGCTGGCAGGCAGGAGCGTGCTACCTGTGTGACTTCCTGGCTTCCCCAAAGCACGGTGGCTGGGCCCAAGGTGAAAATGCCACCAGTCCGAGGCAGACGCACTACTACCTGTGGGTATCCATGCACGGGAGATACAGAACCTCACCTCTGCACTAGTGACATCACAGACCCACGCAGACTGCAGGAGAGGGACCATCAACCTTGCCTACTCCGGGAGGATCTGCCCCAAGATAGAACAAAGCTGTTCTTCCCTTCAGGACAAAGCGGCGCTACAACAATGCTTCGACCTTCTTTGTTTCTCCATCGAGCTCCTGCTTTGTGCCTGTCTGTGCTGCTCACGGAGGCAGCGGAGGCTCAGACACAAAGTAACAGCATCTCAGGCAGCGGAGGCTCAGACGCAAAATAACAGTATCTGGCCTCCCTTGGAGAAGGGGGTGTTTTAGAGCAGAGCAAGGGTAACCTGCAGCGCATTGCAGAATTTAATCAAAAATGGAACAGAGCCCAATAAGTAATAAATGTGCCCCAAGTCTGTTCTAGAAGAGTATGCAAAACACTGGTTATTGTAAGCAGTGGTTCCTGTCCTCTTTGATACTCAAATCTGTGCTCCGAGCCAGCTCCGGGAACGCCCTTTGTCCTTTTGCTACTGATACCCCAAGGGGAGAGAATGGAAAAGAGAATGCTTCTTGCTCCCTCTTCATAAAAGACATCGTCTATTTATTTTTAGCAAACAGTTTTCTGTGGCCTCATAATGCTCGCCCTTTGACGTTTATCTCTTCCTTCTGTCTGGCAAATAGCTTCAGGCAGCCTTTCAATGAACATCACTGAGCTACTCCGTGTCAGGAACTCTATCAGGATTTGGAGATCCTGAGATATTTGTCACAATATCTACCCTCCGGTGGTTCCTGGTGCAGCAATGAAGAAAGACAACTAAGTCCAATTCTTACGGTGTATCTCGAAAGGAAGGCACAATTTTGTAAAACTCACGGGCAGTTTAAGTACGTAAATGAACTCCTTCACAGGCTCTGAGCAGGTGCTGTGAAATGTCAAAGGCTTCTTCAACATTAAAATAACCCAGCCAATGGTGAAATTTCCAGGAAGTTTCCAGAACATTCCCTCCTGATGTGGGATCATGATGATTATATGGGGATAGAAACCTAGGTGTTTGTAGCATGCATGAAAGTGCTAATACAGAATAATCAAATCCAACAAAGACACATTGACATATGTCCGTACATATATAAAAAATGAATCACCTCAAAGAATTGCTGGAATGGGGGCGCCTGGGTGGCTCAGTCGGTTAAGCCTCTGACTTCGGCTCAGGTCAGATCTCACATTTGTGGGTTCGAGCCCCGCATCAGGCTCTGTGCTGACAGCTAGCTCAGAGCCTGGAGCCTGATTCTGGTTCTGTGTCCTTCCCTCTCTGCCCCTTCCCCTCTCATGCTCTATCTCTCTCTCTATCAAAAATAAATAAGACATTAAAAAAAAAAGAATTGCTGAAATGGATCAATATCTATTTCCATAGTATTTTCTCCTCGGGCAAGACCGTGTGACATCTGCAGGCAAGCGTTGCCACGATGACTCAGGTGGATGAATATTTGGCTAAACGGGTGGCAGCATTTTTGTTGTTATGCTTTGATAAACCATCACCAAACTTCTAAATGAGCAGCCATCTTACTCACTAATTGAATATTTTAACTTTTTTCCTCTGTAGAGCTGGTGTGTCATTCTATTTTCCATTTTGTGCCTTGCTTTTCATGCATTTAAAGTGCTGGAGCAGCTGTTTACTTGGAAAGGTTCCATTATAGCCATAATAATCTCCAACTAATTGCACATCAAATATTTACTTCTTGCACATTAAATTAATGAAGCAGTTTCAACAAGAGAAAAATTGGATCAGGTTGGCAAACAGTGCCTATAAATTCACAAAAGATTCCCAGCTCTTTTTTTGGCAGGATTTCTTTAATACAGATTAACAATTTTTAAATGGAAAAAAATTTCCATTATCTAGTTGCAACTTTTTAAATAGGCAAGCTTTCTTTATAGAAGTGCTTTTTTCAATTTTTCTTGATAGTTCATAGCTTTCAGAAATGAAGAAAACTTTCCTTTTTTTGATTCTCAAATGAATTATTTGGTATCTTCTTAACTTTAATATGATTCTCCCCCTAATTCTATTTTTGATATGATAGATATTTTCAGTGGGTAAATTTATATTTATTTATTTATTTATTCACTTACTTACTGATTTTCAGCTTTATTGACTTACAGCTGACATAGAGAAAATGGCACATTGTAGCTGCGTACCATCTGATGACACTGGACATATGCACATACCATGGATACAATAGGGCACTGAACATCTCCAACGCTTCTGGAAGAGTCTGTATATCCCACTGTTGGTTTTTTGTTTGTCTGTTTAATGGTAAGAGCACCTGCCTGATGCTTATGGAAAACACTGGGGACGCTTCAAAAAATTAAAAACAGAATCGCCATAGTATCCAGCTAGCTCACTTGTGGGTACATAACTAAAGGAATTGAAATCAGGATCTTGAAGAGAGAATTTCACAGTAGCACTATTCACAGTGGTCAAGGTTTGAAAACAACCCAAGTGTCTGTCAAGAGATAAATGGATAAAGAAAATATATATAAATACAAGAGAATATTATTCAGTCTTAAAACAAAACAGATGGACCCGAACAACATGATGCTATGTCAACTGGGGAACTTAAATCTTTGCTGATTAAAAGTAGCAAATGGCTAACAACTTATTCTGAAAAATCACCTTTTACTTTGAACTCACACCTATTTTATTTTTCTTGTCTTGTCTGAGAGAGAGCTGGAGAGGGGCAGAGAGAGAGGGAGAGAGAATCCCAAGAAGGCTCCATGTTATCAGGTCTGAGCCTGATGTGGGCTTCCATCTCAAAAAGCATGAGATCATGACCTGAGCCAAAATCCAGACTTGGATGTTCAACCGACTTAGCACCCAAGTGCCCCTCTGTTTTATTTTGATACACTCTTCGCTAGATTTCGGATTTTATTTCCCTTTTGACCCACCCTTGGTGTATAGAAAAATGACAAATTATTCCAAGGAAGTTTCAGGAAAGAATTGCTCCAAATGCTTGGTCTACAGACACTAAGGTTAATGCCTACTGATTTCTTTCATTAGACTAAATTGTCTCATGATTTGACAATAGCACAATTTTTCCACAGTTGCTACCAGACATCACTGTGAACACAGCTGAAACTGGTGTCCCGGATAAAGGGTTTTCTAACTAGTTACTGACTCTTAAGTTATAGGAGTCATTAGTTGTCACCTTTCACAAAACTTTTGGTTGGGGCTCTTGGCTTCGGTTACTTGTGAATGAAATACGGTTTGCATTTGTTTGCAGTAAAGTCCTTTTAAAGCTAGTTCTCACCACCCCGTTGCATGAAGTCACCAACCAGACCACAGATGGATGTACAGACATGGCTGACAAATACCACCATCTACCATCTGCAAGCCGGTGATGAGGGAAGCTTGTGTTTAGTTCCAGCCCAAGTCTGAAGACCAGAGAACCAAAGAACTGGGGGAACTATGTGCCAGTCAAGGACAGAAGACAGATGGTCAACCCATGCAGTCAGGCAGAAGGAGTGAATTCTCCTTTCCTCCAGCTTTTTGTTCTGTTCCTGCCCTCGACAGATTGGGTGAAGCCCACTCACATGGGGAGGGCCATCTGCTATAATGAGTCAACCACTTCAAATGCTAATCTCATCTGGAAACACCCTACACACACCCAGAAATAATACATAACCAAATACAGGGTCATCCTGTGGCCTCATCAAGTTGACAGATGAAGTTAACTGTCACACATCCTTAGAACTTATATCAGATTCTCTCTAGTGGAAAGGCATGCCCTCCCCATAGATTTCCATTAGCATCTCTGGCTTCTTCTGGATGCAAAAAGCCAGCTTCGGCCTCCCTCCTCACTCCCCAGTCATAACCCAAAAGGCCTCCAGACATTGCCAGCTCTCTGCTGGGGGCACAGTCAGCCACGGAGTGAGCATCACTAACCTAGCTCAACCCCAAGTCATCCACGATTCACACCAGTGAGCTCCCTGAAGCCAACTACGTGTTTTTCAAGCAATCTTTAATTATCAAAATGAACAACACACCAACACGTCAGGATTATTCCTCACTGAACTAAAGACAGATATAAATGTCTTTGCGTTCCTGTCACACAACATCCTGGGCTTTGTGGAAGAAATCAGATACCATTACTACTGTCTAGATGGGAGGTGCCCAATTTTGTATGCCAAAGATTTTTTAAAAACTCCAAAGACCATATGACACACCAGAAAATAAAATCAATGTCTCTAAGAGTGGCACGCTGACGTTACATTTTGACGTTCCCATAATATTTCCAATAGACCCACTCAGGTAGAAACTGCTGGTCCTGATTTTTGCTCAGTTAGGGAAGTAATGGAATTAAGTAGTCAGCACATCTTTTTGTTGTTGTCATCCTGAATCTAGTATTTACATAACAGCCATGTCATCCTGGGGACATGGTGTCATGTGTAATTGTCTCTGTATGTTTGGCTAGGATATAGAATTCATATGCTCATCACAAGGCTGCAAAGCGATGGCAATATGAATTTCAAGATATAGTGAGCAACTTCTGGAAGGTGCACAAATGTGAACAGTTACTATGTAACTACTTTTTCCCCAATCAGTCCTTTTCTAACATTACACTGAGTTCACCCTTACAACTACAACCACATTTTGATTAATTGTCTAGTAAGCAGAATGATACAATTAGTGGCTCATTATCAGGAATGGTTGTATATTCATTATCTTAATCTCTATCTTGGTACACTGGAATATATTTTCATGTACTTGTTTTCTTTCTTCAGAAAAGCTAGTTATCTGGCACATACCACGAACCTCAGCTTGTCCAAGAGTACCTTTCCATTGCCTTCCCAGTCAAGGAGGATCTTAGGTCGAATTTGTGGGGCACAAATCCTGACCCCTTGACAGTCTGTAGATGTCACATGATCACTGAGCATCTCGTGTTCTAGAGCAGGAGACTGGCCCAGGGATACCTTCCTTCTGTCTCACCTGCTTTGTCTGCAGGGTATTTACAAATGTTTTGTATTGAAATAATAATAACACAGCTTGGCCTGGTTTGGTTCTATTTTGATGAACTTTGCCTGAAACCTTAGTGAACCATTCGAACTGGAATCATATTGTTTTCTGACTCTGGTGAAGTTTTCTTGTGTCTCAAATCTTGACTATTATTTCTGCTCCATGAGGTTTAAAACCACATTCAAGAACACTAATTACAAGTTGATTCTCTTCTTCGTCATGTATAATTTTAATCTCTATCCATGTAAGTCTATGTTCCCTATTTTTCCACAGTCTGGAAAAGCGTCCCACATTTTTTATGTGTGAGAAAATTCATTTTGTGTGTGTTCCATTGTTTAATAATTTCAATGCAAAATTTAAATGTGGTCATTGAATTTTGGGTTTCTGGGTGTTTCTTGGGTTTTTTTTTTTTTTTTTGTCATCTGTATGTTCATCTTGTCCTTTTCTTTTCTTACACTCTACGAAAGCCTTTGTATTTTTGGAGTCGGGAAGAATAAAGTCAGTCCAAACATTCTAATTACACAATAATCACAATGCCTTAGAAAGACGGTTGTGAATCAGGAAGATCTAAAAACCTTTCCAAATGATTCTTCAGAAAGTCTGTCTTAAATGTTTCCCCTTTTCAAAGTTAAAGTGCAGGTAAATCTGGAGATTTCTGTATCTCACATGTCTTTCTCTGAAAAAGCAATTCCTTGCTGTGAACCATTTACACTTCTATAGATAACCCATACAGAATGAGAAAAAAACATTTGGGAGGACTATATTTGTCTCAGCCTTGAAATAGGTTTGATTCTGAGACCAGATTAGCCCATGCTGTGAGAGACAGAAGGCAGAGGGTTGAGTTCGAGCAAAATCTTACCCAGCCAAAGTCTGTGAAAGGCTCCATACTTCTCAGGACCTGTGTCTTCCTTCTGAAAGCTAAGTGTTTACTCAATACTTGCGACAGGGTTAAACCCCAATGTAACCCTTCATCCAAGCAGCTTACAAGACTCAAAACAGGGAAGGATATGGCATGAGGCTTACGTGAGGAAGGACGTGGCTGATGGAGGCTTGGGTGTGGAAGACCAAGATTTTGCCCGTCACTCCGAGAGATGGCGGTGTGGTTACCTAACTGGAGCGAAGGACAACCCAAGTCATGTCCTAACGCTTTCACACTGCGCTGGGGAAGGCACCAGCATTCCGAGCGCTGGTTTGGGAGGACAGATCTGACTATGACCATCCAAACGGTATTCCCAACGAGATACTAATTAGCCAGTCTGTATGTACCTCCATTTGTCCATCTGCACAAGGGGGGACTTGAAGGCCCAAGGAATGTGGTTGTTCTACAGATGGAAAGCATTAATGCAGATGGAGCATTTGACACTGAGCCCAGCAGTCAGAAAGGACGATACGTGTTAAATAAAACCATTTCAACTGCACAGATTTAGAGATTTCCTCTTAGAGGATAAAGAGACACGTACAACTTTATAAACCAAGCACACAGAAGAACCATACTGTGTTCTGGGGTCTTGAGGTAGGGGACGGGAACAAAGAACGAAATTTGCTGGGAGAGGGAAAAAAATGACCAGATTTAAAGAAAACCATCTGAAGCCTGGACAGTATTCCTTCCAGAAAATACAGCCTTCTCCACAGTTGCCATCCTTTACTCTGGGCTCAAACACTCAAGAAACCCTTGACTTTTGCTTTAACCATTGACAACAAAATAAGAGAGAGAATTCTTTTTTTTTTTTTTTTTTGGTGCTAAAAGGTGATTTTTTTTTTGCTTACTTTTTTTTTTTTTTTGAGATTGTCCATTTTATTTTCTTTTTTTTCCCATAATATTTTATTGTCAAATTGTTTTCCATACAACACCCAG
>NC_043717.1:4290915-4313163 GCF_006229205.1 Suricata suricatta | reverse complement strand
CATTGGATACTCTTTCCTGCTTTGTCAAAAATTAATTGACCGTACATTTGTGGGCCCAGCTCTGGATTCTCTATTCTATTCCATTGGTCTATGTGTCTGTTTTTGTGCCAATACCATACTGTCTTGATGATGACAGCTTTGTAGTTTATTCAGTTTTGAGAGAGAGAGTTGAGTAGTGGAGGGGCAAAGAGAGAAAGAGAGACCCAGAACTCGAAGCAGGCTCCGGGTTCTGAGCTGTCAGCACAGAGCCCGATGTAGGTCTTGAACCCATGGTCTGTGAGATCATGATCTGAGCTAAGGTCGCAGGCTTAACCAAATGATCCACCCAGGCACCCCAAGGCCCAAAGGTGATTTTATCAAAGCACGGGGACAGGACCCATGGGCAGAAAGAGATCTGCCAAGGGAGTGAATTCTCTGTTGACTAAATAGAGTGAGCATTCCGCAGCCCTCAACAGACCTCACAGGGTGGTTGAAATTTGGAAATCATAAGGTTTCATGAGAACAGTAAGGCAGACCGCCAGGAAAGACACTTTCCTCTTGCTCTAAGAAAATCAGCAGGCTGACACCCGTCACACTTAAGGTGGCATGTGGGGCTGCTGACGCTAATAATGTGCCAGCACGATTTCACCTGCTCACAAGACGGGTAAGGACAGATCACCTCGTGAGGGTAGGCTAGAGGCTAGAAACCAGTCGGTGAAAACTGGCATTTTCTTTTCAAGTCCCCTGTGGTTTTCATAAGACTTGGGCCAATAGGAGCAAACGTCAAACCCCATGAAGACACTCAGGCACAGAAGACACAGCCCAGCTGAACGGGGAGCCACCATCAATTCTGGTATCTATACAGAGTCGGGCCTCGTGTTTTGTGGGTTCTCCCTCCCCCCACAGCGGTAGAATTCCCTTGCTGGAGGACTGTCCTTGGAAGGAAAGCTTTTGGGATGAATAGATGATAGACCGGTGATTATATACCTGCGGGAAATTCATGAATTTGAGGATGTGGCCTTGGTTGGGGTGGGAGAGCTTTGGAATAATGTCAAAATAAAATTAATTTCCACTTCCTTTAAAACAGTTATGTTTGCAAGCTCCTGGGTGCAGTCAGATATAGATCCCAAGGGCCACTGCTGTATGTGCTGCCAAAGGGTTCTGATTCTAGAACATCTTGGGGCTTCACAGACATGACTTACATGGTACTAATCAGGGAAGCCTTGATCGAGGTGGCCATGTCCCCATGGGGATCCAGAGAGAAAGGCACTCTCTTTCTATTTTTTTTAGAGCTACGTTTATTAATTTTATTGATTGATTGATTTGTAAATCTACATCCAAGTTAGTTAGCATCTAGTGCACTACTGATTGCAGGAGTAGAACCCAGTGATTCATCCCCTACATATAACACCCAGTGCTCATCCCAACAAGTGCCCTCCTTAATGCCCATCACCCTGTGAGCCCATCCCCCACCCACAACCCCTCCAGCAACCCTCAGTTTGTTCTCTGTATTTAAGAGTCTCTGATGGTCTGCCCCTATTTTTATATTATGTTTGCTTCCCTTCTCTATGTTTATTTGTTTTGAATCTTAAATTCCACATATGAGTGAAGTCATATGCTATTTGTCTTTCTCTGACTAATTTTGCTTAGCATACTACCCTCTAGTTCCATCCACATGGTTGCAAATGGCAAGATTTCATTCTTTTTCGCTGCCAAGTAGTATTCCATTGTGTGTATATACTGTGTCTTCTTTATCCTTTCATGCATTGATGGACATTTGGGCTCTTTCCACACTTTGGCTACTGTTGATAGAGCTGCTATAAACACTGCGGTTGGTGCACCCCGAGAAAAGGCACTTGTGCTTCTGTCACCCCTCTCCAAGGCCTGACCTGCTGAGCCGTTTATGTATGTCCGCTGGTGAATCCTCACAGTTATCCTGTAAGGTCGTCACCGACACATCGATTTTACAAAGGAAGACACTGAACTCCAGAGGTTGAGTTGCTTCTCAAGGTTAGCAGTGGAGCCAAAAATAAAATCAGTTCTGTCTGATGTGGAAACGTCCAGTCTTGTATTTAGACATCGAGCCGGCCACAGCAGGTGGGAAAGGAAAGAGGGCCAGAGCACGGAGTCCCACTCTGGCTTTCGCTCTGCTGGGTGTGTGATGTGCTGTCCTGGAGATGTGCTTCTGGCTATGGTGACATATACTGTCAGGCTAGAAGGGGTAGAAATAAACCTCTTAGCTCCTCTCAAGCCCATGAGCTGGTGAACGTGCACCTTTTTGTTTTGCTCCTAGAAATGACCATTGCCATGGACTGCAAAACAAGACAGAGACCTTGCAGAATCATTCTTTATGTGCTTATAAATACGCAGCAAGATGGTTAAAGGTTTGGATGCCTTATAGTGAATTCCATTGACTGTATGTGGAGCAACAAAGGAAATGAGTGAAAGGCAAGAACAGTTATGCGAAGGACTAAGAGATAATTGGATTAGTGACTCTACGTGTCACTCTTCAAAGGTATACCACTCTTGGGTAAGCCGAAATTCATTGGCATTTCTTCAATTCCAAGTTCAAATGAGTCTGGACTGCCAGGCGCTCTGTGGGGATTGCAGGTGAATGGACATCCTAACTATTGGGCTGATGGTTTTCAATATTGACGCCCATACCTGTACCTTTGGTTACACGTCTCCTGTACATGGTGCAGTTTCCCTGGCACTGAATCAAGTGTCCTCCCCCTCAAAAGTCTTTTTGAAGGAGTGATATTTTGTGCAGGGGTGATATTTGCTACTGCTCTGTCCAAGTGATAAAGAAAAAAAAGGTTAATTTGCACCTCTGAAAGCAGTCTTCATGCAGAGCAACATTATTTTGCTCATCTTCCCTCTTGAGTATCATGAATTACATATTTGTGTATTATTCAGCTAGACTAACAGCTGGAAAAAAAAACTCTCAACATGCAAGATAGGCATAGATTTCTCTAAGAAACGCCCACGTGTGTGAGCGTGCAAGTGTAAGCATGTGTGTGTTCTAAAGCATTTCTCTTGTGTTCTCTTGTGACTACACTTATTCAATTAATTTATTCCTATGCTTGTAAGGAGGATGTGCTAGCAAACAATGAAAGAGCATTGTTTCTGAGCCTCACGATTAAAGGACAGAACCTGCTTCATCCTTTCTGTGTCTTTCTCAAAAGCCTTTCTGAGGTCAAGGCGTACTGTTTATTAACGAACATGTCATGTATTTTCTATGAAAAAGATAAAGGAGCATACTTAAAAATATGGTATCTCAGTAATAGAGTACTTAGTTAAATTTTCAAGAAAAGGTTGCAGTACGCAGTCCAAGAGCACCTGTACAAGGGAAAATAAGACTGAGATGCCTCTGGGTAAGAGCCCCTACCAAAAATATGCGATGGCCCCCTATCCGGGTGCTGACGCTCTGGGGTCAGACACATCATGGGCCGTGGCTGGGATTCAGAATTGGTCTTGTCACTTGCAAGAGGAAACTGCTCCCAGACATAACAGAATGCATTATAAAACAAAATATCTATATCAGCGAAGACCTTTTGAATCCAGTATAAAAAGAAAGGTTTCTTATATTCTTCCCAGCGTCTGATTTGACAACATTATCAAAGATGGCTAGGAGCTGGAAACCGCTGTAGGCAAACAGCAGTGAGCTGTAAAAACAAAAACAAAAACAAAAACAAAAACCTCAACCCAATAGCTTTCTTTCCCACTAAAGGAAGATTGTATTATTGTAGGAAATGCCACTTTTGTTCTGGTTGTGTAGGTAATTACTTTTGAAGAGGAAAACGGTTTTGAATATTTGATACCATTTAACTTTATCCTAGAACATTCTTTGTTTAATTATTGAAAGTCTTCTTAGACAAAGGTAAAATAAATAGGCATGCAGACAAATGTTACTAAAATATTAACAGAGAGGGTGAAGTTCCAGGAGGACTGAAATAGAAACATTCAACACAAATATTCTTGTTTGAGGAAGGGATGAGCTGTTTCACAGACTCAAGGGGGGAACCTTCCGTCATTTTGCAGGAATTAAACTCCTAGGGTCTCCCAGCTCTGGACCAAGAGTGGAGCAGTCCTGGTTACTCGCTGCTTGGAGTCCCTGCTTGGATTCTGTTCCTGAAAAATAATGAGTTCCTCATTTGGGAGTTTGGCGCTCACTCTTCAGTTTTTCATTTTTGTTTTCTCTCTCAGTCCTACCTGGTAGAAGCAAAGAACCGACCTCAGAGTATGGGCCTAAAATGGAGGAGCTACCCAAAAATTCATGTTAACTTCTTTTTTTTTTTAAATCATTTAATTTTTTAGTTTTTAAAAATGTTTTATTTATTTTTGATACAGAGAGACAGAGCATGAGAGGGGGAGGCACAGAGAGAGAGAGAGAGAGACAGAATCGGAACCAGGCTCCAGGCTCTGAGCTAGCTGTCAGCACAGAGCCTGATGCGGGGCTTGAACCCATGAACGTCAGATCAGGACGTGAGCCGAAGTCAGAGGCTTAACCGGCTGAGCCATCCAGGCGTGCCTCATGTTAACTTCTTGACTTCCACTGTGACCTCTGCTGGAGATGGGGCCATGGTATCTGAGCAAGTTTAGATGAGGTCACGTGGATGGGCCCTTGTGAAGAAGTTGACCTCTACTGTGACCTCCGCTGGAGATGGGGCCATGGTATCTGAGCAGGTTTAGATGGGCTCATGAGGACGGGCCCCCGTGAAGAAGAGGAAGAGACACCAGAGCTGTTTCGCTCCAGCACAAGGCAATGTTTGCCTCCCCCCAAATTCAGGCGGGGCACGTGGCTGGCTCAGTTGGTGGAGACCGTGACTCTTGGTCTCAGTGTCGTGAGTTTCAGCCCCACGTTGGGCATGGAGCCCACTTTCAAAAAATAAAAAACAAAAACTTAAAATCCTCATTCGCAACATGATGGTGTGTGAGGTGGGGCCTTTGGGAGGTAACGGGTCACGGGGGTTCCATGCCTATGAAGGACACACCAGGGAACAAACACCCTCTGCTGTCTTCCCTGCTGCCACGTGAGGGCACAGCAAGCAAAGGGCCATCTGTAAGCCAGGAAGTGGGCCTCACCCAACGCCGAGTCTGCCAGCACCTTGATCGCACACTTCCTGGCTTCCAGAACCATGACCACTACCTTCCTGCAAGTTTATATGTCATCCGGTATACAGTGTTTGCCATAGCAACGTGGATGGGGGAAGATCCTGACAGCGTCCTGATCTCAGACTGCAGCCCCCAGAACTGCCAGAAGACACCTTTCCATTGTGAAGTCTGTGGAAGGTGGTTTTGGCAGCCCGAGCCCAGCAAGGCAAGAAGCCACAAGAGACACGACCCGCCCACCTAACCGGCCAGGTAAGGGCATCGGAGGGACCCGAACGAGGCTGGCCTTGCACACACACTATGAACACGTGGATACTGCATGCCACACACATAACAACATGTAAATCTCACCAAAACATTTTGGATGATGGTTATTTTGTTGACTATATGACTAGAATTAAAATTTCTCATCTGGAATCATTGCCTGACCTCTTAACCTCAATATTGCCACAGTCTGATATCTTCAGATTGACGATAACCAATAAATAAGAATACCATTTCTTAACATGTGTCCCTACCTTCGAGGCTTCTGGGACAAGACAGGCTACAGATAAATGAATGGTTCAGACAGACAATAGATGGATAGGTAGTCTGAAATATAGCACGACTTCATTATAAGCAAGTGACTCAATCCTAGTAGAAGAATGAAAAGCTTTTGAAGGGCAAAACCAAGTCTCTCCATTAATTACATACCAAATAAAGGAACTCGACGAAGAAAATAAAGCCACTGGAAAGGTACAAGTATAAAACACAGCTTCCTTGACATCACCAACGGGACTCATGTTTTCTATATGAGACACTATCTCCTATTTAAAGCCGAAGCTATTTTTGCGTCTGCTCCTTCTCTGCAGGTACTATATTTAAGGAGGACGGGTGGTGGAGGACATAACGCCTACTCCTGACGATTAATTTACGGGATTCGCTTGAAAAATCGCCTTACCTACCTCTAAATTAAGAAATATTTACTCTCTCTCTGTAGATGTCGAAAGAGAAAAGAAATGATGGGCCTCTTGCTTTCATGAGAAATGTCTCTTGACAGTGTTATAAACTGTGCCTTGCAAATTAAACTTCCACCAGCAGAGTTTGCCTGTACTCTGGGAAGACACTGTTAACACAATCCTTTTCTTTCCCAGCTTTAGGGCTTCTGTGTCAATTCTGCAAAAGTTAAAAATCGCTCAAGGTGACTCAGTTAACAACCTCTCAAAAAGACAAAACAGGGAAAGTCAATCATCTGATTAGGAAAAATCTAACGATTAAAGTTCCTGCAAAGATTAAAAATCCATCTTTTTGCAGAACCAAAGTATCACCCTACAGCCTATTTATATCACAAAGTTGCTCAAAATGTAATTTTTTAGATAAGCGTAGTTTTAAGTAGATTTTTTTTGGGTATTTCACTGGATGGATGAAAATGATTTCACAAACATAACAGTTTCATTAACCTACAATCGTTTAATTAAAAATTGTGCAAGGGCGCCTTGGTAGGCTCTGTTGGTTAAGCATCTGACTTTGGCTCAGGTCATGATCTCACAGTTGGTGAGTTCGAGCCCCACATCAGGCTCTGTGCTGTCTGCCTATCATCAGCGCAGAGCCTGCTACAGATCCTCTGTCCCCATCTCTCTGCCCCTCCCCTGCTTTGCTCTCTCTCTCAATAAATAAATAAATAAATAAATAAATAAATAAATAAATAAAAACATTAAAAAAATTTAAATAGAGAGAGAATGTGCAAGGGACTTGTAAACAACAAGTCTCTCAGGCAGAATAAAATGCACAATGGAAGTAAAACCAAAATGGAAAGAAAGAAAGAAAGAAAGAAAGAAAGAAAGAAAGAGAGAAAGAAAGAGAAAGAGAGAAAGAAAGAAAAGAGAGAAAGGAGGGAAGGAAGGAAGGAAGGTAGGAAGGAAGGAAGGAAAGCCATGATAGTGCAGAATCAGGAGAGATTCACGCCACCAAGGGGGGGCCAGGAAGGTGAGGTGCAGTGTAGCCCACAGTATAACAGGGCAGAGTGACCTTGGATCCAAGCCTTGAAAGAAAAGATTTTCAGATGGTAAAGAACATGCTTTGAAAGAACACTCAAAATTCAGTCAATGTTTATGCTATATGCATTTATTCTAATTTACGATCCAAGCTACCTCTTTTACACAAATCAAGTCAGTGATCTTAATTCGTTCAAGTTGAGCCTGATGGCAAGGTTAGAATGGGGCAGGGAGGGGATTCGGGGGAGGGAGCTCTGGGGGGGAGAACATGCAGCTGAGGAAGAAAGCCCAGGAGAGGCAGCTCAGATCCAGAACAGAGAACAGCACTAGACCCAGAGGGACACGCCAGGAACAGGACTCGGGAAAGAGCAAAAGGGCGGAGAAATGGGGACTGGCGAAAGGCAGGGACAGCTAGTTCCTTATAGGGTTTGGCGCTTGACATGCCCTCCTGTCGGGTTGGCTGTCTTCCCAACCCCAGCCACGCCTCTCCTTCTCCATTGCTGGGATTCGGTGGGATCAGCAGCCCAGAGACCGGGCAGGTCAGAAAGCGTCTGAGGTTATGGACCTCGCCGGTACCCAGCGCAGCCCCCAGGCACGAGGGGGCAGAAGGGGCACCCCAGGACATGCATCCGGGCAACTGTCATTCAGTAGACGTGGAACCCAGACTCAAAACATCCTCCTGAAAAATCAGTTTCAAAACCCCAAGCACAAAATGCATTTTGCCATATAGGATGTACTAAATAATAGATACCAAAGAGAGCCATGAGCAGACGCGATCATTCCCAAAGCGTTTCCTTAACCAGATAACTTCAACTCAGTGCTATTAAAAGAATAAAAAGAGAAACAAAAAACTTTTTGTCTCCATTGCTTAAAAATTCCCTGATATGCTGGGGCACTGCATAGATGGGAAAGAACGGGCTTTCAGGATGAAGATTAAAAATTAATGACTTTTAGATTTGAAGCATAAAAGCCAAAAGAAAAAAATTGATTTCGCAATATCTCCCTCCCTCAAACAGATTTATAGTCCAAAGCGTCTTCTCTGAAAGGAGACGGGATGTTAAAATGAATCTAACCACATACTGTTTGAAATATACTTGAGCATGTGATTTTCATTGTACGAAGAGAGGGGACAGGAACGAAGTCACAGAAAACAAAATGGATGTTCACAATTGGGGTGTGCTCAGGCAGCAAAGGAGGGTGGGAAATCACACTGGCTAATTATTTCAGAGTGGAAAAGAAACATCCATTTCCTGCAGAGAGAGGGCATCACATTGTAGCTACAGAGCCCAGTGAATAAATAGGTTGCAGACAAACTTATTGACGACTTGCCTTGGGTTTACAAACTAAGGGGAAACCGAATGCATTTTAATTAACGGACCAGCGTCCATGCAGAAAGAAAGTGTATTATTTGTAGCTTGCACACACTGCTACGGAGATGCAATTTCAGAGGCATAAAATCTATAATTTGGAATCGGGCTACCAATGACTAGGGCTAGCATGCTGGCGATGGTTGATGAGCGTGATTTACGTCAAGTGCGAATTCAGAGTTTAAAGATCAGGACTGTGTTTACCCTGAAGAAGAATGATCAGTGCCGACACACGTGACAGGAGTCGCCTGTCACACAAAACTAGAAACAATCATCCTGCTCAATGGCACTGCACACTTCCAGGTGAACATGGGTCACCCTGAACCCACCCTGTGTCCGTCGAGGGCTGGAGGACAGAGAGAAAAGTATAAAATTCTGGAGGAAAGTGTAGTCCCCTATCTTATTGTTTTTTACGTTTCTCTCACGCTGGAATTAAAATTAAAAACTTAATTTAAAAAAATTCCCTCAGGCGCCTGGGTGGCTCAGTCGGTTGAGCATCTGATTGCAAACTCAGGCAGTTAAACTTTGTTAAACACTTAAAGCTGCTGTTAAAAGGCCTTACTTTTGGAGAGCAGTCTGAAGTTTTGCACAAAACTGAGACGGAAGGACAGAGATTTGGGATAGCCCCCAATCCCTTACAGGCATATTCCGTGGCCACTAGGGTGGCGCGTCTGTTACCACTGGTGACACGTTACTGATGCATCACGACCATCCCAAATCCGCAGACTGTCTCAGCAGATTATTTATGTCTGGACAAATCTATAATGACATGTACGCACCATTATAGTACCGCACAGGGTACTTAGATGCCCCCCGAGCTCTCTGTGCTCTGCCTCCATGTGCCCTGAGAAGCCCTGATGCTTCGGTTGTTTCCATTGTCCTGCCTTTTCCAGAACGTCTCCGAGTTGGCATCACACGGTAGTCCCTTCAGAGGAGGTGCTCATCATCAGGGATATGCATTTAAGGTCGCGGCATGAACATTGGTTCTTACGACTAATGGATGCTTAAGGGGAGGGTGTGATGGGAATAATTTGGGTGGCATGAGCTGCTGGAGGTTTTAAAAATGAAATCTTATTTATTTTTGTAGACGAGATGGCAATTTTTAAGGAGGAAAATGAGTTGGTCACAGCGTTAATACTTTACTGACATTAACATTTTTGTTTTAAATACTGTCCTGGAAAATGTGGCGCCGTAGCCTGTGCCTGCAGAAGTTTACATCAGGATCTCAGAGTGCTCAGATAGCACACTAGAGACTTCCTTGGTGGAGGGAGAGGAAAATCGGTGTTCCTGCAGGTTCCACACTCGATATAAAGCCACTTCTGCAAACACCAGATTAAGCCGCACTCGCTAATTAAGACCTTCCCCTCCTAAGATAACATCTCTTTCTTGCTGATCTAATTGAGAATTCATGAGAGGTAGACATTGCCTAGCAAAATGTTATCTTTGCAAAGTTCTCTTTCATATATTGTACAGATTTTTAAAATGGGAACCTTTAAGGGGAAATATAATCTAGACCACTATTTCCACCCATGTGAAGGACTAAGGTTTTCAAATTCTATTTTGATGGACAATTGACAGTTCTGATACATAAATGATAGAATCGCTGTCTTTTACTCTTATAATAATGATAATATAATCATTTGTGCATATGATTATACAGGGTAAAAATACTCAGTACACCTAATTCTTAAGAGTAGAAATAGTTCTTTTGTTTTCTTTAAAATGGAAAAGGTCTAATTTTAAGGGCTCATGAATCTATATAAAATCAGAACCATTACCTGGCCTGTCCGTTGCTATGGCTACATTCTCATGTGATCTGTAGATCTGACATAATTCAGGTATCTGCAGAGGAATATCATTGCAAAGACATCAGAGAAATTTAAGCAGCACAGGGAACGATGAAAAATAATTTACAAAGAAAATTTTAGAAGTAAAAGGACACTCTCGGAAACAATAAACTTTCTTACTTTATTTTGTAATATATTTTCTATCTTTATTATTAAATATTCACCTATCTGTTTATATTTGTTCTTTCTCCTGTATGGATCTGTATCTTCCATTAATACTTGAAGCGCACACTAACTGGACAGGAAAAAAGGAAATGCTTTTCGTAGTGATGGAATATTGCAGGAAAATAACATAAGACATTTGTAGAGATTAAAAGTTTGCTGGTTTTGCTTTCAAATCATAAATTGCAAGAGCTGTGTATCTGCAAAGAGATTTATGTGGCACCAAACTTCTATTAAATTTTATTGAGTGACCTGTGATGAGATCATAGAGCTAGCTTACTTTTGTAGACATTAACATTCTGAGTTAACAGTTGGATTTGTACTCCAAAGGTACAGATGAAATTTATAATAAACCATGATTAGGTATCACTATGGTGAATAAGACACCTCTGTTAGCATTCATGCCTGGCTGGGTGCCTGTCAGGTAGTAGACTGATGGACACACAGACAGCGTTTAGGTGTGAATTGCATAATCAATACCACTGATGATGATTTTCCTCTGAATCCATCAGAGCCAAAGCAAGCGTTCACCTCCTGGATCACACGAAACTATGCCTCTCGACTGGCATATTACAGTGGTAAATAGTGATTCTTGTCCGGAAGTTATACTGCACAAGTGTTTTGAAGCAATTAAAAGAATGTAGAATTGCTGATGAAATTTAGAGGAGAAAGCAAACAGATCAGGAAGAAAAAAGAAATAATTGCTGGTGATGATGGGGAATACTGAACAAAGAGAGGATTACACAGAAATCAAAGAAGTATTATTGTGGACTAGTCTAGACAGAAGCCCCAGACATGAGGAATCAAGCCTTAGTCAACTTGAATCAAAGCTGTTGTGGAAATAGGAGTTTCGCCTATAAGCTCTCTGGAATCTTCCTCCAACTCTTTTCACATTGGCTGTTATCAATCAGGTTTTCCAGAGAGACAAAACCAGTAGGCTAGGTGATAAATCAATTGATTGATTGATAGAGGACAGATTGATAGATGACAGGTAGGTAGATAGAGAGACACCTGTATACATTCTACAGGTCTATCCGTCTTTCTTCCAATGTATCTATATATTGAGATTTCCTTGGGGAAACTGTCTTATATGATTGTGGGAGCTGAATTTAGTAGGGCGGGCTCAGCGGCTAGAAATTCAGAATTTCCATGTGACAGTTTTGAGCTCAATCCCTAACTCCAGGAACTCTCATGTTTTGCACTGAAGGTCTGCAAGGGACTGGATGAGGTCCACCCACATCATGAAGGATAATCTCCCTTAAGTCTGGTACCTGATGCTACTCACGCCTACAGGACCATCATAGTAGTAACAACACTGGAGTCTGACCAAACATCTGGGCACGATAGCCAGCCATGCAGACACATAAAATTTAGTCTTCACACTTGACCAACTCTTCTGTCTATCCATTAAAGACCTACCTCTCACACCCAAGAGAACAAGGTCCTCTGTTTGAGTCATTTCAGTTACCATACCCTGGATAAATCTGCGTGATTTCAGAGTTTCTTGGCACACTGGCTAATCCCTGAAATCTTCAAGCCACAGATGATGATAATGAGGTTTGTCGTGTTTACAGTGAAATATGTAAATGCAAGAGAACTACAAAGGACAACACTTAGACACAAATTCTACACTCAGGGACTCTATGCGTATGGAGATTTGGTCTCTATGATCAAATAGCTCTGCACACCTTCACTCAGTTCTTGATATTGTGAGACTTGGGAGTGGCGGGGGGGAATAGCATGATGGCTTCTGTTACCGGGCTGCAGGGATCAGATACCAACCTTGCCACCTATCAGCTGGGTGGCATTCAGAAAATCAGCCACTCTTTCTAAACCTCAGTTCCCTCATTTTGTTGTACGTACTGCCCAGCCGCTAAGTGCCCGGATAGATTTCTGTGATGAGGACATGGCCTGATGGGCGTACGCAGTCAGTACCAGCGGTGGTCGGCAGCGCCTCCTGAGTCATCCTTGACCTGCACCATGGAGTGTGCGGGGCACAGGTGTCTATGGTTACAGGAGGTGAGGCGTCTACTCAAGATGGGGTGGCTTTGTGTGACTCTCCAGAAAGCGTGCTTGATTCCAACAATAAGTTGGCTGCTAGCAAGGGGAAAGACTGGTGTTCAAGTCTCTCTTATTTAAAAACAAAATCACGTTTGTGACCACAAGAGCACCCTGGCTTTGTCCTCTGCTTCACAGCCGGACACTAACAGCTGTGTGTGACTTGCTCTTTTTGTCTGACTCCTCAACGCGCAACAGACGAGCGTCTGCCCGATGTAAACTTCTGAAATGAATCTTGGAAACTGGACACTTCTCAGTAATTTTTCCTGCCTCCCGACAAGCTCCAGTACCTTTCCTGAGCTTCCAGTACCTTCTTCTTTTGTGATCACAAGCCCTCTGCAGCACCGCAGACGCGTGCCGATGTGGCACCTACGGTGATGCAGGGCATTTGTATTCTGCATCACCTAAATAAATGTAGGCACCTTATTAATATTTTCTATGACCTTAAAAAGTGCTTTTGTAAATGCTCTGGGAGATCAGATTGAGGATTCCATGTCCTCCACACTGTCACCTTGCAGGCATTTTGCAGCTCTGGATGACGGGCGGCACCACAGCTCCCTGGACTTTTATCTATATTCGTCTCCAAGTCTCTCCTTCGACCCCACCCGCTGCCATTTCTGTTTCTAACTCATGAAGCAGCAGAAAGTGGAACTGTCAGTTGCAGATTCTCCTTCTGACTCCATGGCTCTCCTTATTTTTGTCCTGAATATGTGATCTGAATAGGAAAAATTTAGGGAAAAGTAAATCTTCCACAATTTCAGCAACATGGTTGCTGAAAGATACAGAAAGCAGGCTAATGTTTTACTATATGACTTTTAGTGCCTTTGAATTTGGTACCACATGCGTTTAAACTTATTGTAATGCTATGTATATTAAAACAAATGAATAATCGGAAATCAATTTAGCTGGATACCAAAACCTGTAATGTTTTTATTTAAACTATTGTATAGTCAAGACTATGTTCTGTCGATCTTATACTTTACTTTCTCTAGATTTCGTTTTCCCATAGATACAAACTGTGTAATGAAAGGAACCACTTGAGGGTTTAAGACACAAGATACAGACACAAGATGCTGGTCATGTTCTCTGCCAGGGTCAATGCAGGAAGAAAGTTGCACATCGCTTTCTTACTGATTGCTAACGCATGCACATCGCTTTCTTACCGACTGCCAATGCATTGTGCACTTGTGTCCCCACAGCTTCATGTTGCCACCCCTCCTCTAAATACGTGGAGATGGTTGTACACAGTTGAACTGGAGGTAACCTGTGGTGCGCTGTGACCAACAGAACATGGTGGATGGGATGCTCACTGAGGTCTGGAAAGTAAAGCTCAAGGGACCTTGTAGTTTCCACTAGGCACCCTGGGAAGGGACTCTGACACGAGCTTCTATAGTGGGAGCCAATAGTAGATCTTAGAGAAAGAGAGGCTATATAAAATAAACATCCCACAGACACTGTCGAGTCCCTGTTAAGGAATGAGGCTGTATCTTCCTACTCCTCAGTTCCTTTGCTCTGATCCTGATGCCCATCTAGCAGTGTAACATACGATTTTCCTTTTTTGATCTTGGCCCCAGCATTGGTATATTAAGACGATGTGAAATCCAACTACATGTTAAGAAGGCTATGAAACACTTATAAAAATACGGAGTCTGTGTTATATATCACCACTGCCCGGCACATTTCTTCCCACCTGGGGAGTCTATATCTTATTGCAAACACTCAATTATGTTTTTTAGATATCTACATTATCAACTGTCTTTCTTATGAGTGACCCCCTTAGGAATAAGTCAGTGGTGGATATAAAGAACAGCAGCATGCTCAGGGTGCCTGGGTGGCTCAGTCGGTTGAGCATGTGGCTTTGGCTCAGGTCATGATCTCACAGTTGGTAGGTTTGAGCCCTGCGTCAGGCTCTATGCTGACACATAGCTCAGAGCCTGGAGCCTGTCTTCAAATTCTGAGTCTCCCTCTCTCTTTCTGACCCGATCTTGCTCAAGCCGTCTCTCTATCTCTCTCAAAAATAAATTTAAAAAAAATTAAAAATTTTAAAAAAAGAACAGCAGTGTGCTTATTGCTCTAAACACTTACATGGGTTTCATCACATTCTCTATCTTGCATGAAGACCATCAAAATAGTCTCTCTTTACACTTGACTTTGACCCAGGAACTCTTACTGGGGCCAATGGCAATGGCTTGCTGGAAAATGATATAGCTTCTGAGTGCTTGGAAAAAGACATCCTATGCAACATGAAAGGCACCAAAAAGTTGTGCTTCTGAAATACGGAGAAATGCAGATGCTTTAAAAATGCTCCCCTATTGGCTTATTACAAATGCATGGCTGCTGCTATCCAACTCTTCCCCGCCTGCATACTTTCTTGCATCGGGTGAATCACGGAAGTCCAGGTTTGGGACCCGGGGCATGACTGAGTCAAAGAAAACCCAGGAAGCCTCCAACTGCCTCTGTGAATTAACATTGGGTCTAAACCCTCTCCCTTCCCTCTTCTTTGCATCAAATACAGAAGGAGAGTACTGTGTACAATGGACAGATCCTCAGACATCCTTTGTTGGTTTTCGTATCGGCCCCACACATTCACCACTCCTTTACATACTAGCTGTCACCACAACACTGGGATGACTTGATTCCTCTCTAAGATTATATACGTCAAAATAGACTTAGTCTGAGTCACTGCAATGAAGTGACTTTGACCGAGGCACAAGAGAGAGACGTCATTGCTGAAGAACGCTGCTTCAAGGATGGACTAACATGGCCCAGGGCGTGTTCACGTTTAGAACTGGTACTCATTCAAACTGAAGGGCAGCCATTTGATAGAGAAGGCACAATGGCATTTATCTTCACATCCCCATCTCCCACTGTCCAAGTACCTTGATAACACACACATCCACTGACAAGACCTCCGCCATATGTTGGGTCATCTACCTCTTTTCCCTTTTGATTCCAAGTGATGTTCTCAGCCTTTCACATCCTTTATATAAGCACTATTTTTTTTATCTAAATAAAGATTATTTTCTTTATCACAAACATCAACCTAGACTCCATGGGGGAAACTCTGCTTTAATAAGAATATGTAAAGAAAATGACTTAGGCTCTAAAGGAAGCATTTTAAAAAAAAGATTAAACATTCCTGGAATAAGTAGGCGAGCTTACAAGTTGACTACTTGGAAAGGAAATGTTTATTTGGATAGGGGAGTTTAAAGGCAATTAAAATGTAACGGCTATAAATGAACCATAAACAAAAACCACAGTAAAGAGCAAAAATGACAGAGTGGTTATTTCCTTACCCTCACATTTTGCATTATCTGTCTGTAGGAACAGGGCATCTCACATTATTGTAATGCCACAATCTACCATCTTAATCTCTTGGCTTAATTTCACTTCTCTTGCCAACATCTGAAAATTTACAACTTGCATCAATTCCAGAAGGCATCCTATTTCCCCTGAAGCCTAAATTATTAATAAAAATGTCAAGGGAAGAAAACTAGCATCGACCCTTTCTGCAGCTTGACTACTCCTTAAGTCAATACATGCGTACTATTGACCCTCAAGTCAGTTTCCCACAGGGTGTACTGTTTTGGAAGCTAATTTGTTCCTATCTGTAGGACGCACACGGCATGGTGACCAAATCTATTGTCTGGGAGAGAAGGGAAAGGGTTTTCAGTCCTAATTTTTTTTTAATGTTCATATTTATTTTTGAGAGAGAGACAGAGCATGAGAAGGGGTGGGGCAGAGAGAGAAGGAGACACAGAATCCGAAACAGGATCCAGGCTCTGAGCTAGGTGTCAGCACAGAGCCCAATGCGGGGCTCAAACCCACGAACCATGAGACCATGACCTGGGCTGAAGTCAGATGCTCAACCATCTGAGCCAAGCCCCAAGGGTTTTCAGTCCTGATGATGCCACCGAGCACCTTTCCTTATCTCTCCCTCACTATACAAGCAAAGGAAAGGATGCCATGAGAACTTCCAATATCCCTTCCATTTCAGGATTCCATGCTAGTGTGCTCTTTTCAAGGGGAGAGTCAGGGGGCTCATAACTAGAAATCTAGACAAGCTTTTCACACCCAGGTTTGCATGGCTGTGCAGCTGTCTCCTTTTCATCTGTCTTGATGGTTCCACGGGATGAGCTGCTGGAAGAAGAGCCAGAATAAGTAGGAAGCCAGAGCATCCACTGTTTGCACAGGTTCAATGTTAAACTCTGCCTGGCTCATCTTTTGAAGAAGATAGAGAAGACACTGAGGACTGAGTGAGTCATTACATAATTCAGGTATAAGAGAGCCAATGTGAAGATCAAAAAGAATTTCCTTAGTATGTCCTCTGACCTCTGTGATGATAAAGTCCCATCCAAGTAAGGTGTGTTACTCCCCTTGCAACTGATGGGACAAAATTGGCTTTCAAAGCTTAAGGGCATTGACTAAGAGACTTGTCTCTCTTCAAGTGTGTCTCAGCTCCTCAACCTGTAAAATTCTCTCCCATATGATGGGTCCTTCTGATAGACCTACCTCCTGTAGGCTGTTGCTTCTCAAGATCAGGATTCCCAGAGCCTTCAATATCACCACAGATAGGTAACTACCCCAACATACCATGGGGTCAATGTCTCCAGGCCTGCAGAGTGCAAACTGGGCATCGCCTCCTTCCCTCCGGACACTGCTCCTTGGGAAGGAACATGAGGTCCTGCCCAGCTACCTTTGTTATCAATTTACATCTTCAACTTATGAAATAATAAGATACTTGAGTTTTGCTTTGATTTTCCTTTTCTTTCTTTCTTTTTTTTTAATGTGCCACAGATCCACAGTCTGTTTCCTTTTAAAGTTCTCTTTGGGCTGCCTGAGGAAGTGTGGGATATTCACATCATCAGCATTCATCTTGGAAAAGTAGACTCATACTTCCAATCTGTTGGTATCTTTTGCATGACTCGGTATCTTTCCGATGACTTGACGCTAGACGGCTTTGGAAATGTTCAAGCAGAGCTTTTATCTGATAGCTAACAGTAAACATGAAATTCTCCACAGGGATCTAGAAATACACAATGTTTGCAGACAAGCACAGTTCCTGTTTCTGATCCTAACTCCAAAGGACACTGAGCTAAAATGTACTTTGGTCAGCGATGTTTGTGAGCATCTGGCCCCTGGACATCTATGCTTTGTCTTTGCACAAAGGCATGACCCTTCTGTGCTGAGATAAACCACATTTGGCACTGCTTCTGGGTCTGTCCAAGACTTGCTCCCATCCTCTCTGAAGCCTCGGAACAAACTCTCCCCAGCGCCACTGCGGGGTATCTGCTTTTCTGTCCCTGAGGTCCTAGACGGTGAAAGACACTTCTCAGTGAACTGCAAAATTTCCTTGCTGGGTTTCAGGCCATCTTGTACTTGCTTTAAAGAAAGTCTTTGACTCTTGCCTACTGGATCTTGTGACCTGGTAGTAATTACAGTTGGCAGGAAGCTATTTAAATCCTGATTCAATTCACTAAGACACCTGCGATCCCCATAAACCTCAGATCTTGTGAAAACTCTTGAACATGCCTCAGGTCCTCGCGCTTGACAAACTGCTACTCCTATCAGGACTAAAGACCCTGAAATCCAAGACTTCCGCTACTGGTGTGTTGGCCGGCTCGTGAACAGTCTTTAGGCTTATCTTTCAGAGGACTCTTCATTCCCTTGCTTTAGCTCATCTCTTCTTATCTTGCCTGATGATTTGCTAGAACAGGAGAGTTTAAGCTATACCCTGGAGTGCAGGGACCTATCACAAGTAAAACAGAGCCCCCCCCCCCCCATGGTCCTGGATAATTACAGTAAAAACGTGTCCATCTCTTCTGTCGAAGTAGATTCATGAGCTGGGAGAAGACAATAACACTTAGTATGAAAGAGTAAAAAGGGATGGTTTGGGGAGAAGGTAGGGGAAGATGAGGGTCCAGTATATGAAACATGGAGAATTAAGGAAATGAAAGTGTTCCTAAAGACCGTCAATTGAGTTCTTCTTAATATCGTGAAGAGACACAAATAAAGAATGAATTTCTTTTCGCTGAGTTTTTGTGCTCGGATTGCACTTCTGTGAATCAGGCATCATGACGGCCCGCACCCAGTGAGCCACACTCTCCAGGGGCATGAACACGAGTGGGTGGTTTAGTCGGTTAAGCGTCTGATTCTGGGTTTTGGTTCAGGTCATGATCTCATGGTTTCATGGGTTCGAGCCCTGCACTGTGCTAACAGCACAGAGCCTCCTTAAGATTCTCTCTCCATCCCTTTCTCTCTGCTCCTACCCCACTCGTGTGTTGTCTTTTCAAATTAAATACACACACCTAAAAGAATTAATAAAAGAAATAAACATGTAGGATCTTGAAATATTGGTCCAAAACAATAAAACCTTCCTTTATGGCCTGTAATACCCACCTGTACCATGTTGTTGTCTATGTGGAATCAGAGTATATAAAATCCAGACGGCCTCGGGGAACGGACTGAGCGGGATTTAAGAAAACAATTCCACGAGGCCACTCTGCACATGATGGAAACCTGGGACATTACAGGACTGAGAATTTCCATGAAGAAACCAACACGAACCCTTCTTGGTCAACGACATTGTTCTTGACTCCTCTATTTTTCATGTATGTCATTTTCTCAAATGATTTAAATGGACGTTTCATGCTGTTCTGAAAACTACCCTGGAAAATTCACTGAGACACGGCTGATTGTTATAAACGGGCATTCGGACTGAAGGTCTTCGGAAGCTCTGTGGAAACCGGGGGAAAATCTCCCGGGTGTGTTGTGAACACCATGGCGCATCTAGATGCGGAAGGTACACTGAATGAGTCCTCAGTGTAAATGAGCCGTGAAACGCTATTTTGCAGCTACCTGAAAAGTCGGAATTTGCCTTCGAATGGGAAACAGGGTGTTACCTCTTCATAAGCACCAGGGTATTCTTTTGCAGCCATTCCTAAGAAAACTACTTACACCATAGTCTTTGTCATTTCTGAGCAAACCTCTGCCTCACGCACTGATGTTATACACAGCAAGGAGCATTATATAATGGTCCGTGGTCATTATGAAGAATTTTACCTTTGTAACCGTTTCTAGTGAAAACATGATTATAAAAATGATCCTAGAAGTGATTTTAACCGATTATTTGTAATACGCCTACAAGATTTTTACTTTAGGCATGAGAGCAAGCTAGTTGTGATTTTATATCAGAATGATCAGTCCTGTTAGTGAATATTTAATTTTGAAACTATATTTTGTCCTCCATTTCTATAAAATACATATACCCATGTATAGTTTAATCAATATTAAATGATATTAAGTGAACAGCAGTTTTATTAGCTTAGCTGCCACAGAATGGTGGCTCATATGTAAAAATGTGTATTTATATGTGGGTCATTTTCTGTGATGCTTTGTTTTAATTAAAATTTTTTTCTTTAAATTTTATTAGAGAGAGACACAAGTGGTGGAGAGCCGCAGAGGGGGAGAGAGAGAATCTTAGACACCCTCCATGCTCAACATGGAGGCCTAGTCGGGGCTCAATCCCATGACTCTGGGATCATGACCTGAGCTGACATGTTGGACATTTGAGTCCAACATTCAACAGACTGAGCCACCCAGGCGCCCTCTGTGACATTGTTAATAGTGGCAGACAGTGGAGGACCGCGTCCAAAAAGATGCACACGTGTGCCTGGTGTGAACAGACTTCTCAGACGTGAGGCCCAGGTGTTTGTAGCAATACGATGGGCAATGTAAGCTGACTTCTGTGCGTTCAAAGACCCAAGACTGGTGAGTAAGGCAGTTTGTCAGAACCTGGGATTCTAAACCATCAGCTGGTTTCCAATCCAGTGAAGGGTTTCCGATTGAATATGGCAGTAATTCCAAGGACCTAACTTCACCTTCGCTGGAGTATGAACTTCTGTATGTACTCTGCGGGTGGACTTCCTTGTCCATGAAATCCGCAGTCAGAAATAAATACACAAGAAACAACAGCACATTTCCTTCACATTCTGATGAGTAAGTCAGTTCAATGGCCAAGTGGAGCGGGTGATGGCTGGAAACTTGGGAGAAAGGGAAGGAGCACTAAGCTAGATGATGATGTCAGGTTTTACCTGTTTCCATGAAGTGGAATGACCCGTTAGCACACAAACCCAAGGCATCAGCACGCAATCACCAGATGGAATAGAAAGCGCACAGTGGATCATTTGTACTTTATACTCATCACATTCCCGATCTAATCCATCAAGAAGTGAGAAACAGGTTACATTTTATTCAGTCTCCCATTTGTTTTTAAAGTTTATTTTGAGGAGGCGCCTGGGTGGCTCAGTCGGTTAAGCCTCCGACTTCGGCTCAGGTCAGATCTCACGTTCGTGGGTTTGAGCCCCGTGTCAGGCTCTGTGCTGACAGCTAGCTCAGAGTCTGGAGCCTGCTTCCAGTTCTTTGTCTCCTTCTCTCTCTGCCCCTCCCCCTCTCATGCTTTGTCTCTCTGTATCAAAAATAAAAATAAAATATTTTAAAGTTTATTTTGAGAGAGACAGAAACAGCATTGAGTGGGGGAGGGACAGAGAGAGAGAAAATCCCAAGCAGGTTCCACGTGGTCAGCACAGAGCATGACAAGGGGCTTGATCTCACGAAAACACAAGATCATGGCTTGAGCTAAAAGCAAGAGTCAGACACTTAATCGATTAAGCTGCCCATTGTCTGACTTAGAAATCCACATCTTATCATACTTTGAGAGCAGAAGTAGTGTATGACATGTTAGAGGAAACAGCCAAGAAGAGCTACGTCATGTGACCGTTTACCTGGTCTTTCTCCCACACCTATGGCAGTTAGCTGGCTGTGACATTCGTCTACTGTCTACACCACAGGAGAATGCTTTACCGATTTACATTCTTAAAGTGTCCCAAATTCCAAAAACCTGTCAGACCAATCACAGTGTCTGGTGATTGATACCTGTTCTGCTGTGCTGCTGGAATAATCCAGTGATCTTTGGCACTCTAGCATTTGTTAAGAATGCCCTAAACCAAAGACTATACTGAGGAAACGCAAGGCTCATTTTTCCATATGAAGTAAGAAACATACACCTTTGAACTGCGAATAAATCTGACTCAAGAAGCAAGAATTAAGGTCAGAGAGAGAGAAGGTCTGAGTCAGGGTGTCAAGTCAGTAGCCACCAAACAGAAAACTGCAGAGACCGAATAAACCCCAAGTCAGATGTGTACCTACAAGTCCTAAAGACACAAGCTGTAGGGTCGCCCAATAAGTCCTAGGGCCACGCTACTCAAATTTGATGTTCTTGGGTCTGCAGCAGGGTACAAGGTTTCAATTTTCTAAAAAAATTTTTAATGTGTCTTATTTTGGAGAAAGAGAGAGAGAGACAGAGCATAAATGGGGAAGGGGCAGAGAGAGGGAGACACAGAATCTGAAGCAGGCTCCAGGCTCTGAGCTGTCAGCACAGAGCCCGACACGGGGCCCGAACCCACACACCGTGAGATCATGACCTGAGCTGAAGCCAGACACTTAAACGACTGAGCCACCCAGGCGCCCCCAATTTTTTTTTTTAACATTTATTCATGATTGAGAGAGCGTGAGTCGGGTAGGGGCAGAGAGAGAGAGGAAGAAACAGAATCCAAAGCAGGCGCCAGGCTCTGAGCTGTCAGCACAGAGCCCGATGCGGGGCTGGAAGCACACACTGTGAGATCATGACCTGAGCCCAAGTCAGCCGTTTAACCGACTGACCTAAGGTGCCCAAGGATTTCAAATTTCTAA
>NC_043717.1:4263790-4290815 GCF_006229205.1 Suricata suricatta | reverse complement strand
TCTTTGGCTTCATAACAAAATACGGGACCACCACGCAGAACTAAGGGGCAGAGTCTGGGGCCATCTGCATTTGGTTATGTGCACGCGTCATGTGTCCGCAGCTATGCCAACGGGGAGGAACGCCCCTCTCGCCAGAGCACCGAACGGGCAAAAGTAGTTTGTAGGAAGGAGAGGACAGGGGACCCGAGGGGATCAGTCAGTGTAGCGGCCACTTCTTCCGTTGTCCTGAGCTCATGAGCTCCTGGTTTGTGAGCCTGAGCCCCGCGTCAGGCTCGGTGCGGACAGTGCAGAGATTCTCTCTCTCCTTCTCTCTCTGCACCTCCTGCACATGCTTCCTCTCTCTCTCTAAGTAAATAACTTAAAAAAAAAAAAGGGGGGGGATAAAAAGGACAATTCACTCACAGTCCTGTGCACATTGCTGAATCTCTGGGTTGGGAAATAGAAATTCTGAAGAAAAGTCAGGACGTGTGATAGTCTTTCACTTTAAATTAATATAAGCTACAAGAGAATATGAGACAGAGTAATCATTTTATTTAACAAAACATTGCACATTCTACACGGGGTTTAAGATGTAAGTGGGTGCACACCTAGGTGGAGTGCAATGCTCAGAAAATGTGGGAATTTATAATGAAAAAGAGAAAAATATTACAGCCATGGAGGAGACCCGAGCACAGAAGCTGAACTCTGCCCCTCATTAGCTTCAGGACTAGAGTAAGAGATAAGAACTGAATTCTGTGTGGGCGCATTGCGGCACGGCTGTCAAGATCATAGGTTCTTTTTTTTTTTTTTTTTTAATTTTTGAGACACAGAGAGAGACAGCACGAGCAGGAGTGGGTCAGAGAGAGAGGGAGACACAGAATCGGAAGCAGCTCCAGGCTCTGAGCTGTCAGCACAGACCCTGATGCAGGGCTCGAACCCACGAACCATGAGATCACGACCTGAACCAAAGCCGGAAGCCAGACGCTTAACCGACTGAGCCACCCAGGTGCCCCAAGATCACAGAGGCTGATAATGTGTCGGGCAGGTGGGAGGTCCAGAACCAACAGACTGGTGTTGCCGCTAGGGCCTCTGACATTGGTAATCTAAGCAGATCACGCTAACCTTTCTTCCTAAGCCTCTTGTGATGGGTATTTGAAATAATGTACAGTGACGTCTGTGTCACCATTGGTTAATACACTAAACTTCAAAAAAGATGTATCAATATATTTGTAGACCATGTCACCAACTCTTTACTCTCAAAATTAGTGATTGAAGAGCTGCATTTCACAGTCTGCCTCTCTAGGAACTGTATTTCGGGGAATCGGGTCACCCTAGGTAAGGAAGCAAAGCACTTTTTTGTGAACAAGTACAAGGTATGAATGCATAAGAAATGATAGGGTTAACATGAATGAACGCTACGAAACTTCCTAATTATTCGTATGTAATGCAAGGATCAGGGAAGGTTTATTTAGAAGTTTAATGGTCAAAATGAATAAAGTAGCATTGAATTACTAACCCAAATTATTAAATATCCACAATGGGGCACCTGGATGGCTCAGGCGGCTACGCCTCCGACTTCAGCTCAGATCATGATCTCATGGTTCGTGGGTTGGAGCCCCGCATCGGACTCTGTGCTGACGGCTTGGAGCCTGGAGCCTGCTCCGGATTCTGGGTGTATGTCTTTCTCTCACTCCCCTGCTCGTGCTCTCTCTCTCTCTTAGAAACAAATAAACATTGGGTGCCTGGGTAGCTCAGTCGGTTGAGCGTGCGACTACAGCTCAGGTCATGATCTCAGTTTGTGGGTTCGAGTCCCGCATCGGGCTCTGTGCTGACAGCTAGCTCAGAGCCCGAAGCCTGTCTGCAGAATCTGTCTCTCCCTCTCTCTCTGTCCCTCCCCTGCTCTCATTGTCTCGCTCTCTCTCAAAAAATAAATAAAACATACAAAACATAAAAATACATAAATAAACATTCAAGTTTTTTTTAAAAAACTTAAGTAAATATCCACGGGTTCGTGTTGATATAAATCAAATATTTGATAAATACATAAGAATAGTAAAATCTCCCATGAAGAAAAATCGTGAATAATTTATATTGTGTTCCAACCTTAGGGATGTAGAGTTACTTCCTACTTCCTGTGACTTCCTTCTAAAAACTACAGTATGGGTAGAGATGAAAGAATGAAAGAAAACCAGTAAGTTTACAGTGGAGGAACTTGAGGAACACTAACAGACAGGTGATGGGATCACCATCAACAGTGACAAATCCCGCACACACCTGGATATGCTATGATGAACAGTCGGACCTGGGGTCTGCCTGCCTAAAGCACATCACCCCAGTCTAATCATGAGAAAAGCCTACGTCAAATCCTAATTGACACGCGTTCAAGCAAATCCTGCCCAGCTCTCCTCAAAGGTGTCAAGGCCATCAACAACAAGGAGAGCCTGAAAAACTGTCACAGCCAAAAGAAGCCTAAGAAGACACAACTAAATAGAATGTAGAATTTGGACAGGATCCTGGAACAGAAAAGGACATTAGGGAAAAACTAAGGAAATATGAATAATGTATGGACGCCAGTTATGGAAATGTATCGATATTGGTTCATTAATTGTGAGAAATGTGCCATATTCTTGCGAGATGTTAATACTATGGTAAATGGGATGTGGCGGGTACGGAACTCTCTGTGCTATTGTTGTAAAGTTTTTCTATAAATTGAAAAGTATTCTGAAATCTTAAAGTTCACTTTATTTTTTTATTTTTGCAGCAATGGAATGCTTTATTTTTATATATTTTAAAATATTTGTCTATTATTTTTAAATTACTATTATTTTTCAAAATATAAGTTATTGTCAAGATATTGACTATATCGTATATACAGTGTGCTCTTGGCTTCAGGAGTAGATTCTGTGATTCACTGCTTACTTACAACACCCGGCGCTCATCCTAACATGTGCCCTTCTTAAGGCCCATCTCCCATGTTCCCCGCCCCCCACGCCCCCATCAACCCGTCAGTTTCCTCTCTGTATTTAAGAGTCTCTTATGGTTTGCCTCCCTCTCTGTTTGGAATTGTTTTCTCCCCTTCCCTTCCGCCACAGTCTTCTGTTAAGTTTCTCAAGTTCCACCTATGACTGAAAACATACTACACCTTTCTCTGATTGACTTCTTTCACTTAGCATCATACCCTCCAGTTCCATCCACGATGTGGCAAACGGCCAGATCTCATTCTAAAAGCTCACTTTTAAAAAAACAAGGTTCCTGGGAACTAGATACACAGGTGGTCCCAACATGGCACCCAGCAAACGGGTCACGGGGCGCAGGTAAGCGTATAATGGAGGGATACTTATGCCAGTATCCCTGTCACAATCCTGCTGGTGGACAAGCCAGCGCTACCGGCCACTGGAGGGAATTACCCACCACCACGTAGGAAGGAGCCATGACAAAAATACTTCCGCTAAATGTAAGTTCTATAGAATAACCCAGAATTAGGACATGTGCCAGACAGGGCAAGCTCACACACGAGAAGACAATCAGACAAACCCAAGCACTCTGCTAGCCATTCTCTTTCATAAATGCCAAGTTGGTCTCATTAAAAAATGGTGAGGTTGGGATAAAAGATGTAAACTTTAAGGAACAACCTTGATAACATTCTGGTTTGAGCAAACCTTCTATAAACCCTCTATGTGGAGGGAATTGGTAAAAGGCGACAGATTTATGCGATCTGAAGACAAACCAGACTATATACATGGAAGGAACTGGGACACTTTAAAGACGGCTTGGTGATACTCAGAAACTATGTTACTGTGAGGTATGACAATAATACTGTGATTTTGATGGAAGGTACTCTTATTTCATTAAAGATAGCTTTGTGTGTTTTTTGTTTTGTTTTTATTTCTTTGTTTTTTTAAATTTTAATTTTTAAAGATTTTATTTTTAAGCAATACCTACACACAAGGTGGGACTTGTATTCCCAACCCTTGAGATCAAGAGTCATGCATTCCACAGACTGAGTCACACAGGCAACCCCGGAAAGATAGTTTTTGAATAAAATGTAATGATATCTGTCATTGATGTCAAAAGTCTAATTTAAAAGTCAAACATAGTATGTCAAAAGGGCTAAATTAGTGAAATCAAGATGTCGCGAACATGGGCGTATGAGTCAGCGTTTGCTGCGTAACGAAACTCTCAATGCTGAGTGATTTAAGACAACAATTGTTTATTCTGTTTCATATGTCTGTGGCTCAGTAGGCCTAGGCTGGAAACTTCTGTTCCACACAGTCTTTGGAGGGGCAAGTAAGCTCAGCCACTTTCTTCTCCTGGTTGTTTGGAAAGCTGAAGTGGGCACACCTCATCACACAAACAGACTGCAAGCTTCTCCTGCACCACTGGCCAAGGCAAGTTACGTGACCAAGCGCAAGAGAAATGGAAAGGGGAAATACATTTTGCCTCTAGTGAAAAACCTACCAAGTCATAGGGCAAAGAGTATGAACGTCAGGAGGAGTGATTTTACAGGCCACAATGGACGCA
This sequence comes from Suricata suricatta, assembly GCF_006229205.1. NCBI lineage: Eukaryota > Metazoa > Chordata > Mammalia > Carnivora > Herpestidae > Suricata > Suricata suricatta. The sequence continues at coordinate 4,286,315 of NC_043717.1, read as the reverse complement.
GGCTTCTAAATAATGCAGCTTTATTATATCATCTCTTATTTAGTCTGTATGTTTAGAAATTTCCAGCAATCCAACCCCGTTATCTTAATAAGAAGATCTCCATAATGTTCTTTGTGTATTTGCTGCCATTGCAGGCTCTTTCCTGATCGCTCTTAAGATGCAGCACACACGAAGCACAAGCCTGTGGGATGAATACACCTGTCAACCTGGTAACACTTCTGCACGAGGGAAAAGTACAACCCTCACTTGTTTCCTTCCCTCAATTTAACAGAAAGGCTGGTAAATAAATGTTCATTTATGAAGAAGAAGTATCTACCCCCCAGACTGCCATTTATAAGCTTCCTCTCAAACCCCAAACCCATGTTGTGATTGATCATTCAGATGAACACATTCTATTATGGTCATGATCTCAGGGCGGAGAAATGAATGAAAAGTTTTTGTTTTTTAATTTTTTATGCAAATTACTTTAACTGTAAGTGGTATCTACATCAAGGTACATTTCACTATATTAGGCATTTGAGTCCCCACAAAAAGATACAAATTCAAATGGGTGTTTCCTTTCTGAGTAGCCTTTGATTTAAACAAGTTCAGTCTTCAAAAGGGGCAATGGCTAAGTCAGCTAAGGCTGGATGGTGCACAGAGTCACCCCTCACCCCTTAGGGATCATACTTGACGCTGAGTTTTAAAGGAATCACAGCATTTTTAATCAGGCAGTGGGAATCAGACTCAATGAAAGTGGCTATTTATTTACATTTCCTTTTCTCCTGTTTTTTTTGGTTGGGCACAGAGATCTTTCATTTTCTTCCGATTGTCTCCTTCCTTCTCATTTTCATTCTTGGCTGTTGTTTTGTTTCGTTTGTGGGGAGCTCCAAATGCTCGTATCGCTACGACTGTACTCAATTTTTTATACTTACACAGGAGTTGTAAAAAGAATGGGCTAAAATATGAATGTAACGGTTGCTATTAGTAAATGTGAGACAGAAATGAAAGCATTTGCAGACAAAACTTTACATACCTAATTATAATGAACACCTCTCGAATTATATCTGGTTTATGGTTAGAATTCTGTTGATCTTATATACATATAACAAAGAGTATTATAAAAAATGTATTGTAGTAATCTCTCCAGTGATTTGCGTACGTTACGACCCAGAATGTTAATTGGGTTTATGTAGGTTTTTTTGGTTTTGTTTTTTACTTTCTTATTATGGAGTTGGCAATCCTTGGCATTTCTTTTGAGTTGTATGCTTCCAGGATTCTGAGCAATTAAGATTAAAAAAAAGTATTCTTAGAACAGATTCAAATAAATGAAATATTGTTAGAAATAGAAAATTATTTTTTCTCACCAAAGAAAGAGAGCTGATTTAGTCCAGTTAGGCCAAATTATGCTCACAGGAGTAAAACAGCCCTAGAGAAGAACTTGTGTTGGGTCACAACATGAAGAATTTAGAAATGACAAGGGATCAATAAAGTTCAGCACTGCAGAGGAAGGAGAGGCATCGAGATGTGAATAATAACAACATGGAGTGGTCCTAGGACAAAATAGTTTGCAAAATTGGTTGAGCAGGACAGCCACGTGCAGAAACCCACGTGGGTTAGAGAAAGGGAAAGAAGACGCCATTCTCAAAAGTGAGACCCTTACAACGTTGATATCCCTTGGTTTTCCAGAATGTTTCTGTGAACTTAGTGGGAGGGTGGGGTAAATGGCTCGCTCTGTCTAAATCATTAATATAGCCGAGGGAAGCTAATGTCCTCGACAGAGTTTGAGAGCAAATGATTGGGAGTCTGGGCCCAGATTCCATTTCATTATGGCAGACAGAATGGGCGGGAAGTTTGCCAATTTCCAGGAATTGGCTTGAACCGAAGGATCAGCCACCTTGCACGGCTAACCACTTGACCTTGTAGCAAGTTCCATCTCTATGCCCAAATCCTTTATCCAGAACACAGACATTGCAACATACGGATTTTTACGGGAATTGAAGGAAACAATGAAGATTCATGGGACATGCCCGCCTTTGAGACAGTCCTATACAACGCAGGATAGCAAGTGTTCGCACAAGCATTGGTAAAATATGGCCTATGTGGCAAATGCATCACATCCCCTGCCTGTTTTCACAAAATGCGGGCATATTTCCAAGTAAGATTTTATTAGAACACAACCATATACTACAGCCACTGCTTTACGGAGGGCTTCCAGCGCTTTCGTGCCGCAACAGCAGAATGGAGTAGTTGTGTCGACAGAGGCTTCAGGATGCACAGAGGGGTCATGAGATATTTTAAATTTTTGAGGGAAAGGCAGAATCACTTGATTCTCTCAGGTATCACCAATCACCTTGCTGGAGGTTGTTCCAAGTTGTAATATTAAATCATGCTACCTTCCTGCTGATCTGAGTCTGGGGATGTGTGAAAAATCAAAGTGGAACAGGAAATGAAGGTGGTGTAAGCAGATTCAAGGTTTGTGAACCTTCTCACTGACTCACAGGCACACACATTAGTAAATACATGTGGGGGGCGCCTGGGTGGCTCAGTCGGTTGAGCGTCCGACTTCAGCTCAGGTCGTGAGATCATGGTTTGTGCTGACAGCTAGCTCAGAGCCTGGAGCCTGTCTTTAGATTCAGTATCTCCCTCTCTTGCTGACCCTCCCCTGCTCACTCTGTCTCTCAAAAATAAATGATAAATTAAAAAAAAGGTAAATAGATGAAGTCATTCAAGGATGAAATAAACATTTTTAAAAATTTTATATATATTATTTTTTAGTGTTGAGTAAAATGTTAGTACATGCATTCTGTATGTATACATGTATGTATGTACGTACATTCATAATCTCTATATCCAACATGGGGCTTATACTCATAATCCAAAGACCAAGAATCTATGCCCTACTGACTGAGCCAGCCAGGCACCCTCTGCATCCTTCGTAAGTTGTCCGGACCCAAAACGTTCAGTTTTTCCTTTCCCTAAGAGGCATCATGAAGCACCTGCAAAGACACTATAGGCCCATGCCCGCAAGACGACAGGAACCTGTGTCAGACTTGGGGTTCACAAGGTAGGTGTGACTTTATGCTGATCTTGACTGATTCTGTGTTTGACTTCAGCCTTCCTTGCTTTCTCAGTGTCCAAAGACTGTTGCTTTGATATCCATGTACACAGGTTAAAAAATGTCACCTTTCTGAGGACGCCTGGGTGGCTAAGTCAGTTAGGCATCCCATTTTGGCTCAGGTCATGATCTCACAGTTTGAAAGTTCAAGGGGTGCCTGGGTGACTCAGTGAGTTAAGCATCTGACTTTGGCTCAGGTCATGATCTCGCAGTTCATGGGCGTAAGCCTTGTGTGCTGACAGCTTAGGGCCTGGAGCCTGCTTCAGATTCTGTGTCTCCCTCTCTCTCTGGTCCTCTCCACTACCGCTCTGTCTCTCTGTGTCTCAAAAGTAAATAAAATATGTTAATAAAAATTTTTTTTTGAGGAAAAGCAAGTTCAAGCCCTACATCAGGCTCTCTGCTGTCAGCATTGAAACTGCTTGGGATCTGTTCCCCTCTCTCTCTGTCCCACCCCTACTCACACTCTCTAAAAGATAAACATTTAAACACTTAAATACAAAATAAAGATCACCTTTCTGAAAAACCTGCCTTGACCTTCAGAACGGATGCCAGTGAGTACCATCCCTGCCACTCTAGTGGTAAGCATGGATGACCCTACACGGACCACATCCCCTTTGGTCAGTGGCTTCTTCCTCCAAGAACCTGCTCTCCCTGACTTTGCCAAGAGTCAGGTCCACGTTGAATCTGACCTACTTTCATTTCTCCTTGGGAAGCTGCCTCTCTGCATTGCCTTCTGACTCGCCCCATTGACTACTGGCAGTCCTTTCTTTGATTTACCCATTAGGTGAAGCTGGAGATTTAGATCATGCTTCTTCTTTGAAGGCCACAGCTGCTAGTTTGAAACTTAGAGCTGTTGGTCACAAAATCGTCTTCAGTGGACAAAATGAAGGGTTCGCCTACCACACAAGTCCACGAGGGACAGCATGCAATTACCTTCCTCTCTTCCAGGCCGATGGATTCTTCACTGTTCTCTTCCTCTGTTGACTATCATGTTAACCTCTTTAGTTCTCATTTCCAACCCTATTAATAGGAGGCTGGTCTAAAGTTCCCTGTAGACTAACACCCATATACTAATTATTTTTACTTTCCACTGGCAATATAAGAAAGGTTATTTTCATTCAGATGCATTTTGTGGTTCGGTGACTCTGGACTATTTACAGATTTTGACTTTTATATTTGAGAGATGAGAATAATACTAATAATTTAACTGACAAAACAAATCGCGCGCTGTTCAGATTTCGCTATTTTTATATTCCTATGAGGAGGATGCCTTATCTGAGTCTAGATGGTACTAAAAATAGAAACTTATGCAAGGCTACGTATGTTTTGGAAAATAGAGTCACATACAGATTAGGCGAGGAGGCTATGTTTACTTGATTTGAAGGTAACAGTAAAGTATTTGTTAGATGCAGAATCATTAGCAGCTTTGCGTTTTAAGCAAAATTATTTTCAAGGCTATGGGGTGAGATCCACATGCACATTTAGCTCATGCTGTCCATACTATGACTTTGACTCCAAGGCAGCTGTGCAGACAAAATTCTCAGTTTGCCAAGAACTATCTTACAGATGAAATGAGCATTTCCCTCAATTCTGGATGCGGCTCTAGCTCTGATCTCATGATCTAAGTCTGGTCCTGAGCCCAGATGAATCTTATGGTGTCCTTGTTCTCACAGGTGGTGCCTTTACATCCCCTGCCATGGTTCACAACCTTTCCAGGGTCCAAAGGCTTCTCTCCTAGGACATGACCTTCTTCTGGGAGATGCCTGATCACATTCCCTTAAGAGAATGGATTATGACTTTGTTGTTCAGAACCTTACCAGTTCTGCTGTCATTTACCAAGTGTCCCTCGGTGCCCTCATCCACCTGTTGGGTCATATTTTATAGTCCCAGTTGGGCAGCCCTAAAGCTCCACATTCAGCTTCACTCATTTCACATTGCTCTGTGATGCTGGTATCCTTATCAAAGAAACATTTAAGGAAACTCAAAAAAGTCTAGTGTTTTCTGGAACCTCTCCATCCTTCTGCAATTAAAAACCATCCAACTTCAACACAGGGCGTGTCCTTGCGTCCTAGCCAACATCTGGACACCATCCAGACAACTGGCCATTTCTCAACTCTGATGATTGTGCCACCAAGTTCAGTGGGATCTACCTTCTTACCACTGCTTTTTAATTCACTAGACTCTGGGTTACAGGGAAAGATTTTCATGATGACTAAGTGGACAGTCAACCAAGTGATGATTTCAATGTCCACCTCATGGTTGGCAAAATTTACTCAACTACTAAGCCCACTGGAGGGTGATTTTTCTGGGCTGTTTCCTGCTGTGAACCTAATCAATAATCCATATAGTTTTGTGAAATTTAATCAAGGTGCTCGCTATGTTCACCCTTTCTCACTCGCTGGAGAACATAATTTACATATTCCTTCAGGTTAAGAGGAAAAGCAGGGGGCATTGTCACCCCACTCTCCAGAAAGCCGATAATTAAAATATCAAGAATGCAATAGTTTTCTTGTGCGGCTTGCATTTAGACAGACACAGCTTGAGGCTTCTTTCTAAGACTAGAAGTAATAGGTTTTAGTGAAAAAGATAAGCTTTACCCATTCACTTGTTATTTTGGATTTGTGTTCTAACAAAACAGACATGCACACAGTTGATTGAGTTAAACTGATAAGTGTGTTGTGGTAATTGCCTCAAAATGAATGTAGATAAGTTAAAAAAAAAAAAAAGGAAGAATATCCCAAACGAAATGGGATGTTAAGCATGGGTTCTTTGGTCTTGAATAAATCAGATATTTATCTTTGCCAGCAACAAATTAAGAAAAAAAGTCACATTTACTCTTTTCTCCCTCCTCCAAGAGTGGAGATGGGGTTGTGAATATTTCTAATTATCTACTTGTAAGGCAGCATGTAAAGACATGACTGCTTATGGTTTTACACACGAGTCACATGTGTAACTTACAGTTACATGTTGTAAAGAACATTTGGTCATCCATAAGGTCATTCGTCTGGAGAAAGGATTCTCAGAAGTCCGGGGGGGGGGGGGGACAATCTCCCCCACAGATGACATTGGGCAAAATCTGGAGATCAGCTATTTCTCACAGCTGAGGGGAAGGAGGCTCCTGGCCTAATATGAAGACCTCAGGGATGCTGCCGAACATACCACGATACACGGGGAAGCCCTCTCTACCCCCGCAGAAATAATTGCCTTCGCTCAAAGGTCTGCAGTGCCGTGTTTGAGAAATCCTGCTCTAAATACACTTAGATGTTTTCTGCTCTTATATTCACAATGAACCAGGGCGTAGCACTTAGCATCTCCATTTCAACTGCCTCACTTAATTCTCACAATTCTCCTATGAGGTCGTACCCATTATTCAGATGAGAAAATGGAGAGTGATCAGCCAAGGAACTCAGTAATTCTAACTAGAAGCAGGGGCAGTCATGATTCAAAGCAAGATTGCTCTGGTTCCTACATCGTGCAGAAGCCCCACACACGATTTTCCTTCCTTTTCCAGACAAGACCAGGCCTAAGGTCAGCAAAATAACGCTGGAGTAGGGGCCCTCTCCTCATAAGTGAAAATTTAACCAAGAAGGTGATTCGTTGTCCTGGATCATGTATAAAACCAGAGTCAACACGTGCGACCATTCTTCCTCCAAATCTAGGTGGCTTTATACACAATATGATTTCCTCTGTCCACAATACCATTGACAAGGGAAGGTACTATGATTGGCAGAATAATGGCCCTCCAAGATGTCCACATCCTAATCGCAGAACCTGTGGGTATGTTACATCACGTGGCAGAGGGAAACTGAAATTGCACATGGACTTAAGGTTAGGAACCAGATGGCCTGGAGATGGTGAAATTACCCTGAATTTTCTGAGTGGGCCCCAAGGACTCACTTGGCACAAAAACCCTCTCCTGGGCTGGGAACCCCTCACCATGCTTGCTGTTATGGTATCAGGGTCAACCTTGTACCGCAGAAAACAAAAGCCCGTGTGTTTATTTCCTCCAACTCTCAGACAGATAGCCTTTGGTTGAATATGTGGCCAGATACCTACCATGAGGATGTTGAGTTTGCAAACGGTGATCCAGGATAAGGAATGTCAGAAAATTCCTGCGAGCCATGGAAGTGGTGGCCACCACCTCCAGTTTCCAGGGGCCAGTGGACCAGCGCCCATGCTTCCTGAATGCAGGCAGTGCTATATCATCCACGCCCTGTGCTGAAGACAGTGCTGCTCGCATCGGCGTTTATCAGGACTCCCGTCTACACAGCCTGTCTCCCAAGGATTCAGTTATTCCCACCCACATTCTAAGCACATTTCTCCAGTATTCCTCGTGATTAAGCAAGACTTGCAGTGTCTGCTTTGCCACGTCATCAGCCTGCATTAGTTCCTGCTCCCCCAGCAACCGCTGCCAAGCCAATGGAAATGGACAACACCAGGTCACCTAGGATACCTGCTAGGTCAGAGGCACTGTGACATGGGTAGAATGTGGGCAGACACGTGTGGACTGTAAGAATGAAGAAGCGGAGACATCCACACAGCAGGAGTGAAAAGAGAAGAGAAGGTAAAACTACAGGTCCCTTAAAGCAAGTCAAGGTCATGAACTAAATGACCTGCTCTGCTCTTCCTAAGTGCTTACAGGTTTGAGGATTCCTCCTCCCATGAAACGTATGGTGATTCCGGTCTTCAAATGTTGGGAGCTGCCGAGTTTTGGCCGCCTCAGGCAAGGAGATATCGCTCTCCAGGGAGCAACCAAAAAACAAGATTTACATCTGGAGGCTGGGAGAGTGCATTTCCTGGTCCGGGATTCAGAGACAGTCATACTGAGCCAGATGAAAAAAAGCCAAAATGAACAAAAGATCAAACCGCATTTCGGATTATGCAGCGCTAAGCATTGCAGACGCAAGTCTGGGCGCTTCTTTTTGATGCTGTGTCTGGAGTTTCAGTTTCGGTTTCCCCTTTCTCTAATATTCATTTGACTCTGTTACCTGGCAACCAACCTGGGGAAGAACCCGCCAAGATTTGCCGCCCCGCGGGCCGGAGCGGCTAAACCCAACATTCAAATACTGATATATCAGAAATTCACATATATCATACGCACAGACAGCTTTGCAGATGTCCTATGTCTATTACATATATTTATATATCCTAGGATGTATAAATACAACTTATACACACACAATAGGTGTATATATAAGGATATATGGCATATATATATCTCATACATATGCCTATATGTTATCCATATGGTTTAATCATACATGATCTATATATATATTTACACCTATGTCATATAATATATATCACAGAGTAAAACTTTGGCCAACGAGTATCCTCAAGCGCCCACAAGGGTGCTTTGATGAATACTCCTACTATGTCCTGAAGTTGAACTAGTTCTGGTGGGAGATGCCAATGATGACCATCTTGGTTTCTGGTTCCCAGGGCTCCATGACACACATACAGAAGAAACCTGCTCACAGAAAGAAAGATGAAGAAGGTATGTACATAAAGTCTAACTGAGGAGAAATTCAAGGGAGAAAAGGTTACCAGTCCCAGGTTCAAAACAAGATGTGTGTATCACTTCAAGCAAAAAAACAAAAGTTGGGGAAATCAGGGAGAGGAAGAGGTTTGAACGTTCATTGAGTTCTCAAGCAGAGACAGACTTTGATACCATTTGGACCAGTGGATGAGGAGTCAGTATTTGCCCAAGGAACACATGCGTGGGCTCCAACATGTTCAAAAGAAACCAAGTAGAAGTAAGAAATATTCACCTTGAAACTGGAAATCATGGGATATTTTAAGTCACTGTACCAAGGATTAAAAATATACATAAGATTCATGCACACCCTCTCTCACTCAAAATAAATAAACTCTCTCAAACACACACACACACACACACACACACACACACACACACACACACACGATTCTCTTAGAAGAAAAGTCCTTTTAAGAAAGCTTGGAACAAATTACAGATTGCAAGAGTCACTTAAATTAATAAATGATAGGAGGTGAGATGTGAGTGTAGGAAACAAAAGGATTAAATATTTAGAATACTTAAACAGACTCACCTTTGCTGTCTTAGTTTTGCTAAACTTGGCACCTACCATTACAAGCTATGATTTCCTAAAAGGGCATGTTGGTGAACCTACACCTTTGCAAATGTATGGAGTTAGAAAGGACTGATCTACCAGAAGGGAACTAAAGGTAATCACAGTTTAATTTTCTTCCCACTGAAGTGCCCAGGTCAGGGTTTACCAAACCTTGGCATTGGTGACATTCTGTCAATTGGATCATTGTTGTGGTCGAGCCGTCCTGTGTGAATGTGCAGATCCATTCCTGGACCCCACCTACCAGGTGCCTCTGGTACCCTTCTCCAGTCTTAAGACCATTACTGTCTCCCTACGTTGGCAGATGTCTCCTAGAGACAAAACTGTGCCCAGCTGGGAAATACTCCTTTAGTATCTATCTTACTAGCCTATGTCCAATGCTTGCCAATCCTTAAGAAGATTTTCACAGATTACCCTGTTTTAGCTCTCTTTCTTTCTGATCCCAGTGCCTAGCCATAAACTTTATTTATATAAATCCCTGATACTTCAAACAACAAACACAATTATGGGAAATATCGCTAATTCTGTTGACTGGAAATGCAGTTGAATGACTGCCAGCTATGGGTTAGAAAACCATTGCATTTACACGATTTTCACAATCTTAGAACTATTTTCTCAACTGCATTTTCTCAATTCTCTTAGATAAAAGGATTGATGGGACTCATCAAACACAGAAAGTTCCTGTTCTGTTGTGGTAGTGTGGTAGGGTCTTCTCCTTAAGGAGACGGAAAAAAAAAAACCCAAAAACTCAAGGCAACCTGGTTATACACATATGTGACAACATCCCTCATGACCTTGTAACATGAGGCCACTTAATCAGACTGCATCTTTGTGTGTTACCATATATAGGAGAAAAATGATTAGGAAATGTACAAAAAACTATTCCACGTGGTGATCAGGGCTCAGGTCTTTGGGTCCGAACCCAACTGAGCAGTGCTGCATTGTTGGAAAGAAAAGCCTTGGTGTCACAACCATCTGTGGGAGAAGCTTGCTGCACTGTGCCATGTGCGGCATCAAGCCATGCCCAGAGGAAGTATGACTGGGGGTGAGGTTGTTAACATGGCTCAAGAGCCGACCTTGGCAATGCAAGAAGGAGCTGGTTCTCAGGCTTGTGAAAGAAGGCGTGCACCCAGGCTACTGTCAATGCACAGGGGCATTCTGGGAAAGGTTAGCCATCATTCTCCATTGGAGTCTATACATTTGGGCTGTCAGATCCACAAGACCTGCTAATCGATGCTCCCCTCCTTTGCTATCCACAAGACTTGTAGTTGATGATTCCAGAGTTTTCTTCCCATCAGTCCTGAAAGAGCAAACCTTGGCCAGCTCCAGGCTAAAACCTAGTGCGATCGCCAGGAGGAGCAAGGAGAGGGCTCTCCCTTCCCTTCAGTCTAACTAGCCGAAATGAAATCGAGCTGGCACCATCCTGTGTCCAAATTGGAAATCCGCAAGCTTCAGACGCACCTGTCTTTTTACCGTGCCCCATCTGTTTTCAGAGAGACTTCCATGCATTTCGAAAGAGGAATATATCTAAAACAGCAGCATGCCCATGGAAAAGCTGTGACAATCACCTCCATAATATTTTTGTAGGCAGGTATTTCAAAAGGCAAAGCGAGAAGTGAGACTTATTTTTGTAACCTATTTCCCAGCTTTTTCTTGAATTCAAAATTTATAGGATAATCTAAAGTTTTAGGATTTGAAAAACAGCTGTGGTAATCTTTTCATTTTCTGAGGGCTTTCTTATTTTGAACTGTATCAAAAGTAAATATGTTTTATGACCCTGAACTTCAAGTAGGTTTTAAAAGTCACTTAAGGATATACTCCAGTTATGTTTGGGATCAAATCTTGATGAACAGCACACTCGGTCTATTCCCTCGGGATAACCTGCTACTTTATGATGTTGGACTGTGGCCACTGAATCAAAATAAGAACAAATATCAAGAATTGTGATCAGACGTAAAAGGGCCCTGTCCCGGCCGTGCTGGGAAGTGATGTGTCTTCATGGTCTCAGGACAACATATATATCACTATATTCCAGTGAATAAGCAACCAGAGTAGATGGAAAGTAGTGATAACACGCCGATAATAAAGCCTAAAAATTCAGCTGGCCAACGATTTCAGACATAGAAACTTTAATTCACTTTTATGGGGAGTAGGTTATGAATGTCCGTGTCTTGTATCTCTTCCACTGAGGACGTTACAGCAGAGATAAAATGGTGAAACGTGATCTTTGTGACCTGTGTGACATTGGTGCATGGTGTAAAAGCAGAGGAGGGCAATCTAGCTGAGTTGTGAAGACACAGACAAAATGCAGAGTGGCCGTGTTGGGAACAGCCTCCAGGCAGAGTTCCAGAAAGCATGGCACTCTACAGTAGAAGCGTTCTGAAACTCCTACCAGAAGGGTGCCTGGCTAACTCTTGATCTTGTGGTTGTAAGTTTGAGCCCCAACTTGGGAGGAGTTTACCTTAAAAAAAACTTTGAAAATAAAAAGTAAAACTCCTACCAGAGATTCATGTTATGGAAAACACTTAGAGAAGAATCTTGGACACAAAATGCAGATATTGATATTGGAAAACTGAGAAGCAAAGAGACTTATGAAAATAACTAATGCAGATGACTGAAATTCTAAACAACCTAACACAGTGTGTCAAGCGCTCCAGATATAAAGTCCTGGGTGGGAATATCCAAATGGCTAATATTAGGTCACGGGTCTCTCATTGATCGGGTCACAGAGAGCCAGGAAATGACATGCTGCTTTGAAAGGAAATAGCAGATCTCAGTCTTCCCTAAAACCTCATAACTAAAAATAGCCCCAAACTCACCAAGGCAATCGGGCCTCAAGTAGGCAAGTAATTATGCACGTCCATTATAACAACCTATTAAAAGAGTTCGGTTCTTTTTGTTTAAATTGAATGCATTAGTTAATTCATCATCAAAGCACTATTTCATTCACAACATTCCCTTCTTATTAAATTAAAATTTTAAAGTACTGAATCATGGTTATAACACAAAATACATTTAACATTTTCAAAAAGAGTCTCTTTGTTTAATAACTGTGTGGTTCGAGGGGTTTCTAATATCTCATTAACTTTTTGTGTGCAATATTTCACTGGCTTCTTTGCTTGTTTTTCAATGAAAACCATATTTTTAGTTACCTTAAGTTGTTTGAAAACCATAAATATGGGAATAAATAAGAAGAGTTGTCTGAAAGCTCTAAGTTTCCATTCTCAAATCTAGCACTTCGAATTCCAAATAAGATCTCAAAAGAGAAAAAAGACTACCTTAGATCAGTGTTTCTGAGTTTTATGGGGAGGGGGTATTTTTTTTTTCCTAAAAAGGCTTTTCAGACTTCATGCTCTGTAATCTTACCCAACGTACATATAATTTTAATACCACCCCTAGGCTATCTATGCATTTGACCTTTACATGTTTGTGTGCTCTGTGTACATCTGTGTTTTAGAAACATAAAGAGTAAGATTCCTTCCTTCCCAAGAGTCTTTGTTTTACCTTGGATGTGAACTCTCCCACTGAGAATATTTGCCCTAGAACAGCAATGTCAAATAGGACCCGCTGTAATGAAGGAAATATTCTATAATATATGGTAACCAGTGGTCCCGGGAGGCGAGGGGACTGAATTTTAATTGTAATTCATTGTAACTAACTTCAGTGTGTTTCAATGGTTAGTGGCTGCCATATTGGATACCAACATTCTAGACAGGGAAGAAGAAAACCAGGGGTGATTTTACTGTATCCCCACCCACCCTGGCAGACAGCCTTTTGGTTTATCACAAGTGGGAGCAGGTGCTAAGGAGCCAAAGGCATCCAGGCCAGTGAGTAGAAGTCTTGGACGACTGTCAACACATCAAAAGGCAGAAAACAGCCCCCCGCCCTACCGCAACAAGGAATCATTCCATCCCTGCGTGAACAGTGTCAGGCTGAGAAAGCACGGTACACGTAGACTAATCAAAACCGAAGCTAGGCATTTCAGGCTCCCCAAACACCTCCTTGCAGCTGGGGGACCAACAAGACCCAGAAGCTCACTTCCTGCCAGGATTTCTGAAACAGACGTGGGTATATATCACATCCACCTCTTGGGACTTCTGTCAGGCAAGAATGCAAACAGCACTTCAGGCACAATGTTTGCCTACGCCTGCCCTTACAGTATAAGCAACAGATAATGGAATGCATGCTTCCGAAAACCTCCCAACGCTTGTCCACCCACCTGAGGTGCGCTAAACATGTTACTAGTGCTGCAGACTCGGGCCACAGAAATCTGTTGGGTTTGCTTTAGGATGAAAAATGCCCTAGATAATGGTTTTTGTGCCAGTTTGGAGAATTGGCTCAGAAGACAGAAATTATTGGGAAACCATCTGGGACTCCGCAAGTAAAATCGACATTTTCAAGGGAGGTTTTTGGGTGACGAAAACTGTAGGGAAATGTGACAGGGCACGTTCACAAATATTTGTGTTTGGGCCCAAAAGTGATCCTATGAGTCGGGCAAAGAGCACAAGGAGTTCTTGGAGCAGCCACGGGAAAGCTGTACCTCGTCACAGATGGTACCTCATCTGGCTGGCGAGCTAGCAGAGGACCATTTTGCAACACTCCATCTCCGTTTGATTTCTGTCGTACGGGTTAGGGTGAGTTTAGGCACTCGGAAACATGCATGGCACACAATAGTCCAGGGAAAGCGACTGAGAGAGGAAATGCCACAGACAGAAGAACACGGTATCACAGAAGTTTGGGTCTCTGGCGGAGGAATCTTCCGTGGACTGGATCAACACGTAGACACGGAAAGGATGCCGCTGAGGATGCTCAGAAAGAAGATTTACAGTGAAACGCAGTGGCCTGGGGGCGAAAATAACTACAAATACAATTTAAAACGGAAACAGAGATGGCTAAATATTTCCAAAGGGAAAACATTTTCAACCGTCAGCATGGGTCGCCAGATGAGGCTTTCCAGTTCAACAGCATGGATACGACTGGAGCACTCAAAGGCACCATCAGAAATTCATTCCATTTCTATTCTTTAAGTTTGTTTATTTTGAGAGAGAGAGAAAGTGCACAAGTATGGGAACGGTGTGAAGAGAGAGAGACTCCAAAGCACGCTCTGTACTGACAGCACGAGGCCGACTCAGGGCTTGATGTCATGAATCACCTGACAGGAAATCAGGAATCAGAGGCTCAAGGGGTGCCTGGTGGGCTCAGTTGTTAAATCTCCACCTTTGACTCAAGTCATGATCTTGCAATTTGTGGGTTCGAGCGTCGCATCAGGCTCTGTGCTGACAGCTCAGAGCCTGGAGCCTGGTTCAAATTCTGTGTCCCCTCCCCCCCTCCCCTGCTCATGCTCTGTCTCTCTGTCTCTCTCTCTCTCTCAAAAATAAATAAACATTAAAAAAAAAAGAAAGGATCACATGATTAACCAACTGAGCCACCCAGAGGTCACATTCCATTTCTTAAGGTTGTATTTAAGTACATTTAGCTGAAAACTGAGCTGCGGCCGAAAACCTCCTATGGCGAAATATTTCTCTTCAAATTCATTATGAATTTGTGTAAAAAATTAAAATGGGGTCACTTCTGACAAAGCTAAAGCCTCAAGACTTGCAGCAACTACACACTTTTGAAAGGTACTAGGGACGCTGTCTCTTCCTGGAAGAATCAATTACCTGTTGGTTCTGTAGTGGGAGGAATTACTGTGCCCTAAGGAATCTAGAAATTTCCAGGAGATAAGAGAACCTGGAGAAGCCCATGGGAGGCAGTCTTTAAAGATCGAGGGGCCAATGAGGGATAAAAAGGAAAGTCTTTAGCTGAAGAAAGTTGCTCATGCATTTTCTGTACTTTCAACTTTTTTATCATGAAAATCCATCAAACTTTATGAGGACCTATAAGGGATTTTATAAAGAAAGAGAGGAAAAGGCCCCAGGAGTAATTCTTTTTTTCTCTCTCTCTTTTTAAATCTAGGCTTACAAAGAATCATATGCTTTAATGGGTGAGATTAAAGGCTACAAGAACTGGATGATGTTTGAGGTCCTCTAAATCAGTACGACGGTTTAAGAAACCTCTTTGGAAACATGAATCCAAATGCAGTAAATCCTGTGCCCTTTGATTTGATGTTCATAGTTCTCTGAATCCATGCTAAGCATGTCCAAACTGTTGTGGGAGGAACAGGAGTGTTCTTGAGGTGAAAATAACTAGCATGGAATAGATCCAGAAACACGGGAGATGCTGCATTAATTTCCCGGATTGTGATTTATTCCATGGAGCCACTTGATCGTGGTGCCTAGGGTCAGGTTCGGAAGGCACTGACCACCGACTTTCTCAGCTCTGTCCCTAGAGGAACTCCCATGTCCAGGGAACACACTGGAAAAATAGGGAGAGTGCGTCCTAGAACTTGGCCTCTTCTGTGGTCTCCAGGGACAGAACCTGCATGGATTCTGGGGGTTATTTTCTGGGCTTCCACCCAAAAGCCCGTCAATCAGAAGGAAGACAATACATCCTTGGAGCTTAGATCAAAGGGCAGCAGACTGACTTCCTTTCAAGATTCTTCTGCAGGGACTCCATTCTGTGCGCCTGAGCCCCAGGGGGCCACTCCCATCACCTGCGAGTCTGAATGGATCCTGGACCTTCTCATGCCGAAGAGCACAGAAGACACCTCCAAGATAAGCGGGGAAGGGTCCCCACAGTCTCCGCCTCATTCAGAGCCTGACATAAGGAAAGTCTCCCTGGCCCTCCACAGCCACTTGAGTTACCCACAGGCCACTACAAATAGGGGTCAACACATCGCCTCTTGGAAGCAAGGAGATAGGAAGTATGTTTCAACTAGGGGTCCATGTGGTCCATAGGAATAAGGATGAGCCTCGTATCTGGAGCCCATGGTTCATACTCCAGTTAAAATAACGGGCAGGAGTGTCCTGGTGGCTCAATCAGTTGGGTGCCTGACTCTTGGTGTTGGCTGAGGTCACAATCTCATGGTTTGTGAGTTCGAGCTCTTTGCTGACAGTGCATAGCCTGCTTGGGATTCTCTCTCTGCCCTTCCCTTGCTCATTCTCTGTCTCTCAACATAAATTAATAAAGTTGAATAGTAGTAATGGCCAACACAAAATAAAAAATTCACAAGTTCTAAGAACCTATAATTAGGAATCCACATCGGATGCGTGGGTCTAAAATAATGAGATCCTAAACAAACAAAACCACGTAGACCCAGGAAGACAAACACACCATGGAAAACTGAATAACAATGCCAAAACTTTTCTCCAAACACGAAAAAACGAAATCAAAACCACAAGTAAAGGTGAGGGATGTGGAAGACAAAGCCTGCAGTCAGGAGTGTACTGAGTATCTGCCAAGACATATAATATGCACATAAACGTGTGAGGTATTACTGTTTACATACATCACATTATTACAATGCATATCCATATGCAACTTACAACCTCCATCACCAGGCTTGAAGGGTCCGTGACTCACGAGTAAGACAAGCTCTAGAAAACCAATTTATGAAGACAACAAAGAGTACACACACTAAGTCTTGACTCGTTGGGTTGAAATTCTAATTCCCATATTTCCTCCCAGTGAATTCTTTACCTTCCATATACTTCAGTTTCTTGTTTTGCAAAACGAGCACAAAATATCACTGGCCTCACACTGTGAGTATAAGGACTTCAAGGCTTAAAACATATGTTACCTGTGTTGCAAAGGTGACATAATTAGTAGCATTATCTTATTAACAACAGCGCCGCATTTTCTAGAAGGCACTTAACAACTACCCTATTGACAAACACCCAGAGGCTTGTTTTCCCTCTCTGCCGCCAGCTTCCTTGGACATAACATCTTTGCTCATTTGTTCAAATGTCTGACAACTTTTCATTTGCATATTTGGTGTCAAGTTCATTAACCTTGAGGAAACGTGAAATATTCAAATCAGGATTTGGGACTTGACGTACGTAAGTAGGTTGGCAGTCTGATTACATGTAATGACGATGATGATGACTGATGAATAATAACATACATCAAGCTCTCCGGAGGCATTACGTAATTCAGGCTGAAACCCATGTCACACGGGAACAGCATCAACTGAAGCTCTAGAGAAAACACACATCACAGCTGGGATTAAAATAAAAAGGAAACCCCCTCTGTCCTCATAGATTTTAAAATACCTGTATCTTGGAGAGCATTTAACTGTACACATCTGTGCATATTAACTGATTTTCTACATTCAACTTACTGTGATAGGATGTATTGTTTTCTGTCTTATAGTTTCTTTAGCTCCCAAGACAGTGATTTGCTCCCCAAAACAAAGGCAAAACAACTGTAATGATATTCTATCACCATAGGCTTCCTGAATAGCAATGATCATAAGAGGAAATACTTTTAATAGGGGTCCTGCGCAACCCTAGACGTGTTCATTAGCCCTGCATACGGTTTGTAAAACGTGAATCGTTTGTGAGCATTAAAAAAAAGAAACGTGAATTAACAGCCTGAATGTGGTCTAGCTTCTCCCAGAAGGTCATATAAAGATGTGGCATATCTCGGTATCTGTGACCTGGAGGTCTGCGGTTGGAGATGACAGCGGCTCTGTTGCAAAGGATTCACTTTCGGGGTCATCTAACCCTCCCCCCAGTCTGCTCCCTGGGGTCACACCTGCTGGCCTCTGAGATCCCATCTCCTGGCTCAGGATGTGTCCACCATTCGACTGAGGGCACAATGTTCTTTATCACATTCAATATACAACATCCTAGAAATAAACGCCTTCTAAAGGAACACTAGAAAGGAAAACTAGAAGACGGGAGCATAAGCCTGTCAGACAGACCTCACTCCACCTCCCCCAAGGTGGCCCAGCCAGGACTGAACAGACATCTCTGAGCACACGGCTGAAACTCTTAGCCTTTCCTCTGTTTTGTAGTCCTTGCAAAATGCTCACTCACACTGAGTTGTTCCATTTGCATTGGTGGCTCTGTACCGCCTGGAGTTTCCTTTTCCAAAGCACGTGCTGACAATCCTTCTCGTACGGGACACTTCTCTCTGCGAGGGAGAGAGTGCCTGTGGGTCCCTACCTGTCGCCCTGACATCAGTGGTCGCCTTTCCACTCCATCCTGTCCTCCGCGACCTCATCTCCCCACGTGTTCCATTACTGCCTCACAGTCCACCCTTTCTCTTCCTACTCCAACCTGAGCTGTCTGAAATGCAGAAATATTCAGTTTTTTCCACTTGTAATGAGAAATAACTGGCATGCATCACTGTAGCATGTGTTTAAGACACTTGTGCAAGATGACGGTTTTATTTACGTGTATTGTGCAATGATTGTACTAACATAGGATCTGCTAACATCCATCATCTTTTTAAATTTTTTAATGTTTTTATTTATTTTTGAGAGAGAGATAGTGTGAGCAGGGGAGGGTCAGAGAGAGACACACACACAGAATCCAAAGACAGGATCGAGGCTCTGAGCTAGCTGTCAGCACAGAGCCCAATGCAGGGCTTGAACCCATGAACCATGAGATTGTGGCCTGAGCCGAAGTCAGACGCTTAACCGACGGAGCCGCCCAGGCGCCCCTATTTCTAAATATTTTTACATTCATACACCCCTTTGTGTTTTCTTCACAGTAAATACATTTTGCTTGATTAGAAATGTTAAGTCAAGAGGTGCTTCGGTGGCTAAGTTGGTTAAGTGACTGACTCTTGATTTCCACTCAGATCATGATCTTAAGGTTCCTGAGATCAAGCCCCGCATCAGACTTCATGCTGAGCACCCAGCTTCCTTGGGATTCTCTCCCCCTCTCTCCCTCTTCCCCACTCACTTGTGCACGCTCTCACTCTCAAAAACAATAAACAATTTTTTAAAAGAAGTGTTAAGTTGAATAATTTTGTTTTCTAAACTGTCACCCCTGATACTATACCCCCGAATTCCAACTCATTCTCTGCTAACTCAATGTCCTGAGTTAGATCTTCATCAGCAAAAACTTAGGAAGTGTGACCTTTGTGTGCTGAAGTCAAGTTCTAAACGTTATCCCCTTGAAGACTAAAAGACACTACCCTCCTTAACCTTACCCATCCTTTGGGGATAAAGATTTCCCAATAAGAATTAGTAATTAAACACACACACACACACACACACACACACACACACACACAATCTATAGGGTGTGTGCGTGACACAATCTTTTAAGCATCTGACTCTTTATTTCAGCTCAGGTCATGATCCCATGGTAACAAGCCCTGAGTAGGACTCTGTGCTGACAATGTGAAGCCTGTTTGGGATTCTCTCTCTCTGTTCCTCTCTCTCTCTGCCCCTCCCCCACTTGCTCTCTTTTTCTCTCTCTCTCAAAATAAATAAAAGGAAGCTTTAAAATATAAAAAAAGTATCGTCACCAGTAATATGAGTTGTGGATCCTCTCTAAGTGCACATTGCCGTGGACCACAGTCCCAGGCACCCCGCTTACTAGGTCAGCAAGCTTCCCAAGCACTGCCCCCCCCCCGGAGGTGGCCCCTCCTGCAGCTCAGAAGTGGGCCTTCTTTCTAGCTTTATTCCTCGCTTGTGTTCAAAGCCGCAAATGCTCTTTTTATTATTTGCACTGATCTGATTACAACTTAATGACAACATATGCATGAAGAGGCTGTCTCTTGGTGACATTTTTAAATTTAACGCTATTATTTCCTACCTACCCCCGCCAAAAAACAAACAGAAGTCCTCTGTAAGAAACTATTAGATACACCAGTGACATGGAAATGCTCTGAGGAATGGACTGATCTGTCTAGTTATTCAAGATCTTTGCAACGGCCCTGAAGGTGATTGGGTGGATAAGGCAAAGGTCTGGAGGAGTTTTTCTCTTATTCCTAAACAAGCTGGTCAAACTCCTTCTCCTACGAGAGAATAAAGGGGTTTCGCTGATGCTTCTAAAGGACTGTAAGAAATTAGAGGCTGAAATGCCTGTTCCCCAGCTCAACAACTTCATCCACATAGATACAAATCTCAGTCCTTCCTTGCAAAAGTCCGTGAGGAGACAAAGCTCCCACACAGAACCCGCACTCATTGAGCAATGGCGTCCCTCAACCCAAAACATCCCCAAGAACCAGTGGGTCCTGCCATGTGCCGGACATCGTGTTGGGTCTGTGGATCCAAGAAGGGACAGAACACATACCATCCTGGGCCTCTTGAGTCATTCGGGATGTAGAGAGATAAAAACTAAACAGATGAGTAAGGATAAACTGTGTCCTGTTAGGCTGTGATACGCACTAAAAACAATAATAATGATAATTCAGCAGAATAAGAAGCAGAATGGGGATTGGGATGGAAAGCCAATGCAGATGGCTTATCTCTCCCTGTTGTAGCTCTGTGTGTCTTCCCAGCACTAAACTGGTAACGCAGGAAAAGAACCAAGCATACCCTGTTCGTACTATTGGCTCTCAAGAGCTGTTACATCTCCACGATAAATATTCTTCACGCCGCACACACTAGGTCACCTCTTCTCGTGGTTATGGGGTTTCAGTCAAAGTGCCTGGAGTTCCCTTTTCTTTTCAAAAGACAGGGCTCATTTATTTTTACTTGTTAAAACCTTCATTCTGTCAACATGTGCTGGGAATCTTCTGCCTCTCATTCCCAGCGGGCTGTGCCACAGAACCAAAGTCCATAAAGCCTTATCCTTTCCTTTGGAGACCTCACTGGATGGGGAAGACTGAGGTGTAAACAAGAGACTTAGTTCAGTGTCATCTGTGCTACCGCCTACGATTATACGTAGACCTGGACAGTCGTGTGTCTTCATCCAGAATGACAGAGAGGCAGACTGCATGGTCCCCTGAGCTCTCCATAAGAACCATGGGCAGAATTTTTTTTTCCTCTGAGAGGTGGGTCACTGACACATGTATTAGAATAATTTTGACTTCAAGAAGCAGACATCAGGGGCACTTGAGTGACTCAGGCAATTAAGCCTCTGACTTCGGCTCAGGTCATGATCTCACAGTTCGTGGGCTCAAGCCCCGCGTCGGGCTCTGTGCTGACAGCTCAGAGCCTGGAGCCTGCTTCTGATTCTGTGTCTCCCTCTCTCTCTGCCCCTCCTTCACTCACTCTCTGACTCACAAATATAAACATTAAAAAAAAAAAGCACACATCATTTTTTGCTACTTGAAGCCCTAAATGGGAATTTGAATCATGATTAGATTTCTCACTCACTGAAAGGGCTGGAAAAACACCCCAAAGCCCAGGGACAAAGGCAACCCCAGAGACTTCACCTGATGAAGATTACACATCTCTGAGAGAGTAGCCACAAACACAACACAGGATCCAGAAGTGCCGGCCCCTGAATCTCAATTCCAAATTTAGTCTCTTGATCAATCTGATGAAGGTCCAATGTGGACTGGCCATGCATCAATCAACTACCCAACCTCGAATCAGTCTTAAATCAATCAACCTTGAGTCAATCAACCTTAAATCAGTCAATCTTGAATCAACCAACCTTGACTCAAAGTTGAATCAACTCAACCTTAAAACAATCAACTACCCAAAAGAGCAAATGCTCTTGCAACTTGGGCATAAACCCTGGGGCCACCTCCGTCAGGAACCATTTCCAGAGAAGGGGACGAGGCTGCACAATGAGATGCCCACAAATAGCTCACTCCCTCACTACGTCTAAGACAACCCATGTGAGCAATAGTAAACATGGCATTGAGGGAAGGGAAAGAAGGTTGGAGACATTTACTTGGATGGCTGACTCAGTAATTGTCATCAAGTAAATGAAGGGTCATTATGGAGAGAATTCTGGCCAACTCTACTTAATCTTCATAGAGCAGGAATAAACGAATTTAAGTGCCAACAAGGGACGGTCAGGTTTGAGATTAAAAAGAATGTCCTGACAGTAAAAGTCCTAACCAAAGATTCTTGGTCATAAAAGGCATTAAAAGAGATCCAAGTCCCCATTTTAAAAATCAGGTTTGTGTTTCCCTGATGATGAGTGATGTTGAGCATCGTTTTATGTGTCTGTAGGCCATCTGGATGTCCTCTTTGGAGAAGTGTCTGTTCATGTCTTCTGCCCATTTCTTCACTGGATTATTTGTTTTGTGAGTGTGAGGTTCATAGCAGCAATGTCAACAATAGCCAAACCATGGAAGGAGCCTAAATGTCCGTCACCTGATGAGTGTATCAGGAAGATGTGGTATATATTCATGATGGAGTACTACATGGCAATGAGAGGGAATGACATATGGCCATTTGTAGGAAAGTGGATGGACCTTGAGGGTGTCATGCTGAGCGAAGTAAGCCAGGCAGAGAAGGACAGAAACCATATGTTTGCACTCATAGGTCTAGCAGGAAAACAAGAGAGACCTAATGGAG
>NC_043717.1:4119304-4263690 GCF_006229205.1 Suricata suricatta | reverse complement strand
AAGGGATGCAAAACTTGAGAGACTGTTGAATGCTGAGAATGAACTGAGAGTTGAAGGGGGAGGGGGAGGGGGGAAAAGAGGTGGTGGTGATGGTGGAGGGCACTTATGGGGAAGAGCACTGGGTGTTGTATGGAAAACAACTTGACAATAAAATATTGAAATTAAAAAAAAATCACTTAGGTTACCATTTCTTTTATATAAAATTGATTGTTATAAGAAGGCTGAGAAAAACAATTACCAGAAGAAACAAACAATTTTTATAATAACATTTGAGACTTGGGAATTAGGCAATTGCATGGTGTCCAAAGAATGAGAAATAATAGATGAGAAATAGTGGATAAGCCTGGTTTTAGGTTAAGTATTTTTTGGGTCGAATACACACACTAGGAAGATAATGAAGGTCACCGCACCTTATCATGTTATGTTTTGAGTGCCAGGTCATGGGACTGCCCCCAGACAACAGTGTGGGTTTAATGAAGGGCCCGGGGTAATTCTAATGATTTGGAGGTCTTTCAACTCAGATCCACCCTACTCCGAAACTGTGTATTTATTACACACCCTGGATTTGTTCTTGCCAGCCTGACACACAAATGGCCACATACACTATCACCAGGATTGTCACATAAGTTTGCTCTACAGGCATTTGTAGTTTGTTCCAACAAATTTTAGAAATTAAAGCACCCAGGCAAAGTGTACGAAATTGGAAATGTGGGTGATACCGTCTGGAACAGGGAAGGAAAACCACAAAGTGTCAGTTACACATTAGTAATGATGGGTATGTAAATGCTTGAGAGGAAACACCCATTTTCCCTGTATTATCATCCAACTTCTGTCCACAGCAGCACTGAGTATCCATATTTAGATTATTTTCATTCACAAGCCTTTACAGTCGTCACCTGTTAATTTCACTTTATTAAGTCAACGTTCAGTTTCAAGTCTTGAATCAAGCATTGCCTGGGAAGCCATGATTTATTCCTTATAGCATTTACATAGACCACAGTAGAGTAAATCACGCAGATGGGGTAGTGTGTGAATTGCTGAAATAAATCCATCAGTGTCTGCACTGTGTTCTTTGCATACCAGTCTGAATATGGTAATGCCTCCTTAAATACTACTCCCAAAAGGCATAGAGCACACGTTCACCATTTTGAGTGTTTTGGTATCACTGTTGGTTTTGTCATACTGCTATTAGGCAAATAAGGGAAGTTCTTTTCTGTTACATCACTAGGTCCAAGTAAAAGAAAGTGTGTGTACAATGGAGTACTCAGGAATTCGCGAAAAGTTATCAAGTGGAACAACACACACACACACACACACACACACACACACACACACACACGATGTATTCTCTCATTGAAAAACATCTATGCATTGATTAGCTCCACTGTACTAGGGGCTTTATAAGCTAAATCTACAAGCAAGCAGACAATTAAAATATAATGTAAATCTTTTTCTAATTAAGGAAAGTTCAGCATGATATTAAAACCCAGACGTGCAGCACAGTGACCCAATCTGTGTGTGCATCGGTTCCCTGAGAGCGGCATGCAGCGTCTTCCCTCATTACCCACACCCAGGAAGGGGTTTTACCAGGGTAATTCTGGGGTCACGACACATTCAGACACGCCTCCTGCTCTGCTCTGCAGGAAATGGAGTCTAGAGGCAGTTTTCCCCCATGTGCTTTCAATGTCCAAGTCATTATTATTACTTCTGCCATTAGTGTTGCTGTTGACCTGTTTTATATTTTTACATCTTGTTTTACCAAGATCTTTAGCTTCAGATCCAAGGGAGATCCTACCCTGTGGTTGTCTAGACCCCAGTTCAGAGTTACGACAATGAGCAACCCTTCCCTCTGTACAGGCAGCTGACTCACACAGGACAAGAGCTGTTCGGCCCATTCCCCCAAAGCCTCCAAGAGCTGAACTGGGCCAGGGAGGCAGAGTCACAGAGGATTTTGAGTGTTTTCTTGATGACCTCAATAAGCACAGTCCATTTTCAGAAACTGGTCCAAAGTCATATCTTTGAAACTCAGACGGGAAATTATGGAACTCACTTTCTTGGTCGACAGAGTCAGAAAATGGTACAATTAATACTTCAACTGGAAATGTGCAACCTACTGGTCCACCAACAGACACCTGCAGCCTTACGCTGGATACCACCTCCACCACTTGATTGGGCAAAGCAGTAGATAACGTATGTGTGTGCCCGTGAGTGGGCAGGAAGCAAATGATAATGCTGAGGCTGGAATTAAATCTTACAGATTTCAGGGTCAAAATTCTCCTTATTGTGTAGAATCACCAGTTGAGTTGTCAACAATCTGAGCCTCCATGAAATGCATTTGTCAGCTGAGTGCTAATTCGAAAGTTACTCGACAGTAGTACTAGCGCTCAGTGGACGTGTTCACCGGTTCAGTGCGTTGAGGTTCCTGCCTCTCAATCACAGGCACTGTCTTAAGTGTGACTCCCCAAGAAAACAAATCCACCCTCCCAGGTAAGGATGAGGACTCACATCATTCATTTGGGAGGTGGTTCTTCCCAAGGAAGGTGCAGATTGGCGAGCCGGAAAGAGAGAAAAGAAATGAAGACTGTGTTAACAAGCGTGCATCCCTGGGGAGAGCAGGGACTCAATCCTCTGAGAATACATGTCAAAATTGTCCAAGGAAGGAGCCAAGAAGCTGGGAAGTATCAACTCCAACCATCGCTGGTTCAGGGTCATTGACAAAGCAGTGGCCCAGGGCAGCCAGCTGGCGCCTTCCTTGGGTCAGAGATGGCCCACAAGGGTGATCTGTGGGGACAGTGTGGATATGGGCTTAGTGACTTCAGCATGTTCAATTCCACAGTGATGTCCCATTGTACAGTTAGAGCTCCACACAGATCAGCAGAAGGCCCAGTATGATCAATATCCCATCCAAGGCTTTGTGCACTATCATTAGGAGATCTTACACAATCAAATGGTATCTCTCCCAACCCAGACATTCGTGGACTCACAGTTCCTATTGGTAGCTGCCAGGTGTCAAAAATGACATCCCTTCTCCCAGAGAATTGTATTTAAACTGGTATGACTTTCTTCTGTTACATCTTTCAGTGGGTAGCAGTCTTTCAGGTCCCTCAAAATTGCCTCTTACCAGTGAGTCTGGGTTGGATGCCTGGGTGGGTGCAAGTGCCATGTTGGGAACCCACTGACCATGTATGCCCACTTGGATGTCTTCATTCAACCTGAGATTGTAATTTTAACTTATGTTAGGTCTACCTCCAAGGCAGAACCTTGTTAAGACTCAAAGGGAAGAGACAGGAGTATGAAGCTTCCTTTCTTTAGGGCTCTGTGTTACATCGATGCATGCAGATGGATGCCCATGGGGAAGTCACCTAAAGACAGCATTAAAAATCCCCGAATCCCTCTCTCACAGTAAAAAAAAAAAAAAAAACAAAGAAACAAAACAAAACAAAAAAAACCCAGTAGAAAACAGTGTTCTGTTACACTTTCCCTGTCCCCACATAACTCTCTTCTCAGAAAATGTCATTACGTGGAAATTGTCTCAAATCTACAGAACTGAAGTCCATACCACTTTCCCAATTCTAGAGGAAAAACAAAGAAAGAAACACACAAACAGCTTTGGGTCATGCCTAATAGCTCCACAGCTTTGAAATAAATCTCTAAATGAAATGCACACTTCCTAACAGAACCCTCCCCAGCCCCCAGACCTGTGTTTCTAAAGTCAAGGGTGAGGAATGCTACCTTCTTCACATAGCTTTGCTGCCTGTGAAAATAACATCTTATTTGTTGTGATGTAGGTGTCATACTGATGATGGTCCAAGGTCTTCAGACTCCCTGAATTTTGGGCAAAATCACCCCTCACTCAGGATAAACTTCCGTGGGAGCATTTCTGAAATATGTAGTTAAGTAAGTAGATTGCTACTTTAATATAACCAAAAGTCCATTCTGATTGCTGAGGCTGTCTGTACAGGAAAAAATGGTCCCTGGTTATGTGTGCAGGGCTCTGTCAAAACAGACTGCTCAGGCATATTTAAGACACAGACAGAGCTAAATGCATATAACATGATTCAATTCACACGTCTGCTCTTTCTTATCACCTACATTATTGCATGTGACCTGTTTTGGGCAGTTTGATAATGGAACTTTCCCAAGATCAAGAGAAGAATTTCCACTTTAGAAGCGCAAATGAACATAGTAAAATTCAACAGTACGAATTTCAAACTTGAGAAGTTCATCAATATTTATGCAGTTGGATTAGAGTCATTTACAGATGATGCAATCAGTGCTGGAAGCTATCTTGTGTGAGTTAATTTTAAAGTTTAAATGTATCCAGTAGTCATGTTTGGGTATTTAAATGTCTGTTACCTGGGTCTAAATGGCAGACTTACACTTACTTTGAAGAGTGCATATTGAAATAATCAGCTTTCATTTATTTCATCTTATAGTCTTACTTTAAGTGATAAGTTAATTGAAAGTCTGTGCAGTTAACATATTTCACAATTTGGTTATATATGGCAAAATAGAACTTTAAAATGTGTTTTGCTTAAGCAAAGTTGAACATACCATTTGGAGAGTTTCACAAACCTTGACATTTAAATCCATGTGCTCACTGTTACCCGAACTTGGTGGATCTAGATTTACACAATGGGTTTACACAAGTGTAGTAGAATAGTAAACTGGACTCAGTAGCTCACCCAACACTCTCTAAAGATGAAATTGAATTAAATGAAGAACCTATTTCCCTGGTAATTACTTACATCTAAGAGAACGGCAGAAATACCTATTTCTGTAGAGCCGGGCATAATGGCTACCCAACAATGGGTAATCAATACATGCTCATTAAGTAGAGGCGCTAGGGGGCAACCTTTAATCAAATTTGATGGTCATGAATTTGATGATCACGGGCTACTTTTTAAAAAGTTATACCAGCCTTCCCCATCAGGACTTGGGGGGGACAATATCCATAGCTTAGGTGATCCATCATGGGGCTGCCAGTATTTTTCCAAATATGTTACGAGAAATGAAAAGATTTTGTTGAAATTGTCATACGAAAGTCTTGGTGGTGTTTGAGAGGCATCCCACAGCAGTAGTAGAAGACAGCAGATTTCTAGTGATGGCAGACTGAATGTTAAATGAATGTTAAGTGGGGTGCCTGGGTAGCCCAGGAGGTTAAGAGTCCAACTTTAGCTCAGGTCATGAGCACATGTTCATGGGTATAAACCCTGTGTCGGGCTCCGTGCTGACAGCTCAGGGCCTGGAGCTGCTTCAGATTCTGTGTCTCCCTATCTCTCTGTGCCCCTCCCATGCACACATTCTGGCTATGTCTCTCTCTCTCTCTCTGAAAAATAAACATTAAAAAAATAAAAAGTGAATGTTAAGTGAATGTTAAACTTTATCACTTTGGGTTTGTTAGAAATCCACATGTATCGCAAAATTGTTGAAAATTTTCCCCAAAAATATGCAACAGCAATGTATTCATGAAAATGGTCATACTTTTTTAAAAGGCAGAATGAGATTATCATTAAGTAAACCTAAATGATTTGTTTTATGAGAAAAAATAATCATCACCCTAATTAATCACCAGTCTGCTTTTTGCTGTTACCAAATACTAGTTTAGTTCTCCAAAATCAATATAAGGGATCTGGCTGCATTATTTCATATGCGGCTTATCTTTTCCGAATCTTACTCATTAACAGTAGGAAATACCCCCATACACTTCCCTTCAGGGACATAATCAAAAATGTCCTCTCCATCTAAATACATGAGACCGTATTGATGTGTCTTGATGCTTTGTCCAGATGTCTGAGAAACTGGGGGTGCCGAATGCAGGATTGTCAGGGTATCCTTTCAAGTTAGGTATTGGGTATGATCAAGAATGGGCACCTCTTCAAGAGTACGAGGTATGATCCGGACAGGACACCCCTTCAAGTAAAGCACCGAGTATGATCCAGAATGGATACCCTGTCAAGTTCAATCCTGGTTATGATCGAGAATGGGCATCTCTTAAAGGTACGTGCTGTCTTCAGTACAGAATAGGCCCCTGTTCAGGGTAGGTGCTGGGTACAATCCCGAATGGGCAGTCCTTCAAGTTAGGTACCCAATCCAAGTAGATATTCAGTATAATCCAGAATGGCCACCTCCTCAAGGAAGACACGGTCTACGATCCAGAAGGGGCACCACTTCGCTGCAGGTACTGAGTATTTT
Organism: Suricata suricatta; assembly: GCF_006229205.1. Classification (NCBI taxonomy): domain Eukaryota; kingdom Metazoa; phylum Chordata; class Mammalia; order Carnivora; family Herpestidae; genus Suricata; species Suricata suricatta. The sequence continues at coordinate 4,257,495 of NC_043717.1, read as the reverse complement.
CAGAATATGCACCTTTTCATGGTAGGTACTAGTTATGATCCAAAATGGGTTTGATACCGAGACTGACTCAGAATGGGCTTCCGTGACTCATTACCCACTGCCTGTTTTCATACAACCCACAAGCTGAAAACGGGTTCTGCATTTTTAAATCATCAGGGAACAAATTAAAATAAGGACACTATGCCATGGCATGTGAAAATTATATAAAATTCAAAACTTAGTGTCTAGACCTCAAGGTTTATTGAACATAGCCTTGCCTGTTTGGTGAAGTGTTACCTGTGGCTAATTCCACTCTACCATTGCCAACCCAAATAGTTACAATGGGGATCACAAGACCTCACCCCCCAAGACAAAATTATTTAGTTTCTGGTCCAAAACAGAAAGCATTTGCTGCTCTCAATGTCTGGTCTACCAGTCTTGAATACGTTAAGGTTAGATTTTTTTTAAGAAACTGTAAAAGTTATCTTATTTTACTGTAAAACTATAAAGTGATCTCTTTAATATTTTATAGTACAAATATTTGAAAATGCTCAATAATAAATGATTTGGATAGAGGAAATCCCAAACCACTAAGAACTGACGAAGAAGGCAAAAGCCAAGAAGTTCAAATAAGAGTGAATACTTACATTAAAAAAGATAAGTTCTGGAATCTATAATTATATACAAACTTGGCCCTGAGCTCCAGGCACACTGGCTGAAAAGGAGAAGAAACTTTGTCTCAGTCTCTCTCTCTCTCTCTCTCTCAGTCCTGAGAGTAATTTCTTCAGCTTCATGAAATAGGTCTTTGGCTAGTAGGAAACTATACACACAAAAGTAGTCCCGAAGCTTGGGATCGTGGCCAAAGCAGAGAGTGGTACCTTTCTAAACTAAATCTGAATTCTTCCTATTTAAAGTTCTGAGGATTAAAATGGCATCTATTTCTCCCTGGGAAAATGTAGGAGAGAGATTATTCACATAGTGTGTTAACTCCTGAGCCCTAATTGACTCTAGAAAATGCTTGTACCATGAAAGAGGGTCTCCATCTCAGGGTGTTGCTTTTAGCGTGCAAATTTATGATACTAAAATAACATATAAAGAAAGACCTTGGAAATGAGGAGTGAGGAGATGTAAGCCTCCATTGTCAGTGGTAGGTGAGGTTGTTTTTGTTTTTGTTTTTTTGTTGTTGTTTTTTTTTTTTCCTGTTCCCCCCAGCCCCGGCCCCAAGTAAAAGTGCAGTGACTAAGCATCCACACCAACGTGATGGATTTAAATCTCCACTCCATCACTTACCAGCTTTCCAACCTTTGGCAAGGTACTTAACTTCTAAGTGCCCATTTCCTCATCTAAAAGGTGGGGATGATTATCATCCCAATGGAATACTGTTTTATGAGGATTAAATGAGACAATATGTAAAATGCATGGGAGTACATCCTCATTATGTAAGTTACTGTTGTTAACTTCTTTCAAATCTACCTTCAGAATGTAATGCCCAGAATTCGAGAGTCCCCCAGAAATGAACCACCAGAGTCCAGAGTCAAAGCCAAAAATCAAGGGTCATTTATTGCAGGTTCGAACCCGGGCCTCTGTTCACTCCAAGCTGGTGGAATGGAGAGAGCCAGAGAGGTTTTCAATTAAACACTCTAAAGAAACACAGTGAGGACCTCAACCCACCGCTGTTCTTCAGATTTTAAAATCAGAACCTCGGGAAATCCCTGAGAATTTCATTTCAACTCAACAGTTCTCTTGAATACATTATTTTATTGGGAAACAAGGGCGCTATGTCAGCAAAGTCAAACGAGTTAATGGAATCTCTATTTTGGCCTCTTGTTGCACAAAAGAGATGGACATTTTTCTGTCCCAAAGGAATAGTCACCCATACTTTTTCCTTAAACACGCACAATGGTGGTATGTTTCCAGATGCAAAATGGCATGATAAATCTGAGTATAGGGCACCTGTCTGAATAGCAAAGTTGAATTCCTTCTAACAAGATGAAACGAACTGGAAAGAATATGAACTCAATTCTTGCAAACAAACAATTGCCTATTTGAAGTGAACAGAGAGTTCTCGTTGCTAATTAGCAAGGGACAATGATGTTGTCCAAATAGGCCCTCACTGAAAGTTCTCATGTCATTCTGGAGAAGACTCAGTGACTTGTGAGGTGAACAAAACACAGAGAGATTAAAATATATAATAAATATGTGATTTAAAACAGATGAGACCTGATGATTATTTATTTACAGAGGATTTCGGAACGTGATGACCAAAACCCTGCTTGGAGACCATATTCTCAGCCTGAAGAACAGAAGTCCTCATTTCACCATGAAACAGCAGACATGCTGGGAAGTGATGCTTGCCCAACTGATCAGAATTTGTATGCATTCTTTTCTGAAAGGCACCTTGGAGGCTTCTCACAGGAAGACAGTGTGTCACACTAGCCACCAAAGCACACTGCAGCAGGACTAGAAATTCCGGAGAACAAGTACATACAAACTGGTGACCCAGCTGGGAAGCATGTAGCAGGTTCTACCAGAAGCTACATCTGACATGCAGACTTGAAGTCAACCTTATTTACCCCATGACTCACCTGGACAATGCTACCTGATTCAGTCCGATGACACGGTTCTGGTCTGTGCAGTGTCCACTGGGTCCCTCTACAACATCTTGGGACACTCACTAAGTTTTATGGAACAGGTGCCTCCCAGAAAAGGCATGTAATTTGTATGGCTGCCACGTTAACATTATACTGTAACACCTTTACACAAGACATGCCGTTCTTGAAATCTTGTAATTCTATCAATATTTATCAAAGTCATTCAAGATAACAGATAAATTGTTATGCATGGCACGATCTTAATGCTACCACTAACCCAATCCATTTCAGTATTACAAAATGTAAGTGGAAGGATTATGTCTCATAATTCAGTAACAAATTATCAATAATTTGTCCTGATAAAGCATGAAGTGCACCATCATTTCTAATTAATCCTTACATACATCTATTCAACAGTATCTTCTTAAAAACAGGTTAATTTTTAGTCTACACAAGAACTGGAATGAACTCACAATATTACATGCCTACCTTCTTATTGCATTCAAGCTAGACATTTGATCATTATTGAGAAAAAAACTCAGAGCCTCCTTAGAGAACATTTAGTGAACTTTCAACACTCATGCACAATACCGATCATTAGTGAAAGAGGAAAAGAAGTAACCATCTTACCTAATCACTACAAATGTGTAATTCATAGCAAATGCAAGACAGAAATCCTTTCTGGTGTACTACGCAATGAAGGATACATACGTAATATCAAAGTAAATGCATGTACAAATTGAAAAGATAAGAATTGGAAAGAAAACAAATGAATGCCTTGTGGATAAAATGACCGCTACGTGGAAAACCCTAAATAATGGGCATACCAATTATTGAACAAACACGAGAATTCACCAGGCTGGGCTACAATAAGATCAATATGAAAGTTTACTGCATTTAAAGGTACCAGAAACAATTTAGAATAAATATTGTCTAAAATTATGGTTTATCATAAAATCTACGGTACCTCGTAAAGTTAAAATGCTAGAAGTTTATAGACAAACACCTTACAGTAGACTTAGATACATTCTAGAGTCAAGTACAATTGTTGCTTCAAAATGGACAATTCATCATTGGAAAGAATAAACAGATTCGACCAGAAACACATGGATACATATGGAAATGTGATATTAATTGAGGTAGAAATGCACTAACTTGGGGGCTCATCAATTAATGTGATGGGATAATTGGTGATCAACGGAAAAAATAAAAGACATAGACTAATTCTCAAGTCTTTTTTGTTTTGTAAGTTTTATTTACTTATTAAGAAAGAGCACGTGGGCCAGGGTTAGAAAGAGAGGGAGATGGGGCGCCTGGGTGGCTCAGTCAGTGAGGTGTCCAGCTTCGGCTCAGGTCATGATCTTACTGTTAGTGGGTTCAAGCACCGTGTCGGGCTCTATGCTGACAGCTTGGAGCCTGGAGCCTGTTTCAGATTCTGTGTCTCCCTCTCTCTCAAAAATAAATAAAAAAGAGAAAAAAAAATTTAAAAAAAAAGAGAGAGGGAGAGAGACTTCCAAGCAGGCTCTGCCCACAACTGAGCCTGACCTGAGGCTCGATGTCAGAACCACAAGATCATGTATCAACAGTTGGATGTTTAATCCATTGAGCCACCCCGCCACCCCTGGACTTTCCCTTTCATATCTTTTAATGAATAGTTATATTTTCATAGTGAGAACAATGACTTATTTATGAACTACATCTCTCTAGTTTATAAAAAAAAATGTTTCTTTATGAGAAACAGAGACAAAGCATGAGCCGGGAGGTGCAGAGAGAGAGAGAGAGAGAGAGAGAGAGAGAGAGAGAGGCAGAGAAACAGAATCTGAAGCAGGCTCCAAGCTCTGAGCTGTCAACACAGAGCCAGATGCAGTGTTTGAACCCATGAACCATAAGATCATGACCTGAGCTTCAGTTGGACACATAACCAACTGAGCCACCCAGGTGCCCCTCCTCTCATATCTTAAACCTCATTACTGATAGAGGAAGGACATGGAAAAGAAATCTGTGAAGGACTTTTATAAGAAAATACACTATAATGTTTCTCGGGGCAAGGAAAATATTTTTTGGACCTAACCCACCAAGAAACCCCAAACATTATATTAGATAGGTAGTTCTGCCTGTGGTATTTATTGGGCTCCCTTCAGCTTTAAAAACCTCATGTGTGCATATGATTGAAACAATCTCATTCTATCCATAAAAGCATGTTCCATTAAGAGCAAATGCCTTACTCATTCTTCCGAAGTTTCCAAGTTTCAGGTTTACAAGTTTCTAACTTAGTGAAAATGCTCCCTGGATGCTGAAGAGCAATTTTGTAAATTGAGTTTGTGAACTTGACCCTGAGTTCCTCCAAAGAATTGGGTTTTGATGAATGAACAATCAGACTAAGGTATCTGCATCAATCCTCCATTCATCTACAATTATTAAAACTTAAAATTGCACATGGCCCTTATGACTCCCTCTCTAGTTGGGAGGTGGTCAAAATTGAATATTTCCCCAGCATGAACCTGGGAAAATAGAGAGCTACTGTTTGCAACTATGATGTGCAAGATGAAATAGGTTCCCATGGCAATTAAGCCATTAGGGGAATAAAAAAACAGCTCTGAAATCATCCGATGTTTAAGATAAATACATGAGCAAGTCTCTCAAAAGATTTTTGTATACAAGCTGTGCCATTTTTAAAAGACACCGTAGGAAAGAAATCTGTGTGCAAGCCCCACTGATATGCCCAGATAAATGGCTCTGCTTCCAAAGTTCTGTAATTGTGATGTTGTAAATTAGCCAGATCCTCCAAAGACCAATAGGAGCAAGACATTTCATTTTGGTGAAGTCTCTAGCAAAAATATGTTTTTAATAATACAACCCTAAGTGTTCACTCTCATGGTCCACACTGCCATGTTTCTGTCATGAAGTCTGCATGAGAGCCATACTCTACAAGAACAGAGGTGCGTTATTAGTAACCTCAGCCAAGGCAAGCCTCAGACCTCACCCTCAAGCCTAGACAGAATTACTCTTATACATGTATTCAGGGTCACCCTTCATTTGCTCCTAGAAGCACAGAAGCACAGAATATAACCAAACTTGGAATGCTCTTCAGTCTCTCACCAAAAATGACCTAAATGCCAAGGTTATTCTGTGGGCTTTATTGAAAAAGCAATTTGTTGACTCATATTTCCCCTGGTTGCATGATGCCAGAGAATGAGGTTAGAAATCGATCTGCAGCCCATTTTCTCTTCCCCATTTGAAAACGTTCTCATTCCATGCTCAAATGTGCAAAGAAATTTTATGACTTCTTGATTTATTGAAAGTAGATCTAATCTTTCCCACCTCATTAAGAGGAGATGATCACACACTCAACTCATCAAACCTGAGCAGAACAGTTTCTTCCACTCACTCTCTTATATGGCTTGGTCTTCCAGGTAAGGGCTCAGTCTGTCATATCCCTACTACCTGAGGCTTATCTCCAAGATGGCATCCTTGTCTGTTGGGGAATGCCCATGACCTCTTCATGCTCGGGAGATGAAAGACTTTGATCCACATTGCTTCCCTGAATGCTCACTCTTCTCTGCAGCATAAGAAACTTGTGTGGTCTGGATCCTGGACTCAGGACACATACTGTGTCATCTATGCTGCTAGGACTGTGTGCCAACCACCCCTGGTCCCCAAGCCTGTACATGGAAGCCTTCACTCCCTCTCTGCAGCCCCTGATAAGCCTGTAACCTTCTCAGCACCTCCGTATCGCCTCATAACACTGATATATCTAGATTCTCCTCATGTTACACGAAGGCTCAGATGAGCCACACCCCATTCCCCCAACCTATGATGTCACAACTCTCGGGCAATGTCTCTATATCCTTACCAAGCCATCTGAGACCATGAGCCATTGTGACACTTGGCTTTTTCTGGGAGCCTTGTCATGGCCCCTGCAGACACCAGGGAGACAGGCTCTAGCATTCCAGGACATTTTAAGCTGGGGACTAGGAGGTTTCTAATCACTACACACTGTAGGCTTTCCAATTCATTACCTGCGTCTATTTCATATCCTCCTTAAAGATGCTGCCAAGAAGCCAGAAATGATCTTAAGACGTTCTACAGCACGAAAGTTTGTGACCAGACAAAATCCACCTTCAAATACGTTTACCCAGTGGGCTAGTAGGTAGAGGTAAGGCCTCTGGCAGACGATTAGGACCTAAATATGGAGCCCTCTAAATGGGATTAGTGCCCTTATAAAATAGACCCTAGAGAGATCCCTCCTCCTTCAGCAATAGTGAGAAGAGGTCATCTACAAACTAGGAAACACGCTCTCACAAGACACTCTACCTGTGCCTTGATCTGGAACTTGGAGCCTTCAGAACTGTGAGAAATGAATTTCTGTTGTTTATTAAGCCACCAGGTCCATGGTATTTATAATAGCAGCCTAAAGAGGCTAAGACAAGGGCAGAAGTTTCCATGACACCTCTAAAGAAGGCAGATTTGGCCAGACATACCATCAACCCTTATTATTCATGTCCTCAGAAAACCAAATTAATAAAAACAAAAATACTGCCCTAGTTATCGCATTTTACTCAGCAAAGAACGTCCCTGAGTGGAAGAAGACTCACTGGGTTCCCAGCCCATTTCTTCCCGTGCCGTCTTCCACTCTTCTCTTTAATATTTGGCAATGGAGCCAGGCCATGCCAGTAGGAACCAGCCAGGCAGCACGATGATACTCCGTGCTGTTCCTCACACCTGAAGATGAACCATTCCAGTGAGGACATTCAAACAGGCTTGCTTTATAGGTTAGTGAGGTCAAAGTATTTCATGCAGGACCAAGCTTGGGAACTGATTGTTTATCCATTTTCAGGCTCCTGGGAGTCTTCTCTTCTGACCCACTGCACTATTTCAATTCTGGGACTTCTGAGCAAGAATGTTCTGCCTGGATGCACAGAAGGATCAGTAGATGAATTACAGACCACTGTCCGAATAAGCCCAATATTACAATAGGATAAAAACACGACCGTAAGAGAAAGTTGCCCACTAGGAAGGAGGGGATCCTCACAGGGCTGCGAGGCAGAGCGTGGCGCGGTGCGGTCTGTGGCTGCCGGCCAGATGAACTGTCCACATAACAGCATCTGAGCGCTCGAAACCCTGCAACCTGCCGTGGTCATCCTTTCTTCCTAATTAGGGATTACTCTTCTGAGCGGGACCGTGTTGGCAGGCATGTGAAGAGGATGTGGAGCCCGGCCACCTCACTCGGATTTGAACTGAGGCTCCGGATCCCCCACTGGCTTTGGGGGAATGCAGGGCACCAAAGCAACCGTGTTCTTGCAAAATCTGTTAGGGCGACGAAGGGGAAAGAAGGTAGTTGGCCACAAAGAGCCATGCAGGTACAGAGCTGGAGATGGGGAATGGAGATGGGCATACACCTACAGCCAGGGGGCCCGGGCGGGGCCAGCGGGGGATGGAGACAGGCGTGTTCTCTGCAGGAAAAGGTACACAGGTGACAGGTGGCACGGAGCTCACAGGAGAGACCCAGGAGAGGCAGCACACACTCTTGCTAGGTGTCTTACGACGGGATGGAGTAACCTCTCACAGGCCCAGTTTCCTCATGGATGAACTGAGGGTCGTCCTAACTATGAGCATTGTCGGTAGGCTCAAAAACAAATGCTCACCACAAATACCGTTCTGGACAAGAAGCAACTTCTTTTTAGGGACAGAACTGCTTGTTTGGTATAAGCATGGGAGACTATTAATTTCCTTTTCTTCTTTCATAAAGAATAGGTCTCTTTTGTATTAGTTAATAGTGTATAGCCATCCAGGGTGTAGGAACCCATTCTTGGTCTAATTAGTAGTGGACGTCTACCACTAAATTCACTTAATACATTAAAAAAAAAAAAAACAACGTAGAGGGTTGATTACCAGCTCTGTCACTTACTATCTGCCTGACACCTTGTAAATTATTTAAGTTCTCAGACTCTCTGCTGCCTCAGCCCCAAAAAGTAAGTGCCTCACAGGGTCTTGTGAACATTAAAAAAAAATGCACATGTATAAACACCTGGTATGTGTGTGAACCCAATACATATACGTGTTTGTACATATACACACATATATGTTCATATACATATGTGTTCATACATATAAATATTATCTTATTGCCATTTCTTGTCGAAATCTCAGCAAGTAAGACTCTCTTATGCTCTATTTGTCACAGAAAGTGATCTTCTATTGTTTATCACTTGTGGTGAAGGTTTCTTGTGAGTTTTTCTTTAGAAAACATTTTCCAGGGTCACTTGGCTGGCTCAGTTGAAGGAGCATGAAATTCTTGATCATGAGGCCATGAGTTTGAGCCCCATGTTGGGTGTAGAAATTAATTAAATAAACAAATAGGTAAGTAAGCAGGGAAGGGAAGGGAAGGGAAGGGAAGGGAAGGGGACACTGACCCTTGATGTAAGCTCATATCACACCAGGTTATACAGCTGTCCAATTATTTTAATCTGAAGGGATTCTATTGTCCTTTCTGTGTCAGGTTTGCAGACTAATAATAACTTTTCGGCCTTCAAACGGTAGAGTCTGACACCAACATATTACAGTATGTCTATCCATCATCCGAACAGTACATCCACCTTCACTGCTATCTTCCAAGCTTGAGTTACATCCCACCAATGAAGATAAATATGTGTCTCTGGGATAACACGCTTACTTTATTATTCACATCCTGTGTTTTGAACATACTCATACCTGAAGTTATACTTGTGAATTCATCTCTGTTTTCTGTGTGTGTGTGAGTGATTTGAGCTACAACATGTCATTTGTGTTTTTCACTGCCTTTCGAACTTGACTCACGGTTTAGGGTTAACATGAACAGAGAAGGTGTTTCTGAAGCTGTTACTGCCCCAGTGTTTCAATTACTCTGCTTTTAGAACCTCATTAAGACCACCTGTCATGGGCCACAAGGTAAGGTTGTCATGGTACAATTCACTTCAACTTTTGTCTCTCCAGGACGGTGTCCTGAAGAAATATGACTGAAGTGACAGCGTGGTTGTAATGAGGATCACGCCGCCGAAGAAGGGCAGTTCCTAGAGTAATGGCCCCTTTCAGCGACATAAATGTCAAGGCAAGGCAGGGGGCCGCCAGGCGGTTACAACTTTCCAATTCTGTGAGCTTTCTTCTGTAGCAGACACGGACTTAGGCAGCAAAACTCAATGCACTAGAGAGACAGTACAGTTTGTTGACTGCCTGGCATAGACATTTTTCTCTTTTTCTTAGATTCCGATCTTGGCCCAGTGCTCTTACCAAAAGATGGTCATTTAAAAAGCATGTTCTACATCTCAGTAGGTGAAATGTTTGATTATCGGGTCATTTTTTAAAATATATATACTATTTTGCCTTAGCCTTCTTTGGCAGGAATTACCACTATGATATTGCTTCTCAAAGTTTCAACTTGGAGCGGGAACAGCAGCTTCAACTGTGGAGTTGATGTAAGTGCAGATTTACAACCCCCACTCCAGACCGTGACTGTCTGAATCCTAACCAGGTGATTTATACGGGTCTTAAATTTTGAGAAGCACACAAGTGAGGCATGGCAAAAACATCTCATTTTGCAAATTTAGTCCAATGGTTTTCAAATTTGGATACACATTGGGGCATGTGGGTGGCTCAGAGGGTGAAGCATCTGAGTTGTGATTTCTGCTCAGGGCATGATCTCAGGGTTTGTGGGATGGAGCCCCACATCAGGCTCTGCACTGGGAGGGATTCTCACTCTCCCTCTCTCTCTACCCCTCCCCTGCTCATGAGCACGTGCTCTCTCTCTCAAAAATAAATACACATATATAAATAAAATAAAATTTGGAAACACATTAAAAATTGCATTAGGAGATTTAATAAGAGGGAGGCATTGGGATTTTTAAATAATGCTCCTTATTTAGGCTAATGTACATCTGCTAACATTAAGAACTGTTTTAATTAGTATTGAGAAGAAAATAAAAGAAATCCCTACGATGTACAGAAAACAAAATATAAAAATTGGTTTCTATGTATATATGTACCCACACACAATTTTTTTTTGCAAAGAATCGAGGAGTTGATCATGCATGATTAGAAATAAAAATGCAAGTAGTTTAGGGGCACCTGGTTAGTTCAGTTGGTAAAGGATGTGTGACTCTTGAACTCATGGTTGTTGAATGCGAGACCCATATTGCGTGTAGAGATCACTAAAAATAAGATCTTTGAAAAATCATTTAGAAGTGAAAGTAGTATAAAACAATAAAATCGGTGCATTTGAAAATCTTTGCAAAGAGGGGTGCCTGGGTGGCTCAGTCAGTTCAATGACTGCCTCTTGATTTCGGCTCAAGTCATGTTGGCATGGTTGTAGGATCAAGCCCCCACCTCGCTGAGTGGGGAGCCTGCTTGGGGTTCGCGCTCCCTCCCCCTCCCTGCCCCTTGCCCATCTGTGCTTGTACATGCTCTCTCTCAAAATAAATAAATAATACACTTAAAATAAGGAAATCTTTGCAAAGAGAAAGAGACAATATTGTGACAAAGTGAAACGTTTAAATGCTAAGAATCTTTGCTCCTAAGTTCCATACAACCGTCTCAAACTCAGTGTCTAAGGCTGCTGATACCTACACACATCAAGACCTGAGGGATTTTAGGTTTTTACCTCGTTGCAAGTCAACTAGCTGCCTACCACCATTTCATGGATGGTGGCAGGAGACATGAGATGATCAGTTCAGAGATGAAGGAAAGATTATTATTCACAACACAGCCAGGAGCAGGAACATTTATCTTATTTTCATCACTTCTGCCTGTCCCGACGTCCTCAGGGCGAAAGCAAATGTGTGGATGTGGCTGCCCACACGTGCTGTGGTTTAAGTTACAGGAGAAGAATCCAAGCTTGGGGGAAATGGATGCTTTACTACGGAAGCAGACACTGCACAGCAGTATGGTGCAGATATCTCCCCAGGAACACATTAGTTTCTGTTTTTTTCTTTTATTAGAGAGAGAGAGAGACCATGAGTGGGAAAGAGGGACAGAAGGAGAGAGAGAAATTCAACCAGACTCTGCACTCAAAGAGGAGCCCAACTCAGGGTTGGAGCACGTGACCCTGAGATCGTGACCTGAGCCCAAACCGAGTGAGGCGCTCAACCAGCTGAGCTACACGGGCACCACGCCAGGAACACATTTCGAAGGGAATAAAAAATAACATGCAGAAGTTGTGGACGATTCGGTTTGCTATAGTTTTAGGTAATTCCAATAGGTTACGTCATCTAGATGTCGTAACAGTAAAAAAAGAAAGAGAGACATACTTTGCAGTCTAAATTAATGAAACATGGGTTATGCGGATGTACTCTTCAACTGGGGCTTCTAACAAATAATTTTATCCTGTATGTGTCTAATCAAGCCAGATTTTCAAACAGTAATTCAAATATCAGTGGGTATTCTTCCATTATTTTCATTAAATCATCTTTATAAATGGAAGTTTAATAAACGTGCCTTAACATAGTAATAAATCGTAGTAAAACATTAATGATTGTGAATGATGATAAAACAGTCACAGTGGAAATCTGTAAAATAGAAGGCACTGACCAGACAATTGTCTTATTAAATACAAATTTGTTGCTATAAATGGAAACCGTGAGAATGACGCCTGCTATCCATCCGTTAAGTGAGAATTATTTGCCAGGCACCGCACTAAGTCTTGTGTGTCAATGTCCCCTTAATTTTAATAAAACCTGCGTGCCACACTGGTATAGCCATCCCTAGTTCAGGCCTCAAGATGTAGAGGCTTAGAGAGTCGGCCCAGTTCAATCCCATTCTCTTCAGCAAGCTTCTGAAAGCAGGCCCACCCAAGTTACGCACACCCCAATGCCAGCTAATGAAAACATAAATAACCAAAAGCTTAAACGAGGTCCAGAAACACATCCGATTCTACATACAAAGTGCTTGTTTCCTATCTCTTGCACCTGAGTGTACCTGGGACCATTTCATTGTATTTCTCTTTATCGTAGACTGAAAACTAGGGAAAAGAAGATGGCCCCTGAATCTGTGCCATCAAAGCCTACTAGAAAATTACACCGTCTCTAAGGTTACCTGGATACCAGAAACACATGCACATTTTCATGGGCTAACGTTATGAAAACAAAAATCTAAAAATGTGTACGATCTCTTTTTTAAACAACAAACGTATTCGCTCTATTTCGTCCACCTTGTCCTTACTCCGCCATGGCTGCGTGATCTATCAGTTCACAAAATATCTCTTACTCATCTATCCCCTAGCATGGGGTTATTTCTAACTCTCCTTTTGCATTCTTGGAGTTATTTCCAAATATGGGTTTATTTAAAAACTGTATAGAGAGTAAAGTACTTATTCATTTTCATGCCATGTGAATGTTTTTATCAAATGCCCACTCCAAACTTTTGAAGCAACAGACCATGGGAGGTTATAGAATTTTCATTATCCATTAACGGCATAGTGTTCCTACCATTATTTGATATTCCCACGCTCCACATGGATTAAAGTAAAATCATTTAATGGCTGGGTGTGACCGGGTGTGCGGAGCAAAGCGCTCGCAGGCGAACTCAGCATGTGAGGATACACTGCCCGGCCACACCTGGGGGCAAAGGAAAAGCTGTGAAGCCGGGCTGAGAAGAAAAGCAGGGAAGAAAACGAAGATCTACGGATCAAGAAGGGGAAGAGTCCGCCCGTCGTCGGCCATTTTCCTCACGCCCCTCTGTCCTGCTCCTTCCGTCCTGTCTTCCGACAAGAACCCACACCCACTCTTGAGTCTCTTCCAGTTACATAAACTCTCTAGGTGGAATCCGATTTCCCCTCCACTGGGAATAGATTCTGCCCCGTTCCCACACAGGAGCCACATGTCTTTGCCCACCCGACCTGCTGTCCAACGCAGGAACTGTCCGTTCGGCGGGAGCTTGGGAGTTCCAGAGAATTCTCAGAGAAGAGAGGAAGGTGCTTTGAAGACTTGAAGTTCACTGGGGGTCTGGGTAAAACGCAGATTCTGATCCTATAGGTCTGACACTCTGCGTTCCTAACAAGCTGCCGCAGGATTCTCCAGGTTTGGGGACCAGCCTTTGAGCCACAAAGAAACAGACCACTGACTCACCAAGTCGGCTGCAGACTGAAATCTCCCAGGGTGCTTTCACATCGTAAATTACAAATGCTGAAAAGGAGAATTCCAGTGCTTCTCAATAAGCACAATTTTTCCTGCGTGGTGGAGATGCGGCAATGTCTGGAGACATTGTCGGTTATCACGGCACAGACGAGGGATGGTAGGGTACTTGTATCGAAAAGAAAGGGGCCAGAAAGGCCTCACAATATGGCCAGAGCTCAGGACAAGGCCCCCAAGAAAGCATTATCCAGCCCCAATGGCAAAGGCTGCAACCCTGACAAATCTTGGGGACCTCTTACCCAGATCATGCCTCCTCCATCTGCTGCTTATGGTCATCCCTGACGGACGACTGGCTAATATATGAAAAAACATGTGAACCGAGCAACTGGCGTTAAGCATGCCCATTTTACAACTGTGACAAGGAACAGCATTACCAGTTCTGTGTTTAGCCCTATGATCAAAACCAATAGGACAGGAGAGCAGAAGTCGGCCCTTTTTGGTGAATTTTGGAGTGGTGGCCCTTGAAATTGTTCCGTAATGGAAACCATGAATCCTGCCAGGCAGATTTCTGAGAATGATTCACTGTGCTGTGATTCTTTCAGACATCGGGTTCTATAAAAGGGGCGTCTGTGTGTTTCATCATGTTAATCTGTGCATGGTGCACTGTAGCTAAGTGCTTTATAAACAGAGTGCTTTATGACCGACTTGAAAAGTAAACTATTCCACATCTGCAGGACAAAACTGGAGGGTGGCTGGTACCATTGAATCAAAGAGATAAACTTGGCACTCTGCACAAAGTCGCAGCGGATGCGTCTCCGAGAACCACCCGGGAAGAGCTTTTTATGAATTTTATTTCATGCAGTAGCTTATCTTGTATTTTCTGTATTTCCTTTAGAGCTCTGCAAAAATTCTTCACAGAAGGAAAAAAACAACCTCAGTTGGCATTTTTACTGTAGCACAGAAACCAGATATATGTATCAAACAAATGAAGAGAAAGCAAATTTGTCACCCAGAACTCCAGAAGCGAAGAATCCAAAGACTGGAAAATAGTAATTATTAGAAAGTTTTATAGAACCTCCAAGAAAAATGACAATAATGAAAAAGCCTTCAATGCTGATTCAAACTGTTTACTCATAATTCCACCTGAGTCAAAATGAATAAGAAATAGACAACATCAACTCTTGATGAGTGTGTATATATGTGTGTGTGTGTGTGTGTGCACACACACAAACCTTGCCGGATGCAATTGTGAATGCCGAACTCAGGGAGGATTTGTGACACAAATAGTTCACAGTTATTACAGTTGTTTTATTTTGCACCCTTAACACACGAAAAAGACAAAGACAAAAAATGAAATGAGTAGTTCAAGAATGGAAGGTATCACAACACGTATGGACTATCATTCCCAACTGTTGAATTGATCAGTCAATAATTAGCACTAATTGGTAAATATTCAAAAAGCATGAAACGAGTCAATACAGAGACTGACTGCAAATGAGCATATTTAAATGCTTCTAGAAATAGTCTATATATAAAACAGACTCAGGGGCACCCAGGTGATTCAGTCAGTTGAGCATCTGACTTTGGCTCAGGTCATGATCTCACAGGTTGTGGGTTTGAGCCCAATGGTGGCCTCTGTGCTGAAGCTCAGAGCCTGGAGCCTGCTTCAGATTCTGTGTCTCCCTCTCTCTTGCCCTTCCCCTGCTTGTGCTCTGTCTCTGTTGCAAAAAAAGATAAACATTAAAAAAAAAACTGGTTTCAGGGCTGCCTCGGTGGGTCAGTTAGTTAAGCCTAAGCTTCAGCTCAGGTCACAATCTTGCAGTTCATGAGTTCAAAACCCGTGCTGGACTCTGTGCTGATGGCTCAGAGCCTCGAGCCCTCTTCAGATTCTGTGTCTCTGTCTCTCTCTACCCATCTGTCTCTTTCTGTCCCCAAAATAAATAAAGTTAAAAAAAACCCAGAACTTCAAGTATCCCTATTTTTTCTTCTGCTTACAAAATAAATTATAGTCCTGCCTCGTTTAAAAATCGTCCCAGTCCATCAGAATGGGGCCTCAGACTTTTAATAAGACATCGGAGCTGTTCCTCCAAGCAAGGGCTGCCGTAGCCGCCGAGGACAAATTAAAGAACCCCTTAGCCAAACCTAACAAGAGGAGCGCCGAGCTCTTGGCTGGTGTTCACACTCCACGTTTGCAATGAGGCCCTTCAGAGAAGGACCAGATGCCACATGGTTTGGTTACAGCAGCTCTTTTGGCGTTGGTGCATCAACCAATGTCCCAAAGGAAGCCGCTGATGGGGTCATCGTTGGCACATAGGAAGTGAAAACTGGCAATGTGGCTGGAGAGGCGGGGCTCGGAGCTGGCTTCTCAGACAAGACTCCTGCTCCCACTGTTGCCATGCTTTCTGACTCTGCCAACCAACCATACCACAGGGGTTGGCTTGATTGCTTCTGGGCAGTGTGATGTGGTGGAGAAGGTACTGTCTGATGTCCCTGTATCCCACTCAAGGAAAGTGAGGAAAATGATGCTCAAACTCCATAAGGCCAAGACTCTGGCTCTATGACTGTCTGTAATCTCTAATTTCACTTTGAATTTCCTATTGTCTGAGCTCTCCGCACTGGCGGCATTCTGCACCGATGAGGCCACGGACAGTTCTACAGATGGACTGGCCACCTCTTCTGCAGTTTCCGGACTGGACCAGGGTAAGGGTGTGCTGTGCTTACACAGCCTAGCCACCAAGGCTCAGAATGAAGGACTTCTGTGTGACGGTGTCCCCTTCAAAGTACCAGATCTCAAAGATAAGGGCATTCATCCTTCCTCGAGTGGACCAGATGGCCAAACTCAAACCCGTATTCATCCAGCCCCATGGCATGGTGATAGCCACAAATCCTTCTTTCCTGCCTGGCAGTTCGTCGGCAATGCTGATGATGGCAGAAGCGAAGGTTGTGGCCATGTGTCATGTATTTGAGAGATTTTGTGTATGTGTCTCAGAATCCAGACGATCCACTTTTAGTTGGGTCAAAATATTCTCCATGCGCTGCAGAAAAGGCAGTGTGGACAATGAATGATACTGATGTCTTTGAGTCTCAGGAAGTGTTCTCAGCTCAGATGGTGGCTGATTTGAAAGCCACCGACTCTGAGTGGCAGGTGCAAAACTACTTGGGAAGAAAGGCCAAGGTTGGATCATATCTTTTGGTGAAGACTAAGAACTGGGGTGAGCGCTGGTCCTGGCACACTCATTTGGGTCTGGCGCCTTAGACCACTCGGCCATCCTGACACCGCTGGTACACTCATTTGGAACCAACGGCTGCCGTGGGTCAGGGCAGCTGCCAAGAGAGTACAGGAGGAAGGAGACCGGACAGGTCACTGGCTGCCCATGTAGGTGGAGGGCAGGGCCAGGCTATGGTCCTGGAAGCTTATCAAATTAACAGAGGAAGAGGAAGTGACCTAGAGTTTCTATGCAACTATCACACTACACAATGCCATTTAGATGCATCACCGAATGATACTGGCATTTCCTAACTACTCATAGGAAAACACAGTTTGTGGCCCCCTGTTAAATACTTTGCAATTAAGCCTTGCTAGTGATCCAAGCCTTCTAGTAATCATGGCTCACTGCTCTTTGAGGAATTTCTTAGTCAACAGAATTTGATATAATCATACATTTAAACTTTTACTAATAGGGGCACCTGGGTGCCAAAGGCTGTTAAGCCTCCAATTCTTGGTTTCGGCTCAAGTCCGTGAGTTCGAGCCCCATGTTGGGTGCTGTGCTGACCACTCAGAGCCTACTGAGATCTTCCCACTCCCTCTCTCTCTTCCCCTCCTCTCCTCTCTCTCTCTCAAAATAAATAAATAAATGTTAAATAAAAATAGAAATAAAATTTTGCTTTTACATTTTAGAGAGAGTGGGGGAGAAGGGCAGAGAGAAAGGAAAATCTTAAGCAGCTTGTGTGCTCAGTATGGAGCCTATGGTGGCTTGATCTCAGGACCAGGAGAACATGACTTGAGCTGAAATCAAGAGTTGGACGCTCAACTCTCTGAGCTTCCCAGGCGCCCCCTACACAGTGATACGTTGACGCAACTGTTTTGGTTTCCATTTTCCTTAAAGACTAAATGAGTGGTTGCAATTTGGGAAAGAGGTTACCTGAGATTTAGAATCATTGTAACATTTGCAAAGTATATACCTTTTTATTTGTGATCTCAAGGTAAGGGTATTCTATAAATACAAATGGATGTGCCTAAAGGAACTTACTTACGGGAAGATAACTCAGAGTTTAAAGGTCTCCAAAAACATACAGTAAATATTTAGAAATATAACTACCATGTAAACCTTAATAAAATGAAAAAGTATTAAGAAAGAAAGAAATTATATACTGTATTTCATTTTTTCTTATTAAAGAAATTGTTTAGGGTATCAGTTAAATTCCTGAAATCTGTGATCGGGATTTGTGAGTCATTAATATTTACTGAGGAGATGCTATGAAAATGACTTTTTATAAAGTGCTTTTTTAAAGCTTTTATGTATTTTGAGAGAGAGAGAGAGAGAGTGGTGGTGGGCAGGGAGAGGGAGAGAGAGAATCCTAAGCCGGCTCCACCATGTTAGTGCAGAGCCTGATGTGGGGCTTGAACTAATGAACTGCAAGATCATGGCCTAAATCGAAACCAAGAGTTGGACTGAGCCAACCAGGCACCCCAAAAATGATACTCCTGACGCATAGCATGAAGACTTCCTTAGTGTAGGTGATCAATAAAAGTAAATGAATATTTCATGTTTTAAGAGAATGTTCTGAATTTCTAGGTGGTAGTTGAAGGGTGAGTGATTTGATGTAGGAGGGAGCTGTTAGTCTAGAATACCTTTGTTCTGCTGGCTAGGCAAGCTCATATTTATCTTTCACTACTCAGTTCATTTTCATATTTTCAATAGCGACAATGTCTCTAGCTACCTGCTCACTACTCAGCAGCTGGAGGAACAGGCCTGGATCCATGTCTATGTGTGATAAAATTTTTGTAATGCTTATTTGTTTATTTTGAGACAGAGAGGGTAGGTAGGCACATGCATGAGGTAGAGGGAAGGCAGAGGGAGACAGAGAGGGAAAGAGAGTATCCGAAGCAGGTTCCAGGTTGTCAGCATGGAGTCCGACGCAGGGCTCAATCCCATGACCATGAGATCATGACCTGAGCTGAATCAAGAGTCGGATGCTTAATCAACTGAGCCACCCAGGTGTTCTGCGGTGAAAAATTTTTTACAGTCACTGCACATTTCATAGGAACACACTGAAGTAAGGTGGAATTTGCAGAAAAAGAAAGTGAGGCATGAATGTTCTTTCTGAGAAGACACATGGCCAAGATTGGAATTAGGGTCTGAAGCCAAAGCAAGGGTCTTCCACCATATCCTGACCCTCTGTTCTCTCCAGACATTCCATCTCTTCCAGGAGATGGTTGCCCAGGCTCCTTCGGAAGCACATTTTGACTGGAAACCTGAGAGCTCTCCGAAGCATGTCAGCCAACGTACTGATAGTGCAGACTGACTAGACAAGCAGCAACAGCCAATATGGATGGAGAAGTTCCTGAGCAAGCGGATGAGTAAAACCACAGTCAACTCCCAAATGTGACACCGTCCTTGTCCCCACATTTGGATTTGTGATTCTCCTCAGCAATCGAACCACATTCCCTCTGGGATAGAGCTTTGCAGTGGGGACTTTCCTAATCATAAGGAGCTAACCAGGATGTCCCGCCGAATGTGGGAATGACCCCCTGTGTTAACATCATTTTATCAGTGTGCCCAATGTCGGGGAGTGCCACCAGCATTGAGCAGACATGTAAAGATGTGTGCAGAGGCTGAGTCCTACACATGGCCAGACACAGAATCACAACCTCATGTGATTCAGGAAAGGAGGGGAAGGCTTCTGCAGGAAACAAGGGGACCCCCAACATGGATTGGCTCCCGGGCTTTGACCAACCCCTTCTTAAGGATGAGCAGGGATCATGCCCTCCCGCCAAGTCGTAGTGTGACTTCTCGGCAGTGAGAAATGTGACGAAGTATTCTCTACATGGACAGTGACGAACTTTGTAAATCAAATCAGCACAGTACACAGGACTTCAGTGCTTTTCTGACACTGACAGTGTAGGTGTTACTCACAGGCACACAGTTTGGACCTCTGTGATTTTACAGGTGATTTTCTAGTCATAATTACCAAATATTTATCATGTAATTTAATAATACACACTCAGGTCACATTAATAAAACATGTGTGTGTGTTCTGGACTCTATTTTAGTCATTTTTATCTTAAAAGGATTCTTTTAATAAATAAAATTGGTTGCTTCCTACGTGTTCCAAGGGACTTTCAAGCCTTGACTGAGTGACAATGACCCGTGTAAGGCTAAATAGATGTCCTTTATTGAAATGCGAGATATAAACCCTTTAAACGTTGAACTTTCCAGCTCTGTAGAGTTTGCTGTCATGCTATAAACTGAGGATACGCTCTCTTTAGAGTCACCAGGTAGCACAGAATGTTTGTGTAAATTAGGTGTGCAAGGAGACACTAGCATGTGGGTTCCATTCCAGGTTGGCATCAAGTCCATTCTTAGGAATCCACTGATCCAAATATTGGTTTTCAACTGCAGCCCCAAGTAGAGAGGAGGGATCGGGGGAGGGAGGCGACCCGAATTTGGGGCGTGTGGCTGTTCTCGGGGCGTGGCTATTCTCCGGGCCAGTGCACTGTAAAATTCTGCAGCCTTGAGACTGAATCTGAAGATGTTTGGCTTGCTGATCCAGGGGGACATCACTACAGCAATAACAGGTGGAAAGCGAAATCCAGTGGTCAAGACCCAAGAACACGAGCCCTGTCAGCTGTCCGTATCAGTGATGGCTGGTGTTAGACTCGCCAGCCACAAGGACGCAGATGCAGGGAGGGCTAAGGAAAACAGCAAACGGAGAGATCCCAGGGAGGATGCCAACCCGTTCCCTCAGTGTAGACACAGGCTTTACCTGGACACAAAACACTTTTATAGGTGTTATTTCATGCGAAACTGCATGGCTGACCCTGACATTCCGGAGGTCGCAACACAAACGTGACACTGAATAGTTGTGAATGAAGTCATCATAAGGCATTTGCTGGAGGGGAAGATAAACAACACGTTCACGCAGGAGGCTGACATTCCAACTTTGCATGGATGTCCTCCCAGGAGATCCGACTCTTCTGGCTCTTCGGAATCAGCATGTTGCTTTTCTCCCATCAACACGATCCCATGTTCCAAAAACGCATTTGTGCAGAAGGTGTGTGCTGCCAACATACCCAGCTGTACGCGGGGAAGAAACACGCACAGCGCTCGCAGGTTCAGGAGGATCTCAGCTAACGGTAGGTCATTCTGGATTCAGTTCCTCTCTCATTAAGTTTAGTGAAAAGTCAAAATCGATGTCTTTCCCCAAGGACGGTTTCCTGCCCATATATTGAAGGCAATAAAAAGAACCTGTGTTTTTGTGAAAGAAACTAACCCACCCGGCTCTGTGATATCATTTATTTTCATTAATATTTTTAAATTTATGGGGAAGTGTTGCTACCCTTTCAGTGGTTTTTACCGTCCTCAAGTCAGTCTTCGACTTAATGCCTTCCTCCGGCCATCACTGTAATGTATTAATAATCACAGCCATCAGGCATCCGCTGCCAGTGGGGAGGGAGCGAGTGCCAGAAATTAAGTAGGTGTCTGTTCAAAACATGAAATCATGAGATTTAAGTTAAATTGAGAGCACAGCAAGGGATTGGCTTTCCTGACTGGGCCAGAAATGAACCCCTCACGGCATCAACCGCTAATAACGTACCCTAGTAAAACGTTATTACAACCAAGAATCCTTTTCAGGAGCAACCTGTTGACGTGTTCAGAAAAGAGACAGACAAAATCCCATTATGTTATTTTTTCCCTTCATATTCCCCATAGTGTAATAAAAGTCTCAAAAATAGTTTGAGATACCACTGTTATGAAAGATGGTAACAGTCGCAAGAGGGAAGAAAATCCACTCTAAAAATTTATCTCAATGTTTATTAGCGCTTGGCGAAGGGGAAGGAGAAAAAACGACTAGGTGAATTTCTCAAATGCACACTTTACTTTTTATCTGTGAATGTTCATTTCCTTTCACAATGGCATCAGTATTCAAAGTTCAGACCAGGACCTATAGTCCCTACACAATGCTACCAATTCATTAACTACAGTATATAAGACTTAGAGCGTTCTTCAGCTACTGCTGAGGGCCCAGTAATTATGAAGTAACGCTCACAATCTGACACAGTACCACACTTGAAAGACCGGAGACACCTGACCTCCTGACCTGCCACCACAGGAAGTGCTTGAGGTCACCACCAGCCTCAACCTTCAGAACTCCGTACTTCAAGGTTTCTAGGGAAGAACACGGCCCGACATGTTATGTGTACATTTCAAAGGGGGGAAAAAAAAAACCAACTGAACAACGCAATCCCTAGGCTCACTTTTAGCCACCCACCTCAGACAGGATTTTAGTAGGTTTACGATACTCCTTACTTCTACTGTTAGAAAAGCTACAGAGAAAAACGAAAACTGCTGGTGATCTAATCAAGTAACAGGCTGACTCTAATCACACGCATTTCACAAAGGTAAAGGTTACTTCAAAATCTTGCAAATGCAAGCTCCTCATAGAATGCCAACTCTTCTCCGACATTAGGATGAACTGCCGATGTAAAAACAAAAACCAACAAAATGAAGCAAAAACCAACACTCCTAATAGGGAACATATATATTTTTCATGTAAACTGCTAATGACTCCACATGGCTGGCTATCGAAGAAGGGTACCTCGTGAATATTCCACATCCTCAGATAATTTAATTTTATATTATATCTTCTGTGTTTATGCTGTGAAAGCAGGTACAGCGTGAGGTGAATGGTCCAGAGTCTCATCCATGAAGTCCAGAGAGTGAAATGAATCTGAAAACATGTTTCCATTTCCTATGAAACAATGGCTTGGCTTAGCTGAACTTGATCAAATAGCCAAATCCAAATTCTCAATATCATGTAAAATGTAAGTTCCATAGCTCTTTTAGAATCTTCTTACATGATCAGGTGTGAAAATTCTATCATTTTTTGGCGCTCACATCTTAAAATACTGGAATTAATGGCCATAGAGAGAGCAAGAGAAATTGAAAGAAGAAAACAAAATGGAAAAAAAAATAAAGCCTAAACAGAAACAGATACAACATTATATGAAAGGAAATTTAAAATAGGTAGAATTCAGTATTGTGAATACATGTATATCAGCAAAGGTAATTGTGGGGAATAAGCTTAGGAATTCCCTGAGCTTGCACTGATGTGTGAACACGCATAAAGAAATTAGAAAGCCATGGGCTGTGCACACCCAAGTTCGGGTAAAGAGGGTTAGATAAAGAAGATTAGGTAAAGGGACAAAGTCTCCCATTATAGGACAAGGGTACTGGAATAGGAAATCTCAGGATGAAAACATCCAAAATGAGGTAAACAAGATTAGGTGTTCAGGACGGAAACACCCCCCAGCTCAGGACAAGCGGAAAGGTGCTCTCACAGGCGGGAAGGACCAAAACAGGTGAACAGGGAAAGCAGGGCGAAGCTGCCGGAGGGGAGCTAATGAGCCAAAGAAGGGTCCTTGTGGACCCTGAGGCAGCATGCTCCTTCTGCTTGGCCCCGGGCCAGTTTAGGTGAACCGAGGTGGTGCCCCACGTCTGCCATGAACAACCTTCCACCCAGCGACCCAACCCCTAACACCAAATATCTTAACCGCTCCATTATCCCAACAACCATGAGTCAACGTTCACGATCCTTGTCTCTCTGTGCACACCCGTCACGCTTGTAAGCCTTCTGAGCCTGATAAAAACAGAACAAGGACCCTTCGTCAGGGCGCTTTCCTCCTCCCGGACATTAGCCTCGCTCACATTTCTATCCTGCATCTGCTTTCTTGATTGACAAGAGAGAACTCGAGACCCAGAGTCTATGACATACAATCATATCACATAGATGTCCAACCATGATATATATAATTGTGTATATAACATACATGATCTAGATACAAATACCTGTATGCAAACGATACATAACATATATACCATATGTGTAATATATGTGCATATTATATACATACACATAACATATACAAACATATGATACACAGCAGTGATTCCATTACGTATGGAGTGTCATTTCACTGACTACTTATGAGGGAACATGTACTAAAAAAACAATTCTGAATTTTTCAATTTAATGAATCTCCTTTTAACTAGATCCCCCCTTTATGAAAACCAAGGTGGCGTCACTATAATTCTCGGCGAGAGACAATATTGGTATCACCTGGAAATATGGAGCAGCCTCATGAAGAGATAAAAGAAATCCCTACCTGAAGAACAGTTCGCCTGCACCCGAAGTCCACAGTCTCTCTCTGCAGCACCCTGGTTTACATTCCGGTCCCGCTGATGCCTAAACATTGGCAGAAGAACAAAAATCAAACCTAATCTCGAACTACTGACTAGGAGACTGAGTGGCATCGGTGTGGGATGGCTTTGCTGAACGGCCCTTGCGTATTCATTAAGAACGTCTTAATGTAATTCTCTCCTAAGACTGGCTGAGACCAACGTTTCCCTTCAGCACACCCGTATTAATACCAACCCTATCACTCATTATTGACATCTCATTTATTAAGAAAGCAAAGAGAAACACCATGGGGAAAAATTCTCAAAATTTGTCTCATCGTTCCAATAAGAAAACAAAAATCTCATTAACTACATGATTAAATGTGCAGAATCTCTTAAAAATGGCCCCACAATAAAAGTGTTCTGAAATAGGGAGCGTTAAACACAGAATAATCATTATTCTGTGATAGGGGTCTCAAATTCTTTTGTGTGCAAGAATGTACAAACAATGACATCACAACTATGTAAGAATGAAAAAATCCAGGCGAAATGAAGTCTGGGAGAAACCACCTCCCCAAATCTAGGTCATTCATACTATAATCATCATTTCACATTTTCTAGAGGCGAGTTACATGGTTTTTTCACCTTGATCTCCTTTTCCAAATACAATCTTATTTCCATTTAAAATGCGAGTAAGATGAAGTCAAAAGTATTTGAAATCTCTAATGTTATTATTATTAATTTTTGAATTTTCTAATGTTTATTTTGAGAGACAGTGAGAGAGAGAGGCAGAGAGAGAGAGGGAGACACAGAATCCAAAGCAGGCTCCAGGCTCTAAGCTGTCAGCACAGAGCCTGACGCGGGGCTCAAACTAACAAGCCATGAGATCATGACCTGAGCCAAAGATGGATGCCCAAATGACTGAGCCACCCAGGTGCCCCTATTATTTTTTTAATAGACCCAACTGAAGTGCCTAAAGTCAAATCCTTCGTGGATGGATTCTTTTTATGACTTTTGATTAAGGATCAAACACCTGCAATATGATTTAAAAACCTATTCCTTGCAGTAGAAAATACTGGAGATAAAAATGATCACTTTTTAAAAATCTTGATAGAAATGGTTCTATTAATTTGCACAAAATGAACACCTTTCGTTGTCGTGTTTGAGAAAGTACATATGGTTCTAAATAGCTGCAGGATTTGTTCTTCTGGCATATGGACAAGACGGAAGGAATGTTATGTCAGGACTAAGTGCCTAAGAGGCACGGTCCGTCCATCTCTAATGGATTTCCCTGTTGCTGTGACAGCCTCCGTTCCCCACAGGAAGTGAGATGGTAGAAAAAGGAAGGGGACTGGGATCAAGCGAGCCGTGTACATCTTAGGTGCCGCATACGTACTAGTACTATGTACATGTACTAGTGTACATGCGGTAAGTCCCAGGGGCGGGCTCTGAGACAATGATCTAAACCTGTCCACCTCCTTTGTAGTCGATTTCACTCCATGTTTAGTATCTGGTATCTTAAAAACGGGGAATGTTCTAGATTATTTCGTGCTACTTTACTAGCCACTGTAATTTCTATTCCTAAATCTTAATGGCTTTTTTAAAACTATCTTTCTACGTCCAAATCCTGACTTTGCCCCTGTATTATATGGTGGGAGCCTTAAATTGCACAAGAAATGTTGACGTGAATGATGTTCACAGATTAAATTGATCTGTCGGGGCTCAGTGAAGCCGTGAATTGAGTCCAGTGATTTGGACTCTCTCCATCCGTGGGATATTTTAATGCCATAAAAGACTCTTAATTCCAGCATATAATAGGTATACTGTATCTTAAACAACTTTCATCTTTCTGCAGCAGGTAATAGAAAAATAATTTGTTTACTAATGAGTCCAGGATGTAGGATTATATAAAACAAAGTCTTTGTTCAGCTGCATTACAAGCTCTTGACCATCTGAATTATCCTGAGAGCGTATCCATAGGGACTGCGTAGCCTGCTTGCTTCCACAATTAGCGAGTCTTAAACCTTACAAACTGGGGAGTTTAAAATGTCATGATGAAACTCATCTGAAACAGAGGTGTAAATAACCTGTCATTTCAACAAGACTTGGTCCAGGAACACACGTAGTTACTAGGAAATGTTTGTGAAATAGGAAAGAAATGCTCAGATTATCCTGACTTTTCCTTAGACCCTGACAGTGATGTAAACAGTTTCTTCACATTTATGAAGTCTAATATTCTTTTAGTCAGTTTGTCAGCGAAAAGAGTTAACTACAGACAAACAAAAACAACAACAACAAAAAATCTGTGAGCTAAGAAGCATCACTGACATGTTATCATGAAAGACTAATCCCAACCTATGATAATTATTCTTATGGCCTACATAAGAAAAATTTCAAAAAATGTGACTTTTAAATGACTGAATTCATTACTTGCTATCTAGTTAAAATTATCAAAATTAGAAATGTGTTGATCAGAGGTGCCTAGCGGGCTCAGTCAGTTGAGTATCCGACTTCGGCTCAGGTGATGATCTCATAGTTCTTTGGTTTGAGCCAAGCATCGGGCTCGGTGTCATCCTCTCTCCCCCTCCCCAGCGTGTGCTCTGTCTCACTCTCTCAAAAATAAGCATTATACAAATGTATTAGCCAAACTGTTACAAATATTTTAAAAACCAAAATGGTGGAACACATAAAAAGGTAGCTGAGTTTTCAAATTAACTCTTGTCCTTTATTAAAGCCTTTGAATTAGCATTACGCTTGTTTAGAATCATCTAATTTGATTGTACCATACTGCTTAGGTCTTTCTAAACCCTCGACACTATGAATCATTCTGAGTTCAAAGAATCATTCTCTAACCAATCACACATTGAGAAAAATCTCTTCATTGACCAAAGGACTTCACGTTACACCTTACTAATATTACTGTCTTCTCTGATTATTATTACTTGAATCAGGCAGTAGCTTATGGTTCTGAATCCTTAAAAAGGAGCAAGGACCAGTTATAATGTTTTCTCTTTTGCTTAAGTCTGTACCTGGTGATTATCAGAACACATGGCAAACAGAAGCAAGCTTGCATCCAGTGCACAAACACTGCTGATTTTTTTTTTTATCCGAGTGTTTGTTCCTAAGATTAGCTCACCCTGACGCTTTGTCAGGTTCACTTGTGCATTTCCCACCACCCCCGTGTAAATGGATTTATTTCTATGACAGAAGTCTACAGGCTACCTCAATTATCACCTGCCCCCCCCTCCCCGTGAAGGCTATAAACCAGCTTGCCCATTCCTAATGGGGTCTGTAGACTCATCTGTAAGCACCGAAGTCTACAGCCTAGCTTACCCATACCCAAAGGAGTCTACAGACTACTTTACTTATACCCAGTGGAGTTTACACACTAGCTTTTCATATCCAGTGAAGCCTATAGACCAGCTTACTCATACCCAGATTAGCATATAAACTATATTAGTATATAAACACCCATATCCAAAGGAGACTATCAACTAATACCCATAGCAAATATTTGTTCATCGAATAGTCATTGCTTTAAGGTACCTAGTTAATGGAGGAAATCTCCATGTACTGGTAGATTTGCATATACTATTAGATTAAAATGACACATCCGTAGCCCTAACACTCTTCTAAAAGTCATTTGGGTGCTTTTTGGTGTCTTACACATCAAAATAGGAACAGTGGGACCCTCCTGAGGGACCCTGTTGACATTTGTGCGAATGTCTCCATTTTTCAACACGGAGAGCAAGCCAGTAACAGGCTTGCTTCGGTTTACAGAAATCTCTCTTGAGTCTAAAGGTATTGCTCAGTATTAGCGACGGTTTCATGGTGGGTCCTAATATAATCATATCCTGCTTTCTCTACATGGTTTCCAGTGTCTTTTTATATTTATTTAACCGTCAGACAAAAAAGAGTGTGTTGCTTTCGTCATTTTGTTTTTATTACTGAACCAGCATTTATTATAGGTCTACTGTGTCAGGGATAAGTTCAGTAGTGATGATAATGAAGTGAGCAGGTGATAGATGATCTGTGTCTGCAATGTCTTTATTAATATCTAAGAAAACTCTGAATTAATAACAAGAATAACAACATAGAGAATACGGATTGAACTTAAGTGACGGACAGCATGAAAGGCCTTAAAACAACTATCATGTGCAACACTCATATTTTTTTAGAAAACTGGTGGAATATAAATCATAATATTAATGAATATTTGTTATGAAACAGAGGCACATTTAGAATTCTACTTCCTAGCATATATGTTTTTACCATTTTTGTTATCTCTGCCTCCTGATAACTTATACCTCTGACATCGAGATCTGCCTTCTGGAATCTGACGGTCCTACTTTCATTTCTTCCACCTTGTGACGTTCAATTATTTGAGCAGCAGGACCCTGCCTTTCCTAGATGCATCTCCACGTGTTCCAATGTTGCCTCACTGAAGGTTCCTCATCACCTCACCTGATGGACGGACGCTTCCCAAATATTCCCCATTTAATCATGATAAACTTTAAACTGTGGGGCGATTAACGGAATGGAAAATTCCAGAATGGGTCTGAAGAACACAAGTTGGAGGTTTCATATCCAGAAAGGGCTGATGCCTGTACACTGCCCACACCTGCTACCTTCTTCTTCCTCATATTTGTTCAGAGCCCAGACCCAGATTTGCCTTTCATGCTAAAATCATTCTCTTGGGAGCACCTGGGGGGGCTCAGTCAGTTAAGTGTCCGACTTTGGCTCAGGTCATGATCTCATGGTTCATGAGTTTGCCCCCCAGGTCGGGCTCTGTGCTCTCAATGCAGAGCCTGCTTCAGATCCTCTATCTCCCTCTCTCTCTGCCCCTCCCCTGCTCTCTCTGTCAAAAAATAATATAAATAATTAAATAAAGTTGTTCCTTTCAGGTGAACACAACAACAACAAAAACAACAAGGTGGAGGAGCCGGCCGGTGGGAAGGGTGGGCGGGCAGGCAATGCGTCCGTGGGCAGGTAAGTAGCCACATTTCTTCTTCACTCATCTATCTGCATTGAGGAAACAGCATATTCTGGAAATAAAACGTGGGGCTCCTTAGTGACATACTGGAATGTGGTGCGAGAAAGGCCATTAGGCCACTGCTATCAACTCACAGTGTGAATGTTTGTACATATTTCTACATGAAATGAGTCATCTGACTGACTAAAGTAAAAAAAAGGTGAAATTTCAATGGATGGGAACCAATTATAAGTGCCCAAATCAGGACCTGCTGATAACAGCGACAGAGTGACTCATGTAAGTGCTTCATTAATATATGGCAAGAGGAGGTCTTTTCAAGGAAAGAAAATGGATGATTATGAGTTCTCTGGATCTTAATGGTCAGAGCTGGTGATTTGGGACCTCCTCCTCCGAATTTGTAATAACTGTTTGTAAATCTGAGATAACGTAATAATTTGAAGAGGAATCCGTCCATGATCGGGCAGACTACCAGCCATTCCTCTGTGTAAGATGTACCATTCTGCCAGGCACTGACTCATCACTGTTATTTTCTGTTGTGTCTTTGGAAAGACACCCTACAGAGAACTGAAAAGGAAACTCATGTCTCTGGCACATGCATTCTCTTCCGTCATTGTGTGGCCTCTGCAAGGCACAGGTGGTGAAGATAAATAGGCATCTCTCAATATGACTTAAGTTGGGTTCTTTTGAATTTTTTAAATGTTTTATTTATTTTTGAATGAGAGAGAGAGAGCATGAGCAGGGAAGGGGCAGAGAGAGAGGGAGACACAGAATCTGAAGATAGGATCTGAGGTAGCTGTCAGCACAGAGCCTAATGCGGGGCTCGAACCTGCGAACCATGAGATCGTGACCTGAGCTGAAGCCAGACGCTCAACCAACTGAGCCACCCAGGTGCCCCTCAATATGACTTAAGTTTTGAGTCATGGAAGTGGTTAGCTACCTTTATCTACTTGAAGGTTCCCTTGTCCTGGGCTGCGTATGGCCAAGTTCAGATCCACGTAAGCACATGTGCATATTCACAGGTGGCTCACTGAGCCGTTGGGTAGTAGTAAATCAGGTAAGAGCCTGGGAATTTCTGGCATGACCTGGCTTATAGGAGTCCAGGGAAAGATGCTGTTTTTTACAGGATCCCAGGAATTCATTTCAATCCAGAACATCTGCTTCAATCCAGGATGCAGAGCCAACGTTAAGTCCTTAAAGAGCCATCCCCTAGGGAGCTTTCCAACAGCCCACGAGCTAGGGTCACTCTGCATTGTCTTCAACCTCCTTTTGGATCCATAACCTACAAAGACTAGCTGTTCCAATGACGCTCCCAGGATGCTCTTACATGACTAATTAAAATTGGCATCAGGGAATCAAGTACATTTCTGCCACAAGCATTCTGGAATTGTGTTGACATGAAGCATTATGAGATCATTGTTGAAAGCCCTTCCATGAGTCAGAGCGCCCATAAAGGGAACGCCAAGGCAAATTTCTGAACTGGGTGTTTTTTTCTTTGATAGACAAGAAAATGTACTTTTCTTTTTTTCTTCAAGATACTGTTGAGGCACCTGGGTGGCTCAGTCATTTGAGTGTCTGACTTTGGCTCAGGTCATGTGCTCACAGCTCTTGAGTCCAAGCCCCACATCGGGCTCTGTGCTGACAGCTCAGAGCCTGGAGCCTGCTTCGGATTCTGCGTCTCCCTCTCTCTCTGCCTCACCCCCACTCATGCTCGCTCACCCACTCTCTCTCAGCTCTCTCTCAAAAAATAAGTAAACATTAAATAAAAGATAGTATTTATTTCATCAGCATATTTCCAATGTCCTAATCTAGGGCAGTTAAATTTAAACTTCATGTTAGACACTTGCTTGCATTTTCCTTTCATGTTTCAGTAGAACAAGGATTCAGAAATGTCATCATCTATTACAACAATTCTAAGGGTACAAATAAAAACGTTGATATTTTACTGGAATGTTGTCTTTAGAATCTCTGGTTTCATTGTTCAGCTTCCACTGTCAGGGACAATGAAGTAACAACCTTGTTTTCTTAAAAAACAAAAACAAAGCAAAACTAGTTTCATTGAGATAATTTTGATTTTCATTTGTGGTTCTCTTTAAATGTCCAGAAAGATTGGGAGATAATCCACCAAAACATTTATGCACTGAAAAGAGGGATTTCTATTTTTCTTTTCATTTGTCTGTATTGAAAGCTATTGTTCTAATGTGTAATTATTTTTATCATTGAAATTGCTCTTTAAAATATACAAAAAGTTGGTGATTTCATAGTTACTAAAGGCTTCATGTGACTCCAAAAATCATTAAGGACTTGGTTGCATCAGGAACATTGCCTGGCAGATTGCAATGTATGATTAATTAGTCTAGCTGAACACTGCTCTGGGTGATCACTTTCCCCCAAATTCTCACATACTATTATATACAAGACATTGCAATCCTCACTGTGCTTCCTCTTATCCCTGGAGCATGCGTCTGTTGAGACTAAAAAAAAAATCATCTGCACCATCTTCAAAATGAGGCAAGTCCCTATGACACAAACACAGTGATTCATGACATTTCTGCATATCTCATCAGAATTCTACACCCCTGTTACTCTCAATATACTGCTGCTCTGAAATGTTCAGGCTTATATGAGTAGCAAACAATCTTAATAACAGGAAACCATCAAAATCCCAAAGGAGAAAAAAGGCAGCAAGCTCTTTGACCTCGGCTGCAGCAACTTCTTACTAGAAATACCTCTGGAGGCAAAGTAAACAAAAGCAAAAATGAAAAATTAGGACCTCATCAAGATAAAAAGCTTCAGCACAGTGAAACAAACAATCAACAAAACGAAAAGGCAACCTACAGAATGGGAGAAGATATTTGGGTGAGGATACAAAATGTGAAAGGAAGTCATCACACACCCAAAAACCAAACAGTCCAGTGAAGAAATGGGCAGAAGACACGAATAGACACTTTTCCAAAAAAGACACCCACATGGCAACAGACACATGAAAAGATGCTCAACATCACTCATCATCAGGGAAACGCAAATCAAAACCACAAGGAGGTACTATCTTACACCTGTCAGAATGGCTAAAACTAACAATTCCGTCAACAATAGATCTTGGTAAGGATGCAGATCTTGCACTGGTGACTTGAATCCAAACTGGAAAACAGTAAGGAGGGTCCTCAAAAAATTTAAAATACACTCCCCTCCGATCCATCAATTGCACGACTAGGTATTTATCCAAAGGACAGAAAAATGCTGATGCAAAGCGGCACATGTACTACAATGTTTATAGCAGCATTATCAACAATAGCTTTGACAATAGGTCAATTATGAAAAGAACCCAAATGTCCATCGACTGATAAATGGATAAAGAAGATGTGATCTCTCTCTTCTCTCTCTCTCTCTCTCTCTCACACACACACACACACAATGGATTATTACTTAGCAATCAAAAATAAATCTTGCTATTTGCAACAACATGGATGGAACTACACTGTATTATACTAAACAAGTCAGTCAGAGAAAGCCAGATATCCTATGGTTTCTCTCATATGTGAAATTGAAGCAACAAAACAGATGACTATAGGGTAAAAGAAGGAAAAATCAAGTAAGATAAAAACTGAGAGGGAGGTAAACAGTAAGAGACTCTTAAATACAAAGAACAAACTGAGGGTTGCTAGTGGGGAGGTAGGTTGGGGATAGACATTAAGGAAGGCACTTGTTAGAATTCTGTTTCTACATTTGAAACGTCCAACAGTAACTACAGATCATTTGCTAAGCCCGAACACCGCTTTCCTGCTCCAAGCCCCAGGATTGTCTCAAATGAATAACTTCACGCACTGTTGAACAGCTACCATTTCAGGAGATAAATTTTGATAAAAACTGGGTGTTGAAGAAAAACATCAGGAAAGACTTTCCTTCCTGACAGCCACGGAGATAATGATCTTTCTTTCAATATTAGAACACGAGCTCCATCACCCTGCAGGACAATCACCATCAAAGGCATCCGTGACCACACTGTGCAATGTTGAATGTAGATTATAACTTATAAAACACGAGAATTAGAGACAGGTTGGGAAAAGTAGTTTAAGTGCCTTATTAATCTTACATGTTTAATAGATTTTCAAAGTCAGGTCATTTATCAAGATATGTCCCCAGAAATATATCCTCACCGCTTTCCCATGAGACACTCTTTGACCATTTTAAGAATGAAACAGATACAAATAATTTCTGTACTTTCAAGAACATAGCTGGTACATGTAAACTGTTGACCAGAGAAACCCCTCTTGAAAGCGGCATCAGGAAAACATTGGTTTATCTGACCAATCTGTTTATCAGACTTGAAAACAAAGAATTTTATGAACTATCTTCCTCGAAAAAGAACAAATAATAGGAAATAAATACAATTCCTACATCAGCTGAGGTTTGAGTTTAGCATCATTATATTTTACCAGTCTTCACATAGATACGTTTTGTGATGAGTTTTCTGATTATGTTTGGTAGAGGACGGCGTCTCAATTACCCATCACGACACAGTCATCTACTCAAGATTTCATGACTTGAACACCAATTGTCTATTTTCTCACGTGACTGTGGGGTGATGATTGGGCAGGGCTCCGCTGAGATGGCCCAGCTTGATGTGGCAGCTCGGGTATCAGTCACCATTCTGGGCCTCAGCTGGGACAGTGAAGACGGCTTGCGTCCGCCTATCGGATCTCACTTCTGGCAGGCTAGCGCAGACTGTTCACACAGCAGCAGTGTTCAGAGAGAGCAGAAGTGCAGGCTTGAAAGAATCACACTCCCTTGCATTCTACTGCTGATAGAA
Source organism: Suricata suricatta (assembly GCF_006229205.1). Taxonomy (NCBI): domain Eukaryota; kingdom Metazoa; phylum Chordata; class Mammalia; order Carnivora; family Herpestidae; genus Suricata; species Suricata suricatta. The sequence goes on along the minus strand of NC_043717.1, from coordinate 4,223,626 downwards.
CATCATGGCGCCAGTCCTAATTCATGGGGTTGGAAAACGGACTCCATCTTGGGGCGCCTGGGTGGCTCAGTCAGTTAAACTTTGAGCTTCAGCTCAGGTCATGATATCAGGGTTCATGGGTTCAAGCCCCGCGCTGGGCTCTGTACTGACAGCTAGCTCAGAGCCCAGACCCTGCTTCACATTCCGTGTCTCCCTGTCTCTCTGACCCTCCCCTGCTTGCACTGTCTCTCTCTGTCTCTCAAAAATAAAAAACAAACAAACAAAAAAAGAAAATAGACTCCCTCTCTTGATGAGAATGACTACACAAAGTCTGTGACCATCATTCATCGACCCCTGCTACAAACAGTGTGAAGACTAAGTGATTCAGCCCTACATGCAATCATTGTTGTAAACCAATAAATTTTTGTGGCCGTAATGAGATGATAGATCTCTACGTACGGAAACGAGAATCCAAGCTCAGTCAGTAGCACTTCAAATATAAATAAAAGTAATTCATGTACATTTCAAATGAATACAGGATTAATCAATTAAGGATACATCAGAGATTTCATAGTATAAATGAAGTATAGTGTCAATGAAGCAGAATTGAACTGCAATATATTGACACAGAGTATGACATCCTCTCAAAATATTTAAAGAGTGAATTGAATTATAGCTGTCCTATGACTGAAAACAAGTTTTTATCTTCTTTTCCCGTATACATTATCTTTTCCACTAATGCTAGACAGTGTTTTAAATGGATGACGGGATATATGTGTGTGAACGTGCATGTTAGTTCTGTTCCCGAATGATTTGCAAGATAGTGTGTAGCATTATGTAAGAAAATATTAAAAATCAAACAAATAACTACTTCAAAGCCAGCCTTTCTTTTCTCTTTTTTTCCCCACAGTAGCTATCTGCCTAGAAAAAAAACCCAGTGTGGTCTAGATGTAAATTGACTAAAACTGAAGACTAACAGACTTAGGCATTGGGATTTAAGAGGGGAGAGGCATATGTTTACAGAATTGTTTCTTACTAAGAATTTCTAAGCATTTCTAGAATTTTCTGAATTTGACCACCAGATATATACTAAGTTGCCTCCTTACCTAACCCCTGTTTGTTCACAACGATCTCTAAGACAAGTAAGATGACTGTCCCCAAGGCAACACTGAAAGGAGGTGTTTCTGTGCGCATCCGTCTTTACCCTTACCCCCATTCTACACTCGTATCGATATAATTGCAGCTTTTCATCTGAAGTGATTCCTCGCACAAGAAGTGCAAAGACATTAGGGGTAACTTGACAGAAGGGCCTTTTTGCAAAAGGGAGCAACTAAATGGCATTTCAATCAGCTTTGATGGAAGATGGAGTTCAGCACTGAGTGCTCAGTTCAAGTGCTTGGATGTTTCAGTCAGAACCAAAAGGTGGGAAGGGACTGTTCCACTGTAATTACAGGGCCACCGACATAAAGCAATCTTCGTAATCTCTGTATGATTTCCTGTCTCCCTTTGTGAGCCAGCACATCTAAGGACAGCTATTATGGAGTCCACCTCCCCCCTCCTTTTGTGGGAGGTGTGTTATTTCACCATGAACTCGGGGCCACCATTACTCCATAAAAGTAGCTCATCTAGTGTGACAGCTGAGAGTTAGAGTGCAATCCCGTTTCCAAGGAAATACAGTACTTTTCTGAGGACCAAACATCGGTATGCTCTTCCTCCCATAGGATGGAGATAGAAACGTATTCAGTAGCAAACTCCCGACCAAGGTAGTATGGGATCCCGCTTGAGAAATATCGATGAGTCGGTCACTGCGGTAGGGACCATGGAGGAGGCACAACGGTCAAGCACGTCTTCTGCCAACAATCTAGGGCAGCTGCTCATCTAAGTGTCTGACCTATTCCTACAGGTTCCACCATGTACAGAAGGGGGTGCTGGTACTATCAATCACACTGCCTGCTCTTACCCCACAGTAGATGATGGGACCCAGGCTCGGAAGTGACAGTCCCAGGTGAGTGTATCCAGATTCACCCACATGAGGAACGCTCCGGCCTCGTGAATGGAACACAGCATGTGGTCAGGCCTTCAAGACTTGGGATCTAGAGCAACCTCCATTCATGAGCAAGTGTCCTCCACCTCTGAGCCCCCACTAGGGGGTGAAAGTCATGGTCTGTGCAAATGAACACCACGGTCTGAGATGAGTAGATGGAGACTTCTCAGTCATGTCTGCAGCGCGTAAGGGCTCCCCTTAACATACTACTCCAGTGTGGTATTTTCCTTGTCCTTTGCCATTTTTAACAGCTTATTTATTTATTGAGAGAGAGAGAGAGAGAGCAAGAACAAGTGGAGAGAGTCAGAGAGAGGGAGACTGAGGGTCCAAAGCTGGCTCAGTGCCCACAACAGAGGATCCGATGTGCGGCCCAAACTCATGAACCATGAGATCACACCCTGAGCCGAAGTCGGATGCTTAACAACTGGGCCACCCAGGTGCTCCCAGAGCACTATTTTTCGAATGTGCTTTACAAACCTTAGTGGGTCCTAAAATCAAGTAAGTGTGTTGCACCCAGGCATCTGTTCACTGAGGGGCAAGGTCAGGCCTATGGAGCACAGTTGGTAGTCCCCTCCTCTGGACCAGGGATGTTCATTCTGTTAATTTTGTCCATAAGCTTAAATGACAAGTGGTTAGGTGTCTGCTGTAGAATTTTGCCCAGGGTTTGGTATCTCGGTTACTCATGTGTATTTACTTTGTTGAGACGAACTCCACTTAGAAAGACAACAGAGGGGCACCTGGGGGGCTCAGTCTGCTGAGCATCAGACTTCGGCTCAGGTCATGATCTTGCGGTTTGTGGGTTTGAGCCCCGTGTCAGACTCTGCGCTGACAGCTCAGAGCCTGGAGCCTGAGTCAGATTCTATGTCTCCCTCTCTCTGCCCCTCCCCTGTTCACTCTCTCTCTTTCTCTAAATGGTAAAAAAAAAATTTTTTTTTAGAAAGAAAACAGGAATAAGTATTCTTCAAAGTCTAGAATATAGACGATTCTAAACAACATGATTTTGCTAACAAACTGATGGCGTGGAAAAGGAGCAGAAGGCAGGTAAAGAAAAGGGACATGTCAGTGATGAGGCACACTCTCACCTCTCAGATTGGAATACAGTAAAAACAAAAAAGGATACACGAAAATCAGACATAGAAAGTCTAGAGATAGAAAATCAGAATTTCGTCTTGAAAGCATTCAGCACATTTTAGCAATCCATCTTCTCTTACACTACCTACCTTGAGCCAAGGGAGGAGTACATTGCCTGTGAACTTCAATTTTTTTTTTTAAAGAATAACCTGAAACTAATCATCAGGAGACATCAAGACAACTTCAAATTGAAGACATGTGGTAAAACAGTGGACTTGCACTCTTCAATAGTGTCAAGTTGTGATATACCAGGAAAAATGTATGAGTTACACTGGACTGAAAAAACAAAACACACTAGGGGCACCTGGATGGCTCATTCAACTTTGGCTTGGGTCACGATGTCACAGTTGAGGCTTGCTTTGGATCCTCTGTCCCCCTTTCTCTGTGCCCCTCCCCTGCTCATGTTCTCTCAAAATGAATATAACATTAAAAAAGAAAACCACTAAAGAAACAGCAACCGGAGGATAATATTGGATGATAATCTCATAACCGGCAGCATCTGAGTAGGTTTCCAGATAAAGAATAGTATTGGATCAGTGTTAAGTTTCTGATTTTGATCACCGAAATGTGTTGGAGCAGGAGAATGCCTTATTTTAGTATTTAGTATTCCTGTGGCCTTATCTGTATAAAGTTTTGAACTTGCCACAAGAAAGCAAAGTCAAATACTTGAATGAGATTCATGTGGCTATATTACGTATGAAAAAATATATATTCCTTCCAACCTTGCCGTCTTGCATGCTTATCACAAATATTACGCTCAATCTACGTACATGCGCATCGGTTTTCATTCAAGTAAAGATTTTTGAAATGAACCGCAGTTCTACCTGCCATCTCAGTGGCTGTTTAATTTTAAGGACAGTCTAGAAGCAACCTCAGAGCACAGTGACATATTCATAGGGTAAACTAGCAACTACCGTTGTTCAGAAAAGGGCAAAGCCATCTTCTCTGCCTAGGCAGGACAGGGAAGATTGCCAGAATGAGCCCATAAAGCAGTGTTTCTCAAAGTGTGGGTTTCAAACCATGCCCATTAGCATTCTCCGGGTACTGATTACGCAGGCAGATTCCTGGGACCCATTCCAGACCTACTGAATCAGAGTCTCCAGGGATGTGGCTGGGAAATCCACAGTTTAAATACACAGTCCAGGTGCTTTGGTATTGAACAAATATTTATTAGTATCCTCTGCATGCCAGATGCCATTTAAGGTCCTTAATATAAAAGTACACTAAGCAGCAAAAAGGATGTAAAATGGTAGAGTCCCTACGGAGCACCATTTGGCCATTTCTAACAAGATGAAAACATACTCCTACCATAAGATCTAGCGATCACACTCCTTGGTACTTAACCAAAGGAACTGAAAACTTACATCCACACAAAAACCTGCACATGGCTGTTTGTAACAGCTTTATTCATCACTGCCCAAACTGGAAACAGACAAGATGTCCTTCAGTAGCTGAGGGGATAAGTAAGCTGCAGCACATCCAGACAATGGGATCCTATCAGCACTGAAAAGACACGTGCTATCTAACCATGAAAAGACACGGGCGAATCTTAAATGGATATGAGTAAGTAACAGAAACCCATCTGTAAAGGCTTACTGTTGCTTGATTCAAATTGTATGACATTCTGGAGAAAGTAAACCTATGGAGACTATAAAAAGATCATCCATTATCAGGAGGTTGGGGGGCAAGAGAGAGACAAATATTTGGGGTACAGAAAATTTTTAGGACAGTGAAATTACTCTCTATGATACTGTAATGGTGGACACATCACTATACACACGCCTAAATTCATAGAATTACACAATGTCACGAGTGAACCCTAATATAAAGTATGGACATCAGATGGCAATGTAAAAAGAGACAGAGAGAGATTTCAGCTCAGGTCATGATCTCACAGTTGGTGGGACTGAGCCTCACATCAGGATCCTTAATGACAGCGTGAAGCCTGTCTGGGATTTCCTCTCTCTCTCTCTCTCCCTCTCAAATAAATAAACTTAGAAAAGGCAAGAAAACTAAAAACCAATGTCTCCGGACTCATGGAGATTTGTGTGCACTAAAGCGTGAACGCAAAGGTCCCACGGGCTCTGTGACAACTCCACTGGTTACGATTTGACTGTGGAGCAAGAGAAGCGCGTCCCAGACAGAAGTGGTGCTACCCCTGCAAAACTAAAACTAAGAGGCAAGGTCAAGCCTTCACTTTATATTTAATGAACTTTTTATCTTGGAAGGAAATTCAACTTATAAATATATTGAAACGATACTGCAGAGAATTTCGGCACATACCTCTCACCCATTTCTGCTAATGTTGGCATCTTACGTAAGTCTGATACAGGTATCACAACAAAAAACACTGTGATTGCATATTAGCTAACTTAACGGAATCCACTTATTTGGTTTCACTCATGATATTTTTCCATTCCAGGATCCTGTACTGCATGCCGTTTGCATGTCTCCTTAGTCTCCTTGGCCTGTTAGTGTTTGTCAAATGTCCCGTCTCTTTCGTCACCTTGACAGTTTTGAGAAGTACGGGGCAGGCATTTTGTAGGATGTTTCTTATTGTGAGTTTGTATGATTTTTTTCACTCATAAAACAATTGAAGACCACAGAGGTGGAGGACCTTTCTGCTCACATCATATGAAGGGGGACAACCTGGCTTCTCACTGGTAATGACCTGGATCTTTATGTTGAACTTGACTCGGTCATCTAGTCAAGGTAATGCTTGAGCTATCCTCTTTGAGGTCAGGGAGACAAGAGGGATGCTAGGAATTCTGACTCAGGGGCTGAGTCAGCTTGAATGATCAGTGAGGCATGCAGATTGAAGCAATGGAAATTCAGTTCAGTTTTTCAGGGGACGATCTGGGACCAGCCAGTCCCCTCCACGCACCTCCCGACGTGCCATGCCAACAAGCTGGCGTCAGTAACCTGATCATCACTCCCCACACACCTCACCATCTCCCTTCCAGTCCACCCTCTCCGCGGCACTGTTTCCTTCACCCTGAGGCTCACGGCCCAAACCGTGTTTGGGCCGACAGCATCCCCCACAACATCAACACATTCCCAGAAGCTGAGAAATGGAATCACACTTTCTGATAGAACACAGGTCCAATTTGTCTTTTGGATCAGACTACAAGGATTGTCTTTACAAGTTTCACTACTTAATGTACCTCTTTTTCATCCACAAAAGCTGAATCTGCTGCTCCACTGAATCTGCTGCTCCAATATTTCCACAAAAATAAATCTGAGATATAGATACACAATAGCTGTATGTAAATATAGCTGATAAACTAATAACTTTGCCAGCATTTGGCATATACACATATTTAGGTGCCAACGTTAAAATAGGTGGGGGAAGGGTACAATGCAGTTTCCAAATCATTTTTTACAACACGGCACTAGAAGAAAAAGTTTGAAACCCAGTGTTTATGTTTAGTGACCATTCGGGATTAGCGGTGGACTTTGTAAGGGACTCCTCTCCAGACCAGCGATGGTGCGTAAAGACATGACGATGGCCTGGGAGTTGAGGGCCGGACACGAATTGGAGGCAAATCGGTGAGAATTGACAGCAGATCGCGGTGAGCCATCTGGTAGTGCTAACAGCTTACTTTTCTGCATGTAATGAGGCCTATTTTTATCATCACTTCAGACAAGCAGTAAGGGCAAGATAATGGAATCTCGATTCCAAATTTCTGGAGAATTGACGAGCAACGAACGTGTTGGGACAGGAGCAGCCTGCTCGCCTCCCGAAGAGCCTAGCTTGGATTCTGACAGCCAGATCCTAGGGGCTTCATACATTACGTTTTACTTTTCCACCACGAAAATGCAGCTACGTGGCTCCATATGGAGCGCTTGGAACTGAAAATTGGTCTGTAGAGATAAGACTGAAAAGGAGAAAACGGCAACTCAGTCTTAATTAGGGTTGAAAACAGGACAGTGGAAAAGTACCCTAAGAGAAGCCTGGTGAACACGATGCCACGGAGACAGATTTGAGTGGGATCATAGGGAGGGAGTATGTGGAGGAGCTGATTAGGAGGGTGGGGGGCATCATTTAGTTTTAAGAACAACACATAAAACATGAAAACAATGAAGTCATTTTTTTAATGTTTTATTTATTTTTGAGATAGAGAGAGACAGAGCATGAGAGGGGGAGGGGCAGAGAGAGAAGGAGACACAGAACCAGAAGCAGGCTCCAGGCTCTGAGCTAGCTGTCTGCACAGAGCCCGACACGGGGCTCAAATCCACGAACGTGAGATCTGACCTGAGCTGAAGCCGGAGGCTTAACCGACTGAGCCACCCAGGCACCCCTGAAGTCATTTTTCTAAGAGTGGGAGATCTAAGGATCTAAGCCAAAATAACAGGGGACTCGATGGCTGAGTTTTCCGGGGAGAAAGACGGGCAAAAAGAAAAATGCATTGCAAGTTCAAGACATGGTGAAATGCATGCACAATACTTTATAAATCTAAGTTGTCAGTCCACAGAGGAGGGACAGAATAATACAGAGCACGGGGTTGGAGACAATGACCACAGATGTAGATATTGACAAGGAAACAGAACTGGAGATCCTAAGGAATAATAAACAACTTCAAGAACAAGTAAGTCACAAAAGCTCAGCAGGACATGGGGCATGGCCAGAGCTCTGAAGAATAGAATGACTAGTTATTTGGGGGGCGTGAAAAGCCGGGACCCGATACTCTCTCCCAGAAAACACCTCTCACAATAGCTGAAGGGCCCCAGAGACAGAGAACATTGTAGAATGCCAGATGACAGAGAGAATGAATAAAACTCCAGTAAGACAACTTCGTTCCACACGTGCACACAGTGACATAAAGTATAATATTGTCACTGGAAGAAAAAGAATATTTTTGTTGAGATTATCGAAATAAAGTGAAATGGGTCATTGGAAAACTGAGAAGGCAGTTCCCAAATGCACTTTTCCTTGTACAGAACATAAGGGAACATAAAAAGTAAAACTGATAAATCTCTTTTGGTGACTTAAAAATGTACCATCCAGTCTTCTAACTTCTAATAATTGATGACTACAATGTTCACATGTTCTTTATTAAAAGATCAAAATTTTTTTACTGGTAGAGTTCACTGTCCTGAGTTAAAATTATTTTAGTTTCATGTATTGCTCTTGACTTTAGTGATGTTCTGCAAATAAATTAAAGCTCTGAAGATGTCAAATGCAAATAGTGACATACCCAAGTCAAAGTCGTGAATGAATGGAAAGGCGAGTATTTCACACCCAAGGAAATAGATACTACTCAAATAAATGATCGAGCAAGAATTTAATTCTAAATTCTTTGTAGAATGCTCTATGTGTAGTGGGGACAGGGATAGATATTTACTAAAAGGTCAAATGTATGTTTCAGCATTATATATTTTCTAATAATTACTTATATTTTGGGATAATTATTTCATACTGATAAATGAGGCAAAATTGAATGGATAAAGAACAGGATAGCTTTCAAATCACACTTTGGCTTTTTATTCATATTTATGCATAAGACAGGACAGAAGATGACTGTGGAGCTTGGGTCGCTCAGTCAGTTGAGTGACTCTTGATTTCAGCTCAGGTCATGTTCTGGTGGTTTGTGAGTTCTAGCCCTGCGTAGGGCTTAGTGCCGACAGTGTGGGGGGTGTTTGGGATTCTCTCTCTTCCTCTCTCAATGCCTGCTCTCTCTAAATAAATAAATAGATAACCTTAAAAAATAACATAAAAAAACTACTAGAGAGAAGCCAAGGAGGGAAATGTGGAAAAATATCAATCAATAGCAAATAACCATATCAAATAACCATGCATTATGCAGAAAGACATTGAAATAGTAATTATAGCTGTTTTCAATATGTTCAAACAGTGAGGTGGTTACATTCCTGATTAAAAGTGACCCAAAGTAAAAGGAAAAAAAGTTGAATTGAAGATGACAACTACCATGTCTGAGATAGTACAGGGGTGCCGATCAATAGCAGATTAGACACTGCAGAAAACATTAGCGAACTTGATGATACAGGAATAGAAACTATACAAAAAGAAACACAAAGGCCAAAAGAATTTAGAAAGACAAAATGCATTCAGTGGAAAGTATATGTGGATTTTTGAACGTGGATCTTTCCCCAGGCTAGTGCCATAGGATACCGTCTTCCCTTGTGATACTGGGCGGGTCACAGCTCCCTGCAGCCACCTGATCAGGAATGTCAACACGTAATAACACTGACAGGCATTCTGTCCCCATACAGCCATTCTGTTTGTCACTATCAGTGTAGCACTCAGCAAAACCTATGAGATATTCAACATTTTATTACCAAGTAGGCTTTGTGACAATTTTGCCCAACTGAAGGCCAACGCAAGTGTTTTGAGCGCATGTAAGGTAGGCGGGGCTAAGCGGTGGTGCTCAGCAGATGATGTATGCTAAATGACTTTTGACTTAGGATGTTTTCAATTTATGATGGGTTTTCTCAGGACACAGCCCATCGTAAGTCAAGAAAGATCTGTATTTAGTAAAGTATGACTTATCGACATTTTTTAGGTCCCCAAAATATTAAGCCCTCATTGCCTGGTCATGATTTTTCTGTGTTTTGATGCCCATGGCTCTGTATGTTCTTTATCTCCTAATCTTATTACTGGAGTCAATGAAGTGCCTTGATAAGTCAGTGGTTTGATCGATCAGATCATGAATATAGAGAAGTAGCAAATCTCCTCAAGTAGCTTTCACAACTAAAAACGTGACTGTTAGCGTTTAAAAACATGTTTTTATCGGGGCGCCTGGGTGGCTCAGTCGGTTAAGCCTCCGGCTTCGGCTCAGGTCAGATCTCACGTTCGTGGGTTCGAGCCCCGCATTGGGCTCTGTGCTGACAGCTAGCTCAGAGCCTGGAGCCTGCTTCCAGTTCTGGGTCTCCTTCTCTCTCTGACCCACCCCCTCTCATGCTCTGTCTCTCTCTGTATCAAAAATAAATAAAACATTAAAAAAAAACATGTTTTTATAACTCTTATAAATCGGTATATTAAAATGAGTATTGAAATCTAATGTCAACCATTTATTCTCACAATCCTATCAACTGTTATACTGTGTTCTGGAATTTACTGTCAAAAGAAGTCTGATTCATTTCTTTCCTCTGCAACATCTTCAATTGATAATTTCACCCTGCCAAAATGCTTACAGGATTCTTTTCATTAATGTAGATATTACAAAAGAAAATCAGTGAGACACATGGATTCCATATTTTTCCTTTTGCTCAGCTCACTATAAAAACTTAAGGTCCCTTACTCAGTAGACTTTGATTCTCTTATTCCTTACTGCGTCTCATTTTTCTCCGTCACGTAGAGTTTCTGGATGCTCTCTATCACCCACCAATTTCGCCTCTTTATCTTTTTTTAAGAATCTGAATTATACAGTAATATCTAGATTTCACCTTCCAACTCACCTTTTTAAATATCCAACATACACTTTCTAATCTAATTGTAATTTTATATATTCAGACACCATTTCCATTTAAACTCTCACATTCTTGATCTGTGGTTGGACTCTTCCCATGATTGCTCTTTCCATAATCCCTCAAATCCTAATGGCATTGCCCTTGAGAATATGTCTTGTGGATATCAACATTTCTGCACAGGCATTATTGTGTTTGTGTATCACAATGGAAGGAGGTTGATGTTTAATCTTTTTGTTTGTTTCTTTTTCACATTTGGGGTGTTGACAGGCACTGGCACACCTTACCTGCCAGCCAGGGTGAGCGGTAAGTTTTCAGACGGCGGTGGAGAGTTAAGTCAGGCTTTCAACAACCTCACTTTTCTCTGGACAAAGGCATGGCCCATGGAGAGCAAGAAGCGTCCAAGTGCAGTCATATACTGAGGTTCTGTGGAATAGACTTCACCATATGAGTTTGGGCAAATACAAGTCAACCTATAATAGTGACTGTGTATCTACAAACTCTGGCCCTAGAGACCACAGAATTGTTGAATCAAGAGCAAAAGGGAAAAATTAATACCTATATGTGTCATTTAGGGATCTTTGGTTGTACACAATGAAATTACTCAGAACTATCTTGAGAGGAAAAGAAAAATATTTGAAAAGAATTGGGCATGGACCATGAAATTCAAGGAATGACCAAAAATTCAGGGCCAAAATGAAAAAGGCACAGGGCAGCTCCAGGGAATTTCTATAGGAGGAGATAATAATTTCTCTTATCTGTCCACCCATACTGCTGCTTTGGTGAATACTGATCCAGTCTGGCTGTTCAATCTAAACAGGAGCTGATGTGTTAGGGACGCATACACGGTTGCCCATCGCTTGATAAGGGATGGGAAGGCCCTTTACGTTCACAGCCCCATCAGGACTGCACACACTCCTCAATATGTTCTCCACCTCTTCCCCATAAAAAGGGGGGGAAAGGGAGCAAAAGGAAGGAAAGAAATGAAAATCGTATTCCCCTAAGTTGGCTTGCATTCCTCACACCAATTGGGTAACTACCACGATGCGCACTGTGGACACAGATCAAATCTACCAAGTGGGAGGAACGTACCCCCTTCTGCCATTTCCTCCCTTGCATCTGTATTTTATCCTCCATTAGATGTGGCATTATATATCATTATTTCTTTGGCCCCAAGCTGTGAGAACAGGAAGGACTCAGCTGCCTCAGCAGGCAGTCCAGCGCCCCTGAGAGAGCGATGCCCAAAGGCATGTCCCCTGCCATCAATTTTCTGGTTTTCAATGAGTACTCCTTGCTTCCACAATGCCAAAATTATGCCGCATTTTTATTACAGCTCTTTCAAGAAATCTCTGCTGTGTTTCTGACTGTTACAGCCTGCTAGTGGCTCTTCTGAAGAGCCCTTGTCTTTTAGAGCAGGAAACAATAGGATAGTGACGTTTAAAATAACTATCATAAAGACATCTGCCATCTGGAGAGATAAGCGTGGCTGTCATTTCTTGAATTTTGCTTCTTTAGGAAGGAGCATCTCACCAAAGAGGGCGTTGCAATATTAAAACATATGGATGGTATTTCACACATCAGAGGACCCTGTGCACATAAATCACATTTTACATAAATGTCATATCACATCTGACCCGGTAGTTGACCTGATGTTAAAACTCTGGTGTCCTGGCCTCACACTTCTGCATCCAGTTGTCTCTGATAAACATCAGACATTCCACCTGGCTTCAGCCAGGAAGAGTTCGGAACCCCATTCAGAAGGAAATTCACACAGAGGCCCTTTGCCATCCCATGTGAGCCTAGGACACAGGTCTAGAACCGGAGTCACCAAAGATTTTCAGTCAAAGGGCAGGAAGTAAATATATTTGGCTAAGTGGGCAACAGGACTGATGGTGTCATGATTATTTACAGATTATTTATAAATGAATGGGAGCGTCTGTATTTCATGATCATTTTCTTTATGTAAACAAGCAAAGGCGCCAATTCGGCCAAGAGACTGTAGTGTGTTGACCCGTGTCCTAGAATTCTGCCTCCATCATTAGTATATTAAGTTCTGACCATGCACACAATAACAACAACTTAAAAACAATTACTATCTTATTTATCTCATTATAGGTCTATTGTACATCTATGCACCTGTGCAAATACACTAGTCTCCATAACAATCCAATAACATCACTATCTCCACTTCCCAAAAGAAGGATTGAGCTCAGGTAACAAATCTGGTTAATATCTCCAACCTTCCAAGCGAAACTTCAGATGTAGAAGTTGTAGGTGTCGTAGTGGGGATGTAGGTCGGCATGCATTGCCGTGTGCTGGGGTAAGAAGACGTCCCCAACTGCTGTAGTTCAACCAACAAGCATGCAATTCTTCCTTACGGAAAGTCAAGGCACATCATTAGGTTAAATGTCCTCCCGGGAGCTACCTCGTCCAGATGCTTGGATCATAGGTCAACTCTATTGACATGTATGCAGGTCATCTGGGGGCTCATTACAGGGAAGCTTATAAAAGTTTTGGGGGGCGGCAAGAAAATGATCCCTATACGGAGAGAAAGACGTCCAGTCAATGTGATATCAACTAACAGAAGTCACAGGCTATTCATAACTTGACAAGGATAAGGATGTAGAATTTCCACCTTCGTCAGGTAGAAGAGCATGTACATTGCTGACGATAATACCTACTCAATTCAGGCGTCTCTACTTTCAAAGCCTTTACCCCTGTCCCGGTATGATGCTGCTTAGCCCTCCTCCTGGTGGAGGTCAGTCCTGACCCTCATCCCATTAACATGGAACAATGCCTTTCGCCATCCTTGACGCTGTACCCTTGGCTCCTACAAAGCATGGTGGCCAGTCCACCAGCTCTAGCAGTACCAGGCCCTTGCCAGAAGTGCACAATCTTAGGATCTACTCTAGACCAACTGAATCATCGTTGGATTTCGACAAGATCCCGAGGTGACTTGCAAGTACATTCAACAATGAAAAGCATGTTATAATCTAACCTGCGGACAACAGACTTGCACCTGGGAAGGAGTTAACGAGCCAGAGAAGAGCTATCTAAAATAATGCTGATTATTCTACCATTTCCTGAATTGGTCATGGCAAATACTTCAAGAACACACCTGAAGAAGCCCAGGGAGCCTGGAGAAAAAGCAGACATTCATCTCAAGTGGCAAAGATGAGCAAAATTGTGAAGAATCGGAAAAACGCAGCACAGAGGAGCACTGTTGGAAGTGAAATATGTGAAACTCAGTAAGAATTAAACAAGTATTTTCATAGATGGCTACTCAATTATAACATGCTCTGATTATAGCAATGCAGTAGACATTCTGAAAGCATTCAAGAGTGCTTCTTTTTTTTAATGTTCAGTTTTCAGAGAGAGAGAGAGGGACAGAGTATGAGCAGAGGAGGGGCAGCCAGAGAAGGAGACACAGAATGAGAAGCAGGCTCCTGGCTCCAAGCTGTCAGCACAAAACCTGACGCTAGGCTAGAACTCACGAACCTTGGGATCATGACACGAGATGAAGGTGGATGCTTAACTGACTGAGTCACTGAGCTTACTTTATTTAAAAGGACTTAATTAATGTCACTTTTTGAAGTGGCATTAATTCTCAAAAAGTGAAATAAAATAAAACTAAGAAACAAATCAACAGAAGTAAACTACCACTAAGGCCTGTAACTGCCGGTGGGTTATCTGTGCATCCCAGCAAGTACGAAACTAAATTTTAGTACCCGCACAGGTAACAGATAAATTGTCTTAGGTATTCATGAGACCAAGATAAAGCCAGAACCTTTCACTACATGCAACGCAGCTGAAAAGGTGAGCTAGGAGTCAAGACAACACAAAAATCTGAATCAAGGGACAACAAAATGTTTCTATTTTTGAAACTGACATCTGTGATTTGGAGTGGGTTGGGGGTGGCATCCTTAAAAATTCCTATAGATTTCTGGCCTGAATTCACACCAATTGTGTAGTTAAAAATACTTCAAGCTGAGAGATCTGATTTCCTGTGGCTTTACGTTGTTAATACGCCCAGGACCCCAGCGAGTGTACACAGAAATCTTCCATAAGGGAGCCAACTAAAAGTGCAGTCCACAAGACTTCTCGTACAAAAAGTTTCCACAGACATAGGTCACAGTCAGAAGCCACGGGGTACAAACAGGAACCAGGAGAATGAGAAAGAGTTGGGAAAATGAGGAAATGGTACAATCAGATACTTTACATATTGGAATAACCAACTACAGAAATAATCAATAATGTTGTTAAACAAAAAGGAATTATTATTCTCATGAGTAAGGAGAAAGCAGTATTAAAATAGAAAATGAGGAGGTGCCTGGGTGGCTCAGTAGGTTAAGCATCCAATGTCGGCTCAGGTCATGATGTCACAGTTTGTCGGTTTCAGACCTGGGACAGAATCCGCACTGACAGTTCAGAGCCTGGAACCTGCTTCAGATTCTGTGTCTCCCTCTCCCTGCCCCTCCCTCACTCACGCTCTGTCTCTCAAAAATGAATAAACATTAAATAAAATTTCAAATAAAAAATGAAGTTTAAAGGTGTTGAAAGAAGATTCAACATTATACATATATATATTTGAAACTAAAAAAAATAGACAACATATTATTTACAACATGTACGATATGAGAATGTTAAGACACTAGCTCACATAAACCTTACAACAGCCTCATGAAGTAGAAAGAAATCGCCCTTAAGTCACACAGCTAATATGTATCAGCACCAGATTGTGACACCCGGCCGTCCCCACCATAACGTGACCTGTTGATCTCCTAACCCATGAGACATTCAACCTGTGGATGGCTGCGTCCAAGGAGTAAATGGCACAGAAATAAAAGTTAAATTATCAAACTGGGAGATGTGAAGAGAGACGTAAAGATAGTGTGGAAAGGAAAGAAGACCATGAAATGAGCGTGGAAGGGATGTAGGACTGAGAGGGAATTTCCAGTACACAAGCTGGTGTTCCCGGAGGAGGGGACAGAGGACGCGGGGCCGTCACACCCACCATGATGATGGGCAGGGTACCTCAGAGTCACTGAGCACAACAGATCTCTAGCAGGAAACCAAAAAAGTAAAGAAACCCACCCACACTTGGAGACGGTAAAGAAAATGGTGGACGGCAGAAATACCAATGTCAAAGAGGAGATTAAAATAGGCTCTTGTATGCATGTGCACACACATATGTACACACATGAATGTACACACGTATGTACACAAGTGTGTACACACACACACACACACACACAACCAGGTATTTCCTGCACACTGACAGCCAAATTCTCAATAGGATCAAAGGCAGCCAGAGGAGAGTGAAAACGATTCCTCACATCGCCCAGAAAATAACTACAACCCATAATTGCACTCCCAGCAGAACAATCTTCTCAAGGACAAGGTAGGATAGATTTTAGATCGCGAAAACCATCACAATTTACTGTAAAGAGAGGCCCACTAAAGAAATCTCTAAAGGAAGTGTTTAAGGAAGAGGAAAATGCTCCCAGAAGGGGCATCCGAAGTACAAAAAGGACTGCGAAAAAAGGAAAAAAAGGGTTGTCATAGGACATAGCGAAATCTTTCGCAATTGATATGAAAGGACAAAGCCAAGAATCAGTAAATCCTCCTGGACAAGTGTGGGTATGGACAGGCAGACATCACATCACATCTAACGGACACAAGGCAGTGTGTTGCATTATTCCCAACAACCCAACATAAAAAGGAAGGAAGGAAGGAGGGAAGGCAGGCAGGAAGGGAGGGAGGAAGGAAGGAAGGAAGGAGAAAGCTGAAGGCAACCTGCCTTAGTCTCCTTGGGCTGCAGTAACAAATAACACTGACTGAGTGGCATCAAAATCAAGCATTTATTTCTCATAGTTCTGAAGACTCCAAGTCCAACATCAAGGGCGGGTTCTGGTGAGAGTCACATTCCTAGCCGGCAGATGGGCGCCTTCATGCTCTCTCCTCACATGATGGAGAGAGAAAGACAGAGCAGGAGACACCCCTTAATATTCCTGTTTATAAATGCTTTAATCCCACTCTGTGTCTTAACTGTCATTACAGTCAGGTAGCATAACCCTAATTAACTCCCAATGTCCTCATTTCCAAACACCACCGCACTGGGGACATACGCATTACCATATGACCCTGGAGGTGGGGGGTACACAGAATGATCATCCAAAGAAGAGCACACATAATCGTAGATTGATAGATTCATAGTATGAAATCAAATATATGTGTCTATAGATGTGGAAGAGTTCATTGTAATGTTTTTATTAATGCAATTTTTTTCTTTTATAAAGAAGCATTTATTATCAGACAAATTTTATAGCACATAATATCCTAAGATCTTGAAATATGCTCATAGAAATTCAGACCATTTTTCTTCCATTACAAAGGATAGCCATTAAACGGCATGCACGAAGTTCCAGGCACATCGTGAATAATAAGAGAAAGACTTCAGTATACAGAAACCCACATTTTCATTTGTAAATAACAGAATCTTCATGGATTGAAATAAGTGTCTTGCGAAGAGTGTGCTCTGTGCCGTGAAAGCACATGAAACAGGGAGAAAGCGCCCCAACAACACTTGAATGGTAATTATGCGCACGCATGCTGTACAGTTGCACGTGTACATTTTCCTCTTTCCATCTGTCAGTGACGACCCGTGACGTATAACTATCCCTCTATTACCAATGGAGAAAACAGCCTCGACGGTACAGGGGAATTCCAACTCCCAGACTCTCCGATGGAAGTGGAAACACCGAGGGAAACCAACATTTCTTTGGCATCACCAAGAATTTGGAAGGTGCACAGACGCATGACACAGCACCTTGTTCCTGAACACCCCCGACCCCCAACCAGGAGGAGAAAGACACTCAACTGCAGGCCTGGCCACTTCCCAACTCCCTGCGTTTGATGACCTCCAGGTATCTTAACTGCAGAAGAGAGAGCCCCAGAAATTCCTTCACAAACCATCTTCTTAATGTCTCTGCCTTCGGACATGGAGACAAAACCCATCTTAGCATTTCACCTGATACACTTTATTCTGGTGCCAGAATATCGAATCTTCATCTCCTGTGAGTACTGCTGTACAAAGGGGCAATAAGGCTATTTAATCTGCACTCGACCCTGCCCATGAATATCGCCATTTCTGCAAAATGGGAGGTCACTTGCTGCTCAGAATTAAATTAAGAGATCTAGAAGCGTGACTTCTTGTGCCCCATATCCGACCTGTTGACCTGGGCAGCCCATGATGTGAATTACTACGTATGCCTGCTCTGCAATGATTAGACTTTCGAGACCATCTCCACAGTGCCTTGGACTGCCAAATGAAAATGCTACACTGAACTGAAAGCATTTTGCAGATTAAATGGTTGACATGACCCATCGGCTCTGCTGCTCATCACTCCCGATGTGCAGCAGCAACTGAAGGGTTGATCCATCCCTGGCAAGACGTTACTTCTCTTGGCCGGACAATGACGGTATGGCCGTGTGGTTCACCACGACAGCGCTTTTAGAGAATGTTAGCACCTCTTTGGAAGGAAACTCACAGACTGTGGGTTGGATGACATGAGATGTGCTCATGGTGCTGAACTGAAGAGAAGCACAGCCTTCCCGTGGTGGTAGGGAGAACTGGAAAGCGGCCTGTCTCTAGATGGTCCAAAGCACTGGCTTGCTCACACAAGTGCACTGTCCACCACTCATGCACCAACGTGAGATCTTTCACAGTGCACCCTCGGGCAAGTTTTCTGTTCACTCTTCCGTTTCTTCTAGGTTAAATCTGAATCGCTGCTGAACACTTCTGTGCACCAGAAGCTACAATGAGAGCAGGTGCAGACTCAGGTCCAGACTCAATCCTAAAAGGATGCTGGAAATGAACACTTCCATCCAAATGGCCAGCCTCATACCGGGTAGTCATTCCGCTGCCTCGTCACTTCAAAGGACACTTTGCTTTCAGAGTCCATGTTCCCACATAAGCATTCATCAGGGATGTTTGGGTCTTCGGGCAGAACTCAGAGTTAATGATGATGATAATTTATTAACTGTATTGCACTGGTGTAGCCTCATAGTATTGCAGTGGCCAAGTCAAGAGATAGAAATCCAGGTTTAACTCCCTGGGTGACCAACGGAGGTGAACTTGGACAAGTTACTTAGTTTGAACGGAACTTAGATTTCTGAGCAAAGAAACTTACTATGGTTTCCACAGGATGTAAGTAAGAGATGCTTTATTTTAGATACCAACTCATAGGTCTGGGTGAGGACTCAGTAGGGGATACATCCTCTGACCTGCAGACAGAGCTACACTCTAGCAGAGAATGGGTCGATGGGCAACCATTTTGCAAGTAGGAGAGGTAGAGAGAAATGGATACATATACTCACCCACATGCATGACAAAAACTCTTTGTAAACTGTCACCTATGCCCCTTAGAGTTCTTATTCAGGCATATAGCCAGGTGCTGAGCTTACCCTCCAAAGCACCCCATCATCTGTGGAGCGTGGGTTGCAATGTGCACATTGAGAGAAGAAGGTACACTATCACTGCCCTGGCACAGTACGGATGACACACGTATGGTCTGGGGTATATGCAGTCTCACGCACACATCTCCATGGAGATCAGGAGAAACACTGTGAACAGGCTCCCAAAGACCTACTTTAATGGTAAGGGGAAATGAGCCAAAGAAATACATACAGCTGGCCCTATTATGGGACGCCATTTCTTTTTGACTTGGATTCATAAATGCATGGAGTGTGACTCACTCCATGGGAGTCAGTCATGAACAAAGTCAATGGCAAAGCTCTTCTAGTTGACCTTGAACATCACTGTGAGGTGATGGTGACTCCTATTTTTCTCTAGCAAATTCATCTCTAGCAGTAAGATATTCCACATTACATGATGCCAGATAGTCAACTACATGTCTTAAAAATTCAAAATGGCAAGTACCTATCAGGAACATATACTCTGTGTGGACAGCATAGAGTCTGCTTGGGATTCTCTGTCTCTCCCTCTCTTCCCTCCCCCACTCCCTCTCTTTCTCTCAAATAAATAAACTTAAAAAGAAAAACAAACAGTGAAGAAAACTACACCACATGCATAAAAGAATTGTTTTTACATCATAAAAAAAAGCTGATCAATCCCAGGCCCGTCAACTAACTAAAACAGTAAATAAATAAATGGGGCGCCTGGGTGGCTCAGTTGGTCGGGCATCCGGCTTTGGCTCGGGTGGTGATCTCACGGTTCATGAGTGCAAGCCCCACATCAGGTTCTGTGCTGACAGCTCAGAACCTAGAGGTGCTTCAGATTCTGTGTCCTCCTCTCTCTCTGACCCTCCCCTGCTCACACACTCTCTCTCAAAAATAAATAATTAGAAAGATGAAGAATAAAAGTTGAGCAGCCATAAGAGTTGGCCTCCTGAGAACTGTAGATGTGAATCAATAGTTTTTTTTTTTTAATACAGGATTTGTCACAGACTCAGACTTTTTACTTAACGTTTTAGACTGTTATCCTGTATATTTAAAGAAATTGTGTCACTTGGACGAATCCAATAAAAGATCAAACTAAACAAAAGTTATTTGTGAGACCAATTCATGACTTACTCTATCATGATAAACCACTTTGATGGGGCATATTTGTTGTACTTCTAATAGAAACAGAAAAGTGGTACTATAGCCCTCAGATTTCTGAGTGTACAAATATATACTTCTATATAGAAATATTAGTTTAAGGAAAAGAAAAATGGGCACTGAGTGGCTCAATCACTTGAACATTCCACTCTTGGTTTAAGCTCAGGTCATGATCCCAAGCTTCTGGGGATGAGTTCCTCACTGAGCACGGAGCCTGCTTAGGATTCTCAATCTCTCTATCTCTGCTCCCTCCCCAGCTCACATGCTCACTCTCTCTGTCTAAATAAAAAACAAAAGAAAGAAAAAAAGCCATTTTTTTTTGCAGAAAGAACAAGAGTAAAGTATCTAAAATTGCCCTACAGACCTCAGTTAGAGGGCCAGAAGTGCCGTTTCACTCCAACGGCAATTAAACAATGAAAGTGTTGGCCGAAGGCAATTGTGGGATCTTCAAACATGAATAATATTTAAAACAGAATAGGAGAAGAGCTAGCTCAGCCCCCTCCCTGTCTCATAGGCTAATTCTAACATGATTTTGCAGCATTTCCCAGAAGCACAGAGTGGCAGTCACGCATGCAATCAGACAGCCAAACATCACTGAGTTCATTGTGTGAACGCCAACATTGTGTGAATGCCAACATTGTGTGAACTGCACACAGTTGGACATAAATGCTACTAATTCTGATACCACTTATGAATTTCCCACCCTTTATGGATTCCTGGGAGTTTATCAGTATCAACTGAATGCTAACATCTTGTTGACATTCACTCAGCGGTTTAGACAACTTTATTGACTGAAAACGTTTTAGTGACAAATGTTCAAGGAAATTTTTTATTGTCATCGACAAAATTTATTCTTGGCTCCTGAAACCAGGACCCAATGTGCCAAGAATGTTGACCAAGAGCATATACTCAATATTTGCATTTTAAATTATTAATTATAGCTTTAAACCATAAAATTTATTACATTACCCATTTTTAGTGTTTAGTTCCATAGCATTAAGAACATTCAACGTCGTGTAAGGGATGTCTAGAACTTTTTCATCTTGCAAAACTGAAACTCGATACCCACTGAACCATTAACTCTGTTTCCCTCTCCCACCAGCCCCTCTTGGTCACAACTGTACTGTTCTTATGGATGTGACTATATACAAATACCGCATACAGGATGAGTCATGCAGCATTTGTCTTCTTATGACTTAGCTTTTAATGCACTTAGAACAATGTCCTCAAGATTCATGCATGTTGTAGCATGAAACTGGATTTTCCTTTTAGAAGATCCCATTCTATTGTGTCTCTAGCCAACATTTGTACCACATTAGCTTTATCTGTTTACCTTTTTAAAATGTTTTCATTTATTTTTGAGATAGAGAGAGACACAGCGTGAGCCGGGGAGGGTCAGAGAGAGAAGGACTCACAGGATCTGAAGACAGTCCCCAGGCTCTGAGCTAGCAGTCAGCACAGAGCCTGATGCGGGGCTCGAACGCACAAACTGTGAGATCATGACCTGAGCCGAAGCCGGTTGCTTAACCAACTGAGCCACCCAGGCACCCCATCTATTCACCTTTTGATGAGTATTTGGATTTCTTCCACACCTTCTCTACTCTGAACACGGATATAATAAACATGGATGGGCATCCTGTTTTCAATGAGTATAATATATATGTACATATATTATATATATACACCTAGAAGTGGATTTCTGGATCATGACATGATTCTAATTTTAACTTTTGGGGTAGCTCCATACTGTTTGCCACAGCAGCAGCACAATTTTGCATTCCCACCAAAATTGCAACAGCGTTCCAATTTCTTTACATCTTTGGCACAGCTTGTTACTTTGAGTCTGGTTTTTCAAAATACCAAACACCCTAGGGGACATGCCATGGATATTTCCTTGCATATTTGATTTGCATCTCTCTAATGACTCATCACATTGAGCACCATTTCCTATGATCATTGGACACTTGTATATGTTCTTTGGGGAAATATCTGTTCCAGTATCTGTCCATTTTTCAGTTTGGTTAGTTGGGATTTTACTGTAGAGCTCTGGCAGCCACATATATTCTTCATGGTAAACCTTCTTCAAATGCATGATTGACAAATTCCTCTCCCATTCTGTAGGTTCTCTTTTCATTGAGTTTCCTTTGACGTGCACAAGGCTTCAAGTTTCGTGTAGTCCCCATTTGTCTGTTTTTACTTTTAATGTGTGTGCTTCTGAGGTCATCAGCAAAAAATCACTACCAAATTCAATGTAATGGAGAGTCTCCTTTTCATTTTCTTCTGGCAATTTTATAGATTAAAGTCTTAAAGTTTTCAATACCGTTTGAGTTAACTTTTGCCTATGGAATCAGGTACAGGTCAGCCACTGCCTTTTGCACAAGGACAGCAAGTTTCCACAACACAATTTGTTCAAGAGACTGTCCTGTCCCCATGGTGCTCTGGGCACCTTGTTGAAAATGATGTGACCGTCTGCACCAGGCATTATTTCTGGGCTCTGTTCTCCTCTGTTGTGGTACACGTTTGTCTTGAAGCCAGGACCACTGTTTGATACAATAGCTTTGGAATATGTTTAGAAACCAGAGAGTGTGAGGGGCCCCAGGGGGGCTCAGTCAGTTAAGCATCTGACTTCAGCTCAGGTCGTGATCTCACAGCTTACGAGTTTGAGCCCCAGGTCAGGGTCTGTGCTGACAGCTTTCAGTCTGCTTCAGATTCTGTGTCTCCCTCTCTTTCTGCCCCTCCCCTGCTCATGCTTGCTCACACGCTCTCTCTGTCTCTCTTTCTCACTCTCTAAAATAAAGAATAAAACATCAAGAAACAATTTCCAAAAAATGAATCAGGAAGTGTGAGGCCTCCAAATGTGTTCCTTTTCAAGAATGTTCTGGCTTCTGGTTTCCAGGGATTCCATATTAATTTTAGGATTTATTATCCTACTTCTATAAAAAAATGCCATTGGAATTTTGATAGGGATTGCATTGAATCTGTAGTATGCTCTGTGTAGAATGAACGTGTTAATAAGACTCTCTTCTTCTCCATGAGCACAGGATGACTTTCCATGCATTTGCCTCTTTAGTTTCTTTCCACAATGTTCTATGCTTTGAAGTGCACAAGTCTTTCGTCTCTTTGGCTTATCCACAAGTATTTTATTCTCTGTCATGACATTTGAAAGGATATTCTTTTCCAAATTTTCCTTTCAGAAAGCTCATTGTATTGTATGGAAAGCAAGTGATTTTCGTGTCTTGATTTTATATCCCGCAGCTCTGGCGAATTCATTTATTAGTTCTAACCGTTCTTGTGAGGACTCTACAGGGTTTTCCACATGCAAGATCAACATTTGCATTTTTTATCCTTCAGCTTTGCATTAATGCATTTGTAGTCCCTGAAGAGACCCTATTTCTGTGATTCGGAACCCTACAGAGGCATCTGCATAGTTGATTCATTATTTAAAAAAAAATACTCAAGCAACAGATCGAATGCACGGGGCACAGTCTCAAGCTGCTGGATGTCTGAGGCTTGAGAGCCTTTCGTGGGCACATTTTTCAATAATGAAATAATGCGGGAAGAAGGGCTCCTGCCTGCGAGCCTGGCCGGTCCCCGACCTGTTGACAATGATGGGCTTCTATTCCCATCCCAGGATCAGAAACATAAAACATATTTAGGAAGCACTGTGGGGAAAAGAGAGGGCAAAGACACCCCAGAATCTCATCGACTCTACAAGTAAAACTTGCAAAAATGAGCCCATTTCCCCCCAGCGCTGGTTACGTCTAGCTTGGCGTTTTCTGTCACAGTCAAGGGTTTTTCACCTGAAGGGAGGATGCGCTGCATGACGTTGTGTGCACATCTTCTGAGGAGCCCTCCCCCGCCCCACGTCATGACACCTGAAAATGGCAGCGGGACCACGACACAAACATGTCAAGGTGCTAAATATTCCAAGTTCCACTAGTCGATACAAGAGGCCAAGAGATTAACAAAAGGATAATATTCCCAGCGTTGAGAAGATTTAAAGAGTGCTATCCTCAACTCGCAGGAA
Source organism: Suricata suricatta (assembly GCF_006229205.1). Classification (NCBI taxonomy): domain Eukaryota; kingdom Metazoa; phylum Chordata; class Mammalia; order Carnivora; family Herpestidae; genus Suricata; species Suricata suricatta. Next base: position 4,199,396 of record NC_043717.1, on the reverse strand, counting down.
ATGAACTTCAGAATTGCCCATTTCATGGCACTGAACTTGAGACACTGAAGAGGGATGAAGGAGTGTGGAAAGGCAGGAGAAGACCATTTTCAGCTAAATCGTTGATGCTGGTGATCCTTTCCTTTTGGCGTAGAATTTGGGCAGCATGTGTTTCCAGCTTGAGGAGGAAGTGAACTTTTTATCCTTGTTGGTAAAAGGCCAGATGCTGTTCACACCTTGCCTTGCTGGGTAAGACTTGACCCGTTGGGCCACGGCTACGCTTCCCCACACTCTTTTGACTTCTGCTGACTCGAAGGCGCATGCGCTGAGAATGTGCACAGGGAACGGGGTATTTCCGTAAGGAGCAGGGGCCCTGGGCTCCAAATCCTGCCCGGGGAAAGGTGGCCTTCTGATTCAGCACACGTTACAGTCTTCCACGGGGTCCATGCTTGTGTTCCGGCACCTCATGGAGGACCTGAGTAAGCTCCAACAACATGTTCACGTCACTTGCTCCCCAGAAACAATTACATTCGTACAACTAGAAAGAAGGAAATAAAGCACTGAAAATAAGAAGTGGTTTGTGAGCCATAATCACTAGTATCCTGATCATAATCTCATACGCATGTGAAGTCACAGAAGGCTCAGCTGTGAATGACCTGCCACTCAAATCTTATATTTCATTGATTCGTTTTTATAGCTTTAAAAAAAAAGTTTACTTTTTTTTATTTTTTTGAGAGAGAGAGAGAAACTGAGTGCAAGTGGGAGAGGGGCACAGAGAGAGGGAGACAGAGAAGCTGAAACAAGCTCCATGCTCTGAGCTGTCAGCACAGAGGCAGATGCGGGGCTCGAACCCACAAACTGTGGGATCATGACCTAAGTGAAGTCAGATGCCTAACTGACTGAGCCACTCAGTTTCATATTTCATTGATACTAAGGAACATATTTGAAATTAGCACATGTCTTACACCTGATGGACTGCTGTAGTCAAAGTGACAAGTTAAAATAATTTCTTAGTGGTGTGTAACATAAAGGTTCGGTGTTCAGTCAGTGTCATCTTAGGTGAAGTGCGTGCTGTGAACTGGATTCCAAGATTGTGACTGCAGCACCGTTTCTCTTCCTCCAGGATTACACCACCCTTTCCTGAGTCTTCCACGTTACATTGCCCACGAAAGCTAGGGGATTATGAGACCAAAACCAAGGGCAGGAAGTCAGGCTTCGAAAGTAACAGCCAATCCCGACCATGAGCGATGATACCCTGTCTGCCCATCATATGAGAAAACAACCTTCCCGTGTCTTCAATCCGAGTGCAACTGAGGCCCAACACTGGAACAGGATAGTTTAGGGGAAGACTGAATTCCGTTCATAGCTCTAACAGTATGGACATGTGGGCATATTAAGTGGAATCAGAGTCAACTGATAAAGCACCAATTAAGTCATATCTAGACAAGGCTTATTTCTATAAACCTTGGTAAATGTATTTACATGTCCCAGTGATCTGAGGCATAGTAAAAAATACACAGCACTTCCACAGGTGGTTAATATCTGCATTACGAAGGTTATCTAGAAGTTAAAATAAACACTGGGAAATACAAATGTGGTCTCAGTCCGTGTTCTCCCAGGACAGGTTAACACTTGTAAAAAATGTACGTGAAATCCTTTACTTCTTTGGCCCTTGCCGAGAACCTCAAAGACACGGCAACACCTGGACAAGCGGCAGAAAGCAGTGCTCCTGACATAGTCCTGATCTACTCCCGCAAACAGCTCAAGCTAACGCCCAGTGCTGGTGCGGACATGCAGCACAGATCACCAGACTATGGTCCCAGGGCCAAATACGGTCCACTGTCTGTTGTTACACAACTCATGAGGTAACATGGTTTGCCCTTGGCATTTTTATATGCTTGGAAAAACTTTTAAAGAATACTACTTTGTGGCATGTGAAAATTCTGTGAAATTCAAATTTTTGGATCCGTAAACAAAACCTGATGATGCACGGTCCCGTCGGTTTGTTTTTGCAGGGTCTCTGGCTGCTTTGGGGCTACAGAGAATGAGTGAGGACACGGAGTGTCTGGACCATAAAGCTGAGATATTTAGGACTGGTTCTTTGCAGAAGAAGGTGTACTGATCCTGGACATCAGCCCCATTACATGAAAAACCAATATGGCATCGGCATGACTCGAGAATTACCACATCTCAGGCCCTGCAATACTGCCTGGAGAATCTGGGTATTCAGGAGACCCCCCCCCCAACTGATTTACACAAACCTCAAAATATGGCAACTCTGAACTCTAAATAAAATAGATGCCCTGCATATTAACCAAGAAAGTTATGTCCATTTGAGAAAATACAGAGAAACAGATTCTTAACTCATATGGGTGATGGGAATTTTAGATAAAAAAATACTAAATGATGAGACATTAGGTTCCATGCAGCAAAACTAAGGCAATTTTACATTTAACCCCAAACAACGACAAAATGGAGAGACGTACCAAACGTAAGCCTACATAACTTTTCTAAAGTTGACCCTTGCTTAATCCCACAAGATTTTTTGTTGGAGTGTGTTTATTTTTGACCTACTTACATCTGCTTTACATACCTTGTGTACAAAAGTGAATAACGAACAAACAAAGCCAGTAAACTCCTTCACATGTCCCACAGAAAACCGGCAATTACATGGAATGTACGTTGTAATGTTGTGTGGCAGAACAGAAAGGGCATTTCTGCAGCCCACGTATCATAAGAACCAATTCATCAATATCCAATTATCAGCAGTCAATTGCAATTTTCACTTTGACATTTCCAGTTGGTTACTTCATTACCATGGGGAAATGATTTGTCAGAGATTCGCTGCATAGTCCACACTCCCGAGAAGAGCACCTTACCTTTGTAACGTTCTGTTTCCTAGACATAAATGCGTGCTACCTCTGACAGTGACCCAGGCAGTTCTTGGGAATTCCTACCCTGATCCTTCATCATGAATAAAGAGCTGACAAGATTTGGACTAGATCTTCTCCTGGGGTGACTTGGAAGACATTCCCAAAAGACGGATGGTATCCAGCCCTGGTCATGGGAGCTGACTTCAGAAAACTAACAATGTCAAGGCTCATTTCTCCCAAAGCATGTTTTCTCTTGGTTCAGTTCCAAACTGGGTGACCAACTCCAGATGGCTGAACCTTCCAAATATTTGGTGGAGGGGCCGGGTAAGTATGTAAAGCATAATGACATTTGGTGAAATTTCCGAAGACATGAGTCACACTCATCTATCAACTCCATGTACTTAGCCATCATTAAATGGATTTGCATAGAAATCAGTTATCATGGGCTATTTACAACTTTAGTCAATCATCTGTATCTTTATCTAATTCTTGACAATGTGATTGTCCATGCACACACAGGGACTTTCAGATTCAAGTTTAACCAGCAGTGATGGGCCCATCAGGCACAGTGTACATCACGATGCTCTCATTTACAAGCCGTCACTACCAATTGGCCCCTTCATCATTTCTATCCTTCTCATTACCAGAAGGCCTGTTATTCTCCTCTATGTCGTGCCTAGCCCAACTTGGACATGAGAATACTAATCAGATTTCCCCTATGAAAGGCAACCCTTCCGTGTTAAGGAAATCATCATGGCTTCTACTGCTTTGAGTCACTTGATGGAAGAATATATATAAATATGTTCTGATTTGTATTTTAAAACTTTACAGTTACTAAAATGATTCCTATGATAAGTACAAGTTTTATAGTAACATCCTGCACTGGATCTCCTTAATGGTGAAAAGAAAAATTCAACAGTAACACAGACGGCCCAGTGTTTTCAGCACGATTGAAAATCCATTTGAAGTAGTTTCTATATGTGTAACCGTGATATGTTGAAATTAGTTTTGAAGACTCTCCATTTGTATTTATTTATTAGTCACAGTGACAAAAAACCAATGTTAGCTATCACAAGGGAGAAAAGAAAAGGAAAATAATTTAACCAGAGGGACAACTAACTAGTAGCTCAGAAAGACTTGAGGCCAACACCCAACAAAGGCATCTCCAGGACGCAGAAAAAAGGATTGTTGGACTGTTTCACTTGGGATGAATCGGCTGTATCCCTTTTCCTCCTCTGCTTAACATCCAAAATTCCAAAATAGATGACCCAATCGTCCCCATTTACCTGATGTGTTCACCACCTCATGATGCCAAGGCAAAACCCCTCCACCCAAAAAAGCCAGGATGATCAGATATGTGATCCAAAACAAAAACACATATAAAATTCCTTGTCTCTGGTGCACCTGGCTGGTTCAGTTGGTAGAGCATGCAATTCTTGATCTCGGGTTGGAAGGTCAAGCCCCATGTTGGGTGTAGGGATTACTTACAAATACAATACAATCCTTGTCTCTTATTCTCCAGAAACACCCTCATCTTCATACACACATTTTGAAAATCATCCTCCACCTCACATGTTGAATTCCATGTACAATAACAACTTGCCTAATTCCTCCCCGAGACAGCACAGCCTAGGGCCTCGCCACCTGGCTGAGTCCCCGATGCTCTGAGGACGTCCCTTTCCTCTCTGACTGTATCTTGATCTCATGTTGATGTTCCACAACAAAGGTAGTAAAAGATACATTGAACTACTACAGTCAACTTCCCCTGCCATTGTATAGGGAAAGGCAAGGAAATATGGCATTTAATTAAAAAGTGTAATTATACAAAATGGAGCCAGGCAGGAAATTCAGTGCATGGAGCCTATGGGTGCCATATCACATTCTTCCCGTGCCTCCTTCACCACCTATGCAAGCCCCTCACTCTTGTAGGCAGCACTTTCATTCACAGAGGCTCCTTCCTTGGTGGTATAGGCTACATGTGAAATCTTAACCTTACACAACCCAGGGGCGTTACGTTGCTTTCCATTCACCGTGACCACCACACATGACGTGAAAAGTAGTCGACCCGGACCCATCACAGCAGGATCACATGACCCTTGTGTGTCCAAGTCAATGACCCCAAACAACTCTCTAAACACCTCCAACAGCGACGTGAAAAGCCCCCAGTCGGCAAACTTGGAAACCTTAGCACCACAAGAGTGCTGCTGAAAGTGTGTTGGGTTCCGAAGACAGGTCACCCGTAGGAAATTCAACGTCTGAATCACAGAAGTTCAGAGTCAACTAGAAGGAAAAGACACATTTTCAGAATGTTTCCTTAGGGGCTTTCATGAGCAGAGAGAGGGAGAGACATAGAGAGTCTGATAAATAAAAGTATACAAGAGTTTGAAAATGATCAAGCCCTTAAGATAGTGGGAATATTTATTTGGAAACAGCATTTGCAAAATGCTATGTGCTCTTACCTAAAATTTTGCAATTCCTTTTTAACTTAATGTTAATGTAGATTTCATTTCACTTGTTCTCTAAGTGTTATGTGTACTATATGGTAGAAATGTTGTAAAACATTTATCAAATATTTCCTTCAAGAGCACTGCTCATCTTTGTAAGGATTATTATATTTATGGTGATTTGCTTTTCACATGGTGTTTTAAAGTGCTCTCTATTGGGGTTTAATCCTCGGGAGTCATTTGCAGAAGGAGAAATCATGTCTTTTTAGGTGGTAGGTATAGTAATAGGACTAATGAAATAATTAATGCTGATAACCAGAACAAAGACATATGAATATAAAACACAAACATCAACAGTGCTACGTTTGACACTTGTGATAATTTTTGTTTGTGCTCCTCAACCAAGAAAGGAAACAAGAGTTTAACTAATGAAAAATGTATAATAAAGGAAACCATAAGCCTATGGATTTATATGTGATTATTGCAAAGAGTAATCGAGAAAGAGTATAATAGGACAAAACCAATTGCCTATTTATTACAACAGAGATGTGCCGAGCAGGAAAAATGAGAGTCGCTGCTACACAAGGCTCATAAACCAGCAAACATTACTAACTCATGGGTGCAGGCCTTATATTCACTGGAGCAACCTACCAATGCTCTCTTGGGAGACGTAGAATTCTTCATTTTTGATTTATTGCAACAAAATTTGTTATTTTAAAGCAATGTGTACAGTTTACTGACTTACTACTAAACAGGTTCATCCATTTGGGGACAGCATTCTGCTTAGACATAAACCACAAAATCATAAAAATAATAAAAAGGAATGGCAAGGGAAATTTGGACACAAAATTAAGGTCATAAATTAAGGAAAATTTTTCTTTTGACAGGTGTTTTTATGACCCAGACTGTGTTTTATTACATAGCACTAATGTGACCGTTTGTTGTAAACGAAATAATTCTCCACTTGGTATTTTCCTCCCACATACAAGATAACATTGGACATGACTTTATCATTAACTGCATTCTGTGCTAAAAGGTGATAAGGCCTTGTTTGAAATATTGCTTTGGTGTTTGACTTACAGTCTCACAGCGTTTTGCATGGGTATCATGAAATGCCTTAAAATTTAATTCCCGGATTTTACCAATATTTCCCAGCAGACATGAAGTCAACCACTTTTAGTTTCTTGTTGAGACAACTAATGGAATGATATGTACATGGAGATGGATATGGTTGGTGGTTGAGGAAAGTTAGATTTTATTCAGTTGTGTCCCTTCTGGAAAACCTTCACTTGCAAATATGTGTACTCTACAAAGAAAAGATTCTAGATGATAGTAATTCAGGATTTCTCGTCCTTGGCAGTTGGCAGTGGATCACTCTTTGTCGAAGGTAAATATCCTGTGTGTTACGGGCGGTTTATTTTTGCAGCATCCCTGGCCTCTACCATTACGTGTCAGTTAACGTCTTTCCTACCCACTTTTCCACCAAAACTGTCTGCAGAAAATGCCAGTAATCCCCTGCATGAAACGCCCTTCATTGCCAACGACTACCGTAATTGAAGACAAACACACGTCGAGAATTCGATGGGTACAGCTTGGCAGAAAGAAGGGGGGGCTCGGCCCCAGAACTCAGCTCCAACATCTAATACATTTACTGCACTATTTTCACGCCTATTTTTTTTTATCAGTAGTATTCGTTTTTATAGCCACTAATGTCAAGCATTCCACATGCAATTTTATAACCTTCATCTCTCCACAGGTGAGTGATTTTCCTCCATTTCACCAATGAGGAAACTAAAGTTAACAGTGTCTAGGCACATGTCTCTCAAAAGACAATGTGCACACGACATCACCTGGTAGGTAGTGAGCCTTCGGATTCTGTTTCAGCAGACCCGGGTGGAGACTGAAGAGTCACGTTTCTAACAAGATCTCAGGTGATGGGGATGCTGCTGGTCCGAAGCGTGCACGCTGAGGAGGAGACAATGAACTTGCCCAAAGTCCCACAGCTAGACAGCAGTGCAGTCATAATTGGAACCTGGGTCTGTTGCTCACAAAGGCTACGCTGTCTCGTTCCACCCTTGGGTGGGAATATCCACACCTGGTGGTTGGCTTTAGTCTTCCTTGAATGGCACCAGTCTCTAGCATTCAACTCCTTTTCACACTTACAAAGCATGCTCGGGTCTCCCGAAGGTAGAATGCACTCACTCATTTTAAAGAATTAACACTGGTTGGAAAACAATTGGATCCCTCTTTCCCTGTTCATACATTCATCTAATAAGCACAAAGCACATCACCTTCTAGCTGCCAGGCAGGAGACTAGAGCCTGAATTCAAAGATGAAGGGGATAGAATCTTTCTCTCTCAAAGTTCATGTTTAATTGGCAATGGCAATGTATGACCCGATCAGTATGAGACAGTATTCCAGATCTATCCCGGAAGCCTGAACATAGAAATTACTGGGACCACGATTGAAACTGATAATACATCATCACATCCATGATAACCCCAAGCCCATCTTGGCCCTTTATTCTGTGGCCAAGGCAGCTTGGGGGAATGATTTTAAACAAGTCGACTTGCTTCTGCGTGACAAGCTGGTGATGATGATGTAGATTTATTCGTGAACAAGATGCATGACAAACAATAGGGCAAACGGAAAGTTTCCTTAAGAGAGGATGAAATGATCTGTCCATCACTCTTATCACATTATGATTATCCAACATGTGCCACTGAGGCCATGCAATGATGAACTATGTACTGAAAATGTACAAGAACTATAGATAATGATTTCAACAATGAAAAATGCTGCCAATGGACCACAGGATGTAAAGGTGACAATCTAGAAGTTATTGATCATGGTCCGTTTGTAAAATCAGGAGTTGACCTCAAAGCTTCCCAGTAAGATTTCATAGTTGACAAATTAATCACAACTACTGGTATAGATTCTGTCTGATCCTGAATGATGGGGAACATCGCTCCAAAATTTCTCGTCTATACCCTGAACATAGTTCTACTGATACACACCTATTCTGCATCATGAATTAGCCCATTTGCCTTTGATCATTGGAGGGATGACGTCAGTATGGTATGCACGGTGTGCTGGTTCATATCAATTTTATTCCAGAGATTAATGTTTCAGTCCACAAAGTCACAGCAATGGAATCGAAAGTACATGAACAGAGCTGAAAGCAATCAGCCTCACAGGAAAAAAGACAGCTGTAAAAAATTTCCACCCACCCCATACTCTCTTTCTGGCGCAGGGAGCCACATTCCCTCCATCTTGGCCATGCTCATCACCTGCTTCGCCCAGACTCTTACCTTGGTCTTGCAAATCCTTATGCGCATCCCCTCCCATTAAGCTGTCATCATTTAATTTACAATGATAGGCTACATTCATTTGTGCATCCTGTTTAAAATTAGCACTTGTAATGTCTTTCATTTCCTTGTACTTTTGTTCTTTTTGTCTTTTTTTTAATGTTCTTTATTTATTTTTGAGAGACAGAGAGAGACAGCATGAGCAGGGGAAGGTCAGGGAGACACAGAATCGGAAGCAGGCTCCAGGCTCTGAGCTGTCACCACAGAGCCCGATGCAGGGCTCAAACCCACAAATTGTGAGATCATGACCTGAGCCGAAGCCAGATGCTTAACCGATTGAGCCACCCAGGCGCCCCTGTATTTTTATTATTATCAAGATAGAAAGGTTTTGCTCCCAACAAATTGTCATAGGAATCCTACCCTTTTTGGACAATTTTTCTGATGACTAGATTGATTTTAAAGGTGTATATGTATGATATAATAGGAAAAACAAAACAAAACATCCAGCAAAAAAAACCCAAATAAATAACCTTTGCATTTGCCCCCCAAATACCCATTTGCTCAAATACCTCTATGTTTCCTGCAATAAAAGTAACAAAATCTTCATTTCACTATATGTATCACTAGAACTAGGGATCTCTGGCCATCTCTCATTTCACAACCAAATTTCATAAAAATACTGATCTATAGCCACCATCTCTCCCATTCGGTGCTCAGCCTTCACTCAGCCATTGTCCTAAAGCAACTTCTGCACTGGCCACCAATAACACTTTTGTAACTCAACAGTCAAGACACAAGGCACGGTCCGCATGGCCCTCCACAGAGAGATGGACACAGACCAGGGTGCACGCAAACAATGGAACACCACTAGGAATAAAGAGAAATGACCCACTGACAGAAGCAACAACGTGGCTGAATCTCACACGCACAGTGTTGAGTGAAAGAAGCCAAGTTCGAAGACTAAACCGTGCAGAATTCCACTGCACGTGACTTTCATGCAGAAGCAAACCCTATAGACAGGGGACAGATAACTGGTGACCAGGGCTGGACTGGGGATGCTTAAAGGGACTTTTTGGGGTAGGGTGAGGGAGAGGCAGGAATGGTAATGGACTTGTTCTGTATCCTGATAGCGCGGTGTTGCACACCTGTAGATGTTTGTCAATCTCACAAAATTGACCACTTAGAAAGGTTAATTTTACCATATGTGAATTACACCAAAATAAAATGACTGTAAAAAAAAAGAGAGAGATGGATCTTGGTCGTCCGTGTATCTGATGAAGGTCTTTGCTGCTTTCTGTTACCCACCTCCCGGATGGCTCCACTTCAGTTTCTCCCCCTCCCCTCCCTTGTCCACGTCTTCCCAACAAGCTTTCCAGGCCCTCCAAAACGATGCAGGTTCATGGCACTTTTCTGATCCTCTTGGCATCCTGTTTACCAGGTTCCTCAACCTACAAGCTAAATGGCCAACTTCCCCAGACAGCTCCTCTGGGCTTGGGACTCCTGTATGACGTGATCTCTGGGATGTCTCGGTATTGCCTATCATGGGCGCTAAACATGGCTCCGCGCACCCCACCCACCACCTGGTCTCCAGCTGGACACAAAATATCAGCCATTCAATGGGGAAAATCCAGGATTTCATCAATGAATCTTCTCTCCTTCACCCCTCCGTTCGATAAACAAGTGGGAACTGAGTCTACGGTTTCTCCCCTTCATGTGATCTTGTACCTGCTCCCTGGAATCCATGGGCAAAGACGCTGCCATCGTGTGCTGGCTCTTCTCCCCGCCTCCCCGATTCCAATCAGCCACTTATTCATTTGAATAAAATGCACTGAGTCCCTTCTGCAAGTCTGTGCTCAACACTTGATTTCAAGAGACTCTCAACCCCGCTGATAGAGGCTAAATTCCTAGCGTGTACACTCCAGCCACGAGATCCTCATGAGAACGACGACTGAAGTTTAAAAAAAGAAATCACTTATTACAAATTAAGTGCAGAGACTGAGAATCCAGGGATGAAAACTCTATGCTGCCCTTAAGGAAATAGGGAAGGAAATAAATTTAATAAAACGGCTCCACGCATCCAGCCCTCAAAGGCCCCCCTCTGCAACACCTGCGCTTTTGAAATAAATGGCCTGGTAAAGAGAGACTGTGTCATCGGGAAGTGGTGTGCTTGTCTTTATCTTTGATTTTCCCCGAAGAAAGGTTGTAATTTGCTAGCTTTCTCAAGTTGAAAATCAATGCTGAACTTAAGTTACTCTTCCATGTAGACTGTTTATGGTGAGAAATAAAATGTTCCTATAGTAGGTCCAGTCAATGGTACCCAAACATATTTTCCCTGCTTTACTGAGGTGTAACTGACAAATAAAACTGTAAGGTATTTAACGTGTGTGCCACGATGATTTGATATGTTTACACTTTTTGAAAGGATTCCCCTGCATCCATCACAAGCATATTTACTTTTTGTTGTGGGAGAACATTAAAGAGCCACTCTCTTCTCAAATGTCAATTACGCAACAGTCTTGTGAACTACAGTCACCACGCTATACACTAGACCCTCCTTCCTTATTCACGATCTCCCTATGTCCCCCTTCCCCAGCGCCAGGCATGTTACTAATCTCGGTTACTATGGATAGAACATTTTACTTTGTGAGATTCCACACATAAGTGATATCCTGAAATATTTGTCCTTCTCTGTCTGGCTTGTTTCACTTTGCATAAATCCCTTGAGGTTCATCTATGTGGTTGCATATGACAGAATATCCTTCTATTTTAAGGGTGAAATGTATTTCTCCACCTCTCTTTTTTTCTCTCTCTCACACATCACACACCACACACACCACACACACACACACACACACACACACACATTCTTGGTCAATCCATCTCCTGATAAACATGTAACTTGCTTCCCAATCCTGCTTTTTGTGTAATAATACTACCATGATCAGCATTTTTTTGAGACTATGGTTTTGTTTCCTTTGGATATACACCCAGACGTGGGATTGCTGGATAATAGGGTTGTTCTATTCCAAATTAGGATAGAGTAAAAAGACAGACATTGTTAAAGAAAAACAAAATTATTCATGAGAATTGTTAAAGTAGTCAGGCAGACTTTACTCAGGACTGCCTTGAAGGTGTAGAGACCATGGCAGCAGAGTTTTTCTGTGGAGGACAGAGATGGGGCTCAAGTTCATGTACGAGGTACACCAAGAAGCAAGGTATGAATGGGAGGAGATGGGTGAACGCAGCCGTGGGCACAGAATTCCTGAGCAGCCAGGTTAATTCCTTCCTGAAATGCCCTAACGGGATTCCTGCTGCAAGCATATCAGGATGTTCAGACGCCCCTGGGAATGATGAAGAAGAAGGGGGGGGGGTCAGACATGGATGACAGGGGAGCCTGGCTGAAAAAACCTGACAGCATTTTTGCCAGTATTAAGTTCTTGGAGGACATGTCCAAGGATGGACCTCGCTGGACTCCAAAGGGTCTGATCGGACTTTGGTCAAGGAGGTAATCTTTGTCAAGATTTCTGACGCTGTCACAAGCAAATGTCAGAAATGTGTATTATAGGACAACAATAGTAGCAAACACTCCCGTGGTGTTTATCACACCCCGTGTGACACTTGATGCGCTTCACAAATACTCCTGAAATCCTCACTGCAGCCATGAAGTAGGTCCTTCTATGAATCTCGTCTTACACCAGAGGAAACAGAATAACCTAGATGGTAGGTCTCTTGCCTAGGACCACACATGTAGCGCATGCAGAACCATCATGCATAACCAGGCCATCTGCCTCTGAGGTTTACATTCCGAATCATGGCGGCACCTTGGGAAACTGGTCAAAACAAAGGGGCAAACATTTAATTGTTAATGCCAGGAATCCTTTAATTGCATAAAAAGAAACTGGGGACAATGGTTCCTTAAATGCATTCTTAAAAAGAAGAGTATGGGGGCGCCTGGGTGGCTCAGTCAGTTGAGCATCTGGGTTCGGCTCAGGTCATGATCTCATGGATCATGGGTTCGAGCCCCACATCGGGCTCTGTGCTGACAGCTAGCTCAGAGCCTGGAGCCTGCTTCAGATTCTGTGTCTCCCTCTCTCTCTGACTCTCCCCTGCTTGCACTGTCTCTCTCTGTTTCTCAAAAATAAATAAAAAAAACTTTAAAAAGATTAAAATAAAAATTAAAAAGAAGAGTATTAAGACCAGAAAAAAAAAAAACACCCTGTAAAAAGTTATCTTAAAAATGACATTAATGTTCATAAAAAGATGTCTCTACGGAGCTACTGACTCATAGGGACAGGGAAGACGGCCATATGAGTGTCCTATCTTTTGCCCGTCAATCTCCTACTTGGAAGGCATTCCGAGCAATAATGGAATGCATCCACGCATAATGAGTTCAAAACTTGGAAATCATATTTCAAAGAAACTCACTCCATTTTTAAACTAATCACACATAAAACGTAGCTGGTTCCACTCCCAAAAGTATTTAGCGTTCACACAGCTGGCGAAGTATGAGATACCTCAGGTTGTTTGTGAAAAACTCTCAACCTGTATCCTAATAATCCTTCTTTTTTTCTGTTAACCAGACAAAACATGTGATGCTCTATGTCTCAGTATGTTAGGGAGGTGCCATCTGCCCCCCAACGCAGTGACAGAGACAGAGAAGAAAAGGAAGACCGTTTGTTACACAAAGTACTCTTTCATTACCTTTAGACATTAAACAAACACATGACAGACTGCAGAGGCAAAAAGATCATTCTGTTCCTTCAGCTTCCAGAGAATCTAATACTAAGTAGGAAACGATCACCGGTAGCTGAATCCACGTTCCATAAATGAAAGCATGTGAAGGAAAAAAAATCTCTGCAGTACTTTAAGATGGCCATGTCTTTACCACATTAAAAATGTTTTTCTTGGGGCGCCCAGGTGGCTAAGTTGGTTGAGTGTCCAACTACTGCTCAGGTCACGATCTCATGGTTCACGAGTTCACTGGGTTCTGTAGGGACAGCTCAGTACCTGGAGACTGTTTCAAATTGTGTCTCCTTCTCCCTCTGCCCCTCCCTTACTTGTGGTTTCTCTCTCTCTCTGTCTCTTTATCAAAAATAAAAAATAAACATAAAAATGTTATTCTTTAAACTGTCGATCTTAAAATTTGATCAAATCAGAATGCTAAGGTACGATGTATGGCCAATTTTGCAATAATTAATTCTTTAAAAAAGAGAGTAAGTTAGAGTGACAAGCCATTTGGATATTATTTCACTTTCTGTTGAGCTGTCTGTGTCACTATAGCAACAGACCAGCATAATATAGAGTCATGATTTACTAGTAAAACATTTCCCAGAAGGGGGGGGGTGGCAATCTGTGAGTGGGTGACGACTCTACTGGAAATGTGTATCAGCCATACTCTACCTGGCCTTTTTCCCCCCTGTAACTTTAAATGTCTGTCTAGAGCTTGAACACAAAAGCATGATAATTAACAAGCTATGTTCCATCATCAGACTTAAATAACCTAACTGTACTTTCTCCCGGCTACTTATACCTGATGGTACAAACATTTAAAATAAAAACCTTCACTGAATGGAGAAGAGCCACCCCTCCCCACCCCAGTGAGAGTCACACTGAAGAGGAATACATGGAAGACCCCTGGAAAGGTCCTCTGAGTGTAAGAGGTGATCACGTGCATGGGTTGGTATCACCGCAGAGGTGCTACTTTATCCTGAAGGTTGTTCTGATGGATTCCAAATGGTCCCTATGACAGCAAGTAATCCTAGAGGGCTCTGATTGTCCTGATGTGGTCCCCCTGGGTGTCAGGCTATGCCAGAGGGCTCTTCTTGGCCTTATGGGCTCCAAGTGGTCCCCATGGGTGCTATTTTGTCCTGGAGGGCCTTTGTTATCCTGGTAAAGGTTTCAAGCTGTCCCCTATGGGCAGTAGTTAATCCTGGAGGGCTCTCACTGTCCAGCTCCGTTCCAATCAGACACCATGGGCACCAGTTTATAACAAAGGGTTCTGGTAGGATCCAAGTGATCTCCATGGAGCCAGGTTGGTCATCTTCACTAGCTCCCTTCTGTTCTCGCTGGCTAATGACTTACCGTTGACTTTCCAATTTTCTTCTTCAAAATTTTTACTATCCCAGCATCTCTCATACCCATGAAAGGTCTAATAAGAAAAGTTTCTTCCAATATATTTATTTCAGTTTTCTCTTAGGTATCACTTGTAATATTTTTTTTCATTTTATTCCTCTTACCTGTACTACATTTTAGTCCGTTTCTTTCTATTTAGCCGTTAACCACAATGAAAAGTAGAAAGACATGACTTTCATCTCTCCTGACTCCTGCTTTTCAATATCAAACACACTTCCAGTACTGAGAGACTCTTTTAGAATGGATTGCCTGTAATCTGAGAGTCCTTTGACCATAAAGTAGGGCTGAATCTCTGATCTATGATGATCATTATTCTACACTAACATGTTTGAACAGTAACGGTGCAACCCAATCATCCTCCAAGGGCACATCCACCAAACAACCTGATACAATCGCCACAGCCTACTTGAAATCCTCCTCCTATCTTACTTGAAACAAAACAAAACAAAGAAAGTACCACCTTACTCCATTTTGCACACGGCACTCACCATCGTGAATCAATTCCTTACCAACAATTCTGCTACGTCTAAGCAGGGAGACGTTAAAAATGTGGACCAGGAGTGGCTCCATCTTGATACAACGTTAAAAGACTCAGGCCAGTCTATCAAGACCTGTCTTCAGAAATCAGCCAGGCTACTCACTAGCAGCTTCACCCCAATACTAGTGTGGTAAGGTCCGCTCCCCAAGGGGGGAAAAAACCCCTCAAGGTAACCTGGCTCTGCCCTTATGTGACAACATCTCTCAGGACCTTGTAACATGAGAGCACTTAATGAGACTGTCTGTTAGTGTGTCACCATGTATGGGAGACAAAGAAGTAGAAAATATATCAAATCTATGCCACCTAGCGTTTTGGGCTCAGTTCTTTGGTCATGAACCCAAGTGACTAGTCAAGACAATTTGCTTCTGGGAAGAAAAGCCTTGGTGTCAGGGTCTCTGTGCGACAGTCCTGCCACACTAGGATGCTGGTCTCGGGTCTGTGCCTGGCGTTAGTCAAAGTCGCTGCCGCCTCTTCTTCGGTTTATCTTCTGATGTCACTACTACCATTGGGCCACCTCTACCAGCCTCACTGACGACAGACTGGGAAATTCATGATGTAAACAGTTAACAACAAATGTGAAATTTACTTGCATCTACAATGGGATTGGAACTAGAACGGAATATAATTTAATAACATGAAGTGGTTATTTTTTAATTGAATTTCTTTTAATGTTTGTTTATTTTTGAGAGAGACACAGCAGGAACTGAGGGAGGGGCAGAGAAGACAGAGAGAGACATAGGGAATGAAGCAGATTCCAGGCTGTCAGCACAGAGCCAGAAGCAAGGTTTGAACTCACAAACTGTGAGATCAAGACCAGAGCTGAAGTCAGACACGAAACCAACTGAGCCACCAGGCACCCCTGAAACGGTAATTTTTATACAAGTATGAGCTTGACCTATTTGTCTCCTAATGTGTTACACTGTTCATTCCAAAAACTGAAGCTCTGGAGAGAGGAAATTTCTAAGCCCTGGAGCCGTGTCCCTAATGCCCTCTGATTATATCCCCCAAAGTTCTGGAAGAATTCTTGAGGTTCACACCAACATATGTGGACCTACATTATCTTTCAGCTGATAATGTCCTTTGCAAAAGTAGTTTTCGCTGTGTGCCCTGGCCTCCATCTGTTGCTGTCTTCTAGAATTTCCAACATCCAAAGACCACCTGCCCGAATGTCCTACATGTGTGAATTCTTGCTGCAAAGCTTGGCAGAGCGAGGCCAATGGGAACATTCAGAATGTCAGCAAAAGCAGCTGTGGAGGATGGTGGCACCATGCGACCGAATGTAAATCCGGAAATGTAAACCAAAAGAGCAAAAGCTGTAGCAAAAGACAGAGTCTTTGTCAAAACAAAGTCATTACTGCTTCACGGTGAACTGCTCCCACAGCTAGCTGTTGTTCTTTTGTTTCTCTGGGCTCAGCTGAACCAGAAGAGTGCTTTCCCAGAGCCAGCAGCTCTCCAGGTAATTACATACAAAGTCAACCCACCTGGCCCATGTTCACTCCAAGTTCAGCGTGACCAAGCAGCCTGTCTTCACAACCAAGCTTCATGATCTTCATTTCCAATCATTCCTCTCCTAGCTATTTTGGTCCCTTTCTGACCCCTCCTAACCACCCCGCTTCCCCAGCCCAAATCTGTAAAACGGGACACAATTAGTTTGTACTCTGTGCTGTGCTCTCTAGGAAGGTCACAGTACACCTGAAGATCTCTTTTTCCTTAGGTCTGAAGGGTCCCAAATGTGCACCCCAATATATGCCTCTTTGGCAAGCGTATGGTTCTGAAGTAAGGGCAATCCAGACCCAGGAGACACAAGAGAAGACTTTACCTCCATCAGCCTCAAAAGGGAGTAAATTTCCCCTTCTGTCATGGAAATTTACATACATAAATGGCATCTCTATTTAATTTTTATTTACTTGGGGGGATTGTGTTTTTTTAATGTTTATTTATTTATTCTTTTGAGAGAGAGAGAGAGAGAGAGAGAGAGAGAGAGAGAGAGAGAGAGACCAACCACAGGAAGAGAGGGAAACAGAATCCGAATCAGGCTCTGTATTATCAGATCAGAGCCCTATGTGGGGCTTGAATCCATAGACCTTGAACTCATAACCTGAGTCAAAACCAAATGTAGGCTTAACCGACTAAGCCACCCAGGTGCCCATTTTTTTAAATAAATATGTTTTTATGTTTCTTTATTTAGAGAGAGGGAAAGCACGAGCAGGGGAGACAGGCAGAGAAAGAGAGAGAGAATCCCAAGCAGGCTCTGTGCTGTATGACCAAACATGAGATCAAGGCCAGAAACCAAAATCAAGAGTGGACACTCAAGCCACTGAGACACCCAGGAACAAAGACAATGTCATTTGTAAAGATGTTTCCATACCAGGTGGAAACCTTACAGTAGAGACAATCCTTGAGGAGAGAGACCTTTCTCTGCAGAACAAGACGGCCCCTATTTATCAGACATTCCCCTCTCCCCTTCCCCAAACTTGCCCAGCTCATCAGAAGCCCAAACCTCGTTTGCTTTGGTTAGCCTAAGATGGTACATAACTTCAGTCACCTGGATGCCTGCGTGTGCCACATTTGTCTTTGTGAATGCCAGTGAATTTAAAATGTCATTTCCCCCCTCTAGTTCACCTCTCTTTTATGTGTTTGATTCATGGCTCTAGACACTGAATGTAGCTGGTAGAAGAAGGAAAGATTTTTTCTCCCCTACATGTTCAAGAGAATCCTTTAAAGGGAGAGAGAGAAAAGGACTGTGTGTGTGCGTGTGTGTACACACTCCTCATATGTACATGGATGCACACGGATATATGCATGGGGGTACAAGTGTGCCTGTGTACAGGCATGTGTACATGCATGCATATGTGTGTCGGCACCTGTGTGCACTTCCGTGCTGTCCCCACACTCTCCATTACTCAGATGCTCCTTTTCTGGGCTTAGATCCTGTCTGTGGTGACAAATGTCTTCAGTGGGAAGGCACCATCTGCTTTGTTCAAACTATTCTGGTCAAGTTGGCTGAGAGAGCACATTTGCATGAACCGATTCGGGGCCATGTTCCTTCCCATCCTGTCAGTAAGGGAGACAACTGGACAAAACCCTGCACAGAGACGCCCAGGCCGGAGTTGTTTTTGTGCAATGAGAAAGGACGCAGGAGGCGGTAATGAATTCTATAGGACTCATTAGTGAGCTGCTTCCGTAGAGAAATGCACTGTTCCCGAGTGGTCACACTATCGGTCTTTAACTTCAATGCGCAAGAACCCCACCTGCACAAGGGTACACGTCACACAATCAGGATGGAAATGCACATTCAAAACAGAATCCGCTCTTTCCAAATGGTTAACAAATAGCTCTTGCTACTAGACCAGGGGGACACAAGTGCGAGTGATTGAGCCAAGGTCGCCAGGTGCGCGGACGATCACCTAGATAGATACGTTAGCAAGAGGCAGCCGCAGATTTTACTGGGCAGTCTTAGAGAGGTCCTGTTCCGAACTTAAAATGCCGACACATTATAATCAGAACATGGGTTCAGATTTCCTTGTCCACCCCTTTGTCATCTAGAGTCTTCCTTGGGCTGAGGTGTGCCAAGTGCTTACCTTAATTTGCTTCGGAAAAACCGGTTCCAGATCCAAAGCATCCGCGGAGTCCTGAAGTCCATGCCTCAGAGACCTTTGCTTTTCAGGCACCCAGGGCGGTACCGAGTGCCCGTTTCCCTGAGTTCACCGCAGCTTTGTTAAGATTTGCCTTGACCTACTTTTCGAAGAACACCCTGGAATCAGTAACGTCTTATCACCAAGATCTCCCTGCTGATAGGATTATCCTGGTATTTCTCTTCTTGGAACAGAAATCCCTGGAGATCCTTGGGTAGCTTGGTGTCTGTGTGTGTGAGAGAGAGAGAGAGCAGGGAGCAAGACGGAGTCCGGCATGTAAGGAAGGGCCTGCTTCCACCGGAGCAGCCGGGTCCGGAAGGACGCCAGCAGTTAAGAACGGGCAGCGCAGACGTGCCGCAGCTGACGCCCCAGATCCCGTGATGAGCAGAAAGGCCTCCACGCGCCCAAGACTGACGCCGTCCTGTAACGGGGGACGGTTCTGTTGTTGCGGTTCTAAATATTCTCCACACCCAACGTGGGGCTGGCACTAACGTCCCTGAATTCAAGAGCCACGGGCTCCAGTGACGGAACCAGCCATCCCCCCGGCCCCACAAAAGGGAGGTTTTTGCAGGAGAGAGTCCGACTCTGCAGGGACGGCCCCGCCATGTCTGATAACTTCCCGAAGGCAGCCGCTGGAGGCTGTGCCCTACTGATCTCCCAACAGAGCGGAGACCATCCGCTGCTGGGCCACGAGACCCTGGAAGTGTCGGGAGCCACCCCGACTGGACCCACGCTTCATCTCCGCTGCATCCCCGCCCACGGACTTCACGTGTGGTTCCCGGCTTCCCTCGCGCTGCCTGTTGTGTCCCGTGTCCTCCTGCTGCACCATGTAAGAAGCAGCCAAGTTAATCACACGCTAGAAACACCCGTGGGGGCTCCTGGGGGGCTCCGTCAGTTAAGCATCCAACTTCGTCTCGGGTCATGATCTCACAGTTTGTGGGTTCCAGCCCCGTGTCGGGCTCTGTGCTGACAGCTCGGAGCCTGGAGCCTGCTTCGGGTTCTCTCTCTCTCTCTCTCTCTCTCTCTCTCTCTCTCTCTCTCTCTCTCTCTCTCTCTCTTCCTCCCTCCCTCCCTCCCTCCCTCTCTCTCTCTCCCTCCCTCCCTCTCTCTCTCTCTCTCTCTCTCTCTCTGTATGCCCCTCCCCAGCTCACACTGTGTCTCTCTCTCTCAAGAATAAATAAACATTTTTAAACATCTTTGAATTTTGGAATCCTGCCTTATAATTATGTTAACCTTGCTTTTCACAGCGTGGAAAGACACAACTCACATGTGCACCTGCAAAGCGTGCTCATAACAGTGAGAGACAGAGAGAGAGAGAGAGAGGCGCAGAGGGGTGACAATAATTGGGGTAAGGGTTAAAAAGCTGAACCTGTACAAGCAAAAATTCACTAATGCCACCTTAGAGGGAGAAGCGGGACTACACTGCTTCATGAAGAAGAATCCACGGGGCCTGAAATGCCGGGCTGCCGTTCCCTAGCACGTCAGCAGGGATTCCACATCGGGCTGAAGTCCATTCCCCGGTCACATGACACTCCATGGAGACAGCTCTGGCCGAAACACTGAAACCCTTCCCAAACAACAACAACAAAAAGCCCAAAGAAATAAATGCAGCACTTCCTGATGCTGTTTCAAATGCCGGTGCCACCGCGGACACGGGAAGTTCGACCCCCCAACCTCCTCTCTTGACACCGTTCACCTCAGTAAATCACATTCGCAGGAACATAGATTTTATTGACGTCTGACTTTCCGTAAACTGAGAAGCCTGAGTAAAATGATTCCGAACCTGCCCTCGAGTGTGAATACTCCATTGTTAACACCTACAGGTGTCAGCTTATGTAGCTCGAGAGGAAACAGAGGACCATGCAGGGAGCTGGGGGAAGGATGGAGGTGTAGACGCAAACAGACCGCTCCCCGCAGAAGACAGAGCGGTGCCAGCCACAGCCTGCACGTTGGACAGTTTGGTGGGTTGATTACTTGGCTTTACTTAAAAAGGTCAGGAGCCTGTTCCTTTAAGACTTCAAATTGATGGAAGTGGAGACCTGCAGACATTTGTCTCCCCACTGCCCATCGACAGGACTGTGCTCCCACGAAGGTCCTGAATCACCTCACAGCTCTGCGCCTGATAAGACCCATCTATTTAGCTGATTCATCTGACTACTTTCTCCGCCGCGATTCCGCTATTCCGACGGTGAACTCCATTCCGCAGGGGGAAGAAACAAACGTTTACAAAGAAGGAGGTACTGGGGAAGAGGAAGAATAAAGGAGCAGAATTTCACTGCTTGAACTGAACTTTGGGCAGCCCTGCAGACACGGACCATATCCCCACTCAGAACAGAGCCCCGCACCCAAACTCCGCAACTGCAACGTAGTGGATTCTGTTCCTCATTGAAGAAATGGCTAGTGCGTGTCAGTCTGAAGGGAACGGCATTCGCTGCCATAGAACTGGACAGAATTTTTCTTCTCGTGCCATGGTATGCCTTGTTCTGTTAGACGTTTATTTTCTATACGCCTCCAAAAGACAGACAGATAGAAAGATAGATGGATGGAGTTACTCATTGGTAGTACCGGAAAGTAACCACAAAGCATTTTCAGAAGAACTGACTAAAGAAGACCCCTTCCTTACTTAGAATAAGATCTGAGGAGAAAAAGCACATCCAGTGATACATAAAATGTAGGGATCACGGGGACAAGGAAGGCACACACGTCAATGGTACAATATGCACTAACTGATAAAGGAATTCGACCAGGCTGATTTCCTAGGACACTGGGATTCAGGAAGTCTTTCTGTTTCTCTCATCAGCCCCTCTGCCCTGGAAGACATGGACACTGAAATGAACCCCACTTTAAATCACTCCTTGAACAATATGAGCCCCGTGAACTGTTGGTCTGACCGGAATCTGATGGAGGATTTCCACGGGGCTGCAGAGAGGGAGAAGATAAGGACATTCTAGACTGATCGTTTCTGGTGCATTGTAAATGGTCCCTTTTCGGCGAGGGCGCCCTCTGGTACAGGTGGAGACCACAGCCCTATCCCATTATAGTCCCCGGGGCACGTCACATGGCCAACATTATAACCGTGTCCCTCTGCACCAGTTGTACGATCATCTTCCTGCTTGAACGAGAATCTCAGAGACAGCCCAAGAGACCCAGCACACACTAGCCACACTCCCAACAATTATTATAGATGAGTGAATGAATGAAATCTCATGCATGAGAGCAGAAGCCTGCACCTGCATAAGGTTACCAAATACTGATCAGTGTTCCAAGCCCCACGACCCCCTAACGAGGTATTTCAGCTGGGGCCACCCTACTAGTGAGCACTGGAGCTCAGAACATAGCAGAAGCGTTTGCCATGGCATCACCGTGATACTTCAAGAATAATGACTATGGATGGAATCAATGTTGGCATCCATCAGTAGATAGATAAAGCCAATGTGGTCTATGTATACAACAGAGCCATGAGAAAGAAAAAAATCTCTCACATGTGACAACATGGATGTGTCTTGAATATATGATACTAAGTAAAATAAGTCAGAAACAGGTCAAATGAATGATCTCTTATAAATGGAATCTGAATGGAAAAAAAAAAACACACACAACAAAAATCAATGAACTGCTATTGACAGAGCTCCTGAAGATGGTACCTATGGAGGTCAAATGGCACCCTACCAGTTAAAAATAAGTTGTAAAATAAGTAAGTACTGGGAATGTTACATACAGCATAGTGATGAGAACTAATAATACTATATTGTACATTTTGAACGTTGCTAAGTGAGATTTTTAAAAGCTCTGATCACAGATAAAAAACTGATGAAAGAAGTTGAAGATGAGATAACAAAATGGAAAGACATTCCATGCTCCTGGATTGGAAAACAAATAGTGTGAAAATGTCTAGATATGAGCCCCACATCGGGGTCTATGCTCACAGCTTGGGGCCCGGAGCCTGCTTGGGATTCTATGTCTCCTTCTCTAGTCCCTTCCCCTGAACACACACTGTCTCGCACGAAAATTAAAAAATATATATCTATACTATGCAAAGTACTCTAAAAATTTCATGCAATCCTTGTCAAAATCCAGTACTATTTTTCACAGAAATAGAACAGACATTCTTAAAATTTATATGGAACCACAAATGACCTTGAATAGCCAAAGCAATCCTGAAAAAAGAAAGCAAAGCTGGAGACATCACAATTGTGGACTTCAAGTTATATTACAAAACTGTACTGATCAAAACAGTATGGTACCAGAACATAAATAGACACAGATCAATGATACAAAAAAGAAAACTCAGAAATGAACCCACAATTATATGGTCAATTAATCTTCAACAAAGCAGGAAAGAATATCCAATGGGAAAAAGACAGCCTCTTCAACAAACGGTGTTAGAAAATGGTACAGCAACATGCAAAGAAGGAAACTGGACCACATTCTTACACCATGCACAAAAATAAATTAAAAACAGATAAAAGACATAAATGTGAGACAGGAAACCATCAAAATCCTGGAATACAACATAGGCGGTAACCTGACACTGGCTGAAGCCACTACTTCTGGGATGTACTTCCTAAGGCAAGGGAAACAAAAGCAAAAATAAAGTATTGGGACTACAACAAAATCAAAAGGTCTGGATAGTGACATAAACAACCAAAAAATAAAAAATAAAAATAAAAAGGCAACCTACTGAATGAGGGAAGATATTAGAAAATGACATATCTGATAAAGAGTTAGTATGCAAAATAGAGCACTGATCCAACTCAACACTCCCTCAGAATAAAACCAGATAACACAACTAAAAACTGGGCAAAACACACGAACAGACATTTCTCCAAAAAAAAAAACTTAGATGGCCAACAGACACATGAGAAGATGCTCAATATCACTTACCATCAGGGAAATGCAAATCAAAACTATAATGAGATATCACCTCATATCCATCAGAATGGCTAAAATCAAAACAGAAGAAACAACAGGTGTGGGTGAGGAGGCAGAGAAAGAGGAACCCTTTTGAATTGTTGGTGTGGCCACTGTGGAAAACAGTATGGAGGGTATTCCAAAAGTTAAAAAGAGAACTACCCTATGTCCCAGCAATTACACTACTGAGTATTTACCCAAAGAATACAAAACTATTGAAGCAAAGGGATACATGCAACCTGATGAATATCACATTATTTACAATAGCCAAGAAACGGAAATGGGCCAAGTGTCCATCAGTCGATGAATTGATAAAGAAGATGTGGTATGTGTGTCACAGAGTATTATTCAGTCTTGAAAAAGAATGAAATCTTGCCATTTGCAAAGTACATGGATGGAGCTAGAGAATGTAATGCTAAGGAAAATAAGTCAAATAAAGACAAATACCATATGATTTCACTCATATGTGGGATTTAAGAAACAAAAGAAATGACAGAGGGGACATACAGAAAGAAAGAGACACAAACCAAAAACAGAGTCTTAACTCAAGAACAATCTGATGGTAGCCGGGGGAGAAGGGGCTGGGTTGTGGGACACGTAGGTGATAGAGATTACGGAGGACACTTACTATGATGAGCCCTGGGTGACGCATGAAATTGTTGCTAACTTGCAATTAATATAACACTGTGTATTAACTAACTAGAATTAAAATTAAAATGTAAAAAGTCGGGGCGCCTGGGTGGCTCAGTCGGTTGAGTGTCCGACTTCGGCTCAGGTCAGATCTCACGTTCGTGGGTTTGAGCCCTGAGTCAGGCTCTGTGCTGACAGCTAGCTCAGAGCCTGGAGCCTGCTTCAGATTCTGTGTCTCCCTCTCTCTCTGCCCCTGACCGCTCATGCTCTGTCTCTGTCTCAAGAATAAATATAATATAAAAAAAAATTAAAATGTAACAAGTCATAATCCCAAGGGAAGAAACTGTAACGATATGGAGTAATGGATGTTAACTAGACTTAGTACGATGATCATTTTGCAATATATACAGACATCTAATCATTATGTTGTATCCCTCAAACTAATATAATATTGTATGTCTAGGATATTCAATAAAACAATAAAAAGAGAAGTTTTAAACTTTGAGACTGTTTTTTTTTATCATGTTTACAAGTAATGAAATATGCTCCACATAAAACAATTATTATGGGAAGATCTTAAGAACAAAGTCTATTGAGCCTCAGAAGATATATGCAAATAATCCACAACACTGAACAAACACTCTGCCAAGTGTCCTCAAACAAGCCATCCTATTATGCAATCATCACATAAAATGTAAGACACACAATAATAATATGGCAAGGAGCCCAAGGCACGAACTGCTCCGCACAGGCAGATATGATAAGGAAATATACACCATGCCTCACAGACATCAATTCTGAAAATCTACGGACTAGATTCTGTAAGAGCCAGCGGTTTAAAATGCACTGGGTGAGCCGAGCACACCTTCCTCTGGGCCTCAGACCGCGAGGCTCAGAGAGGAAATGCAGCCCCATCACCACAAGCTAAGTGGTCCAGTTTGGAAAGCAGCCAGGTGGAAAACAGCCACCCTTTTCTACAAAAGAAGCCTGATGTAAAAGCCAGCAAATCGGGCTCTGTATGAAGCATTCTAAACAAGAGCAAACACAGAAACATTAGCTAGCTCTTCATTGTTCCACTTACTCAATTTTTTATTCGCATATAGAATAATTTATTCGTTCTTTCTACAAACCGTTATTGATCATCAGATAGAGCAGCACATCTTAAATTTTAATGAGCACATGCATCAACCCAGCATCCTGTTAGAGAATGCAGGTGTAGCTCACAAGGACCAGGTGAGCCATGAGATTCCGGACTTCTGCACCTCACCTGCCCGGTGGTGAGGATGCTATTGGTCTGTGGACAAGAGTCCTTAGGGCACTTGGGAAACGAGGAGGTAATAGTCCTTCTGGTTCAAGAAATTCCTCGACTAGCGAGGAAACAAACAAACAAAAACAATGAGATTTTTCTCAAAAGCTCTTTCACCTTCCACTGGACTGGGATGCTAAATCAATCGATCAATCCTCAATCAATCAATAGTACACCCTTTTTATTCTGTCTCTAATGTTATTTTATGTTATGTCGTGTTGTGTGTATAAACATATACCCTGTGGTAAGAGGAAGTTGGTTTTTATTCCTAGTATGACGAGGGAGCCCTCAGCCACTCAGCCGCCCCGGCGGTCAAGTTTCGGAAGAGCAGCACGGTGTGATTTTCTAGGAATGTGGGGTGGGGGCTGTGTGGACAGTCTCCTAACACAGGATGGTAGTTGGTAACGAAGCTGCCTGGACGGAGACTGCGCTGGCAATACACCAAGAAGACCTACCTGGTCACTAGCGGCCTTGCTGGCATTCTCCACGGACATGTGGGGAGCCGACCACTCCAGGGTCCCTCAGGACCTGGAACCTTCTCTGGCTGGCTCGGCTTGAATGTGCCCGAACTGGTACTGTGAACTCTGAGCACCATGCCTGCATGCCAGGCCCTCTGCCAGGAGTCCTGGCCCCGTGTCTACAAGTGTACGGGAAATGACCGTACGTACCCTTCACCACAGGGAGACCCATGATATCCCCAGAAAATCAGACCAAGCCTCCTTCGTCCATGATCCCCTTTAGGAGACTATGTCGACTCTGATGTGCTTGAGGAGAGTAAAAATCGTGCCCTTTAACCTTTTAGGTTCAGTCACGGAGAAATGCAAATTAAATGAACAATAACCAGATTAACAGAAGACAAGGTAGGGATGCTGTTGACGACAAGAACTTTACATGCCAGGAATGGGCTTCACAGAAAGGAAACGAAAACCCAGGAGGCTGTTAGAACCAGAAGCTTATCTACCAGACAATGCAGAGGAGAGCAGACAATGGAAGGAGGGAGAAACGGGCTCCCAGCGGTGGCAAACGGTTGGCAGGAAATATGTGATGTGAAGTAATGCTAGAAAAGGTTTGTTTAGTAAGGTTTGTTATGCAGACCTAAGCTGGCCCGCCAAGAGTTAGGAGTCAGCTCTAGAGATTAAAAGCTGTTCTCTTCTTGGGGCGCCCGGGAGGCTCAATTGGTTAAGCGTCCGACATCAGCTGAGGTCATGATCTCACAGTTCATGGGTTCAAGCCCCGCATTGGGCTCTGTGCTAACAGCTCAGAGCCTGGAGCCTGCTTCTGGTTCTGTGTCCCTCTCTCTCTGACCCTATCCTGCTCACACTCTGTATCCCTCTTTCAAAAAATAAATAAATGTTAGAAAAAAAAACAAAAACCTTGAAAGTTGTTCTCTTCTTGACACCAGAGAAAGAGACAGTTTTATACACAAAGCCTTGGTACCTAACGGTGAAGCATGCCTTGTTTTTAGGTAGAAAAGGGGAGAATAGCTCCCATGTCTGTGATCCTTATGCCAACGGGGCAGGTTCTGAGTGCCTTCGTTTGCATTTTTTCTTACCATTCTTTGGCAAGAAGCACACTTTTCCTTCAGCCCCAAACACCTTTCCTGGTGGTATTCTGTGTGACTAGCAACCTTGTTCACCTCTTCTGAGTCTCGGGCAGCCCTGACCTGCCGACTTGAGCCCATTATGCACACTGCCGTCCTCAAGAACGTTTCCAACGTCTCCTATTTAACAAGCAGCTGCGTGACTGATTCGATGACTCGTGGCTTTCTTTCCCTCCACATTGTGCAAGTGGGGACCACGAGGGTTCAGCAGAAGCGTGACCATGATCCGTGGCTCGCGCTAAGCCTCTGCTGGTTTTGTAGGTACCACATCTGCCCGACGCTCACCGTCCACACCTCCTGGTGTGCACTCTGTGCCCACCGAACTTGCACAACTGACAAAGTATACTGGGAGTCTGTCCCCATATAGGATTCAGAGTTAGGGAAATCATATCACTCAAGTGGACAGGATGCAAGCCCCCGTAGTCTGGTTCCCCCACCCCCGGGAGGGGGACTAAATCGGGGCGTGCATCAGAGTAGGAATGATGCGAGGCCAGCTTATTATGCAGAATTCTCTGAAGTCTCCCGTTGCATATGCACATAGCATGCATGTTGTACGCTCGACCTCCTTTCCAATTTCTCTTTCTTTCCACTTTGTAATTTCTCTTATTTTCCTGAAGGAAAATAAAAGCCTCAGATGATGATCTCCCATTACAGAGCGACTCACGGCTGTGGAGGGTGGGCTGGGGGCACTTGGGAGCCCATCTGATTATGGAATAGGAGAAAACAACGAAGTTCGGACCTCAGGATTAGACTTATTTCCTTGTTTCCCATCTTTGTGAGAAAGCTGCTGCTTCCGCCGAAGGTTTCAAACCCCCAAGTTTGGGGCCGTGATTTTCAGGTAGCTCGGATTCATTTACCAGGCATCACAGGACGGGTGTTGAAGATCACAACGCCGCGCTCCTGACAGGACAGTTTTGTTAACGCCAGCAAAAATCACGTGACCGCGCAAGAAGGCGGAACCGATTCCCCGCCCGCCGTAAGGATGCAAAGACGGATACAGATAATACACTGCGGTGCAGATGGGGGCGCACATACACAAAGATGCCGAAGGCGAATAAATATATAAACCTATACATGAACTTTCTCTCAACTCAAACTCTCAGGAAATGCTCGTGACTTAATGTCATTTAGGGATGTTTTGCTTTAATACTCAGATGAGCGTTTAGGACTTGTCGGACTGACCGATGCTGTTAAGTCACTCACAACTGAAAATCATCTTTGTCTTCATTGATGACGGATCTGCCAAATCTTTTGAATCCGTACTGCTCCACCAGGACAGAAAGTGCTAATCCCCTTTCTGGAATGGCTGTAGCTCTGTGATTCGGTCCTATTCACATCCTCTTCAAGCTGCAATGCCCCCGGCGAGGGACAATCTAGTGTCATTGTGTTCTCAACAAACACAGTTCAATTTCTATCACAGTGCACAAACAGACTATGATCCCAAAGACGGCAAAATATGGCCGGAAAGATAAACGCAAACAAACACTTGTACAGCCCTTTCAAACACAACACAAAGGCAAAACACTCTTGGATATCCAGAGAAACTTCCTTAACCTACTTGATAATTACAATTTCTAGCAGCGTTTTTTCCCTCGTCGATGTAGGGCCCACAACAATCCACATACGGTTTTTGAGCTTGATATACAATGAATCGTTATGACTTTGGCTTCGATAGCAAAAGCATGTCACCCTGAATGTCAAATAATTCCTTTAAATGATCCAATGATTCCTGGTCGACAACTTGACAAACAAAACTGTGAAAACTGATAATCATGAATTATTAAAAAACTCACAGAATCACTGTGTTGCACCCTGAAACTAATGTAACACTGTCAACTATGCTTCAAAAAATATACTTAAATACACTATAAAAATTTTTTTAACATAACTTAGGGAGGAATTTTCAGTAATATCAGATATTTGCAATGAATTAGTCAACAGGAAATAGTATATCCTCTATCTATGCACTTTGAATATACTATGTTGTTAAAATTAGACAACAGGTAGATAGATGATAGAAAGACATAAATAAATATGTACTCAGATACATAAATGGCAGAAAGTGGACAAAAGAAAAAGATCTAAGGAGATCTACCCAAATCACAACTATTTAATGATGTATGGAGGGCCTTTCTGAAGAATCATCTTCGAAAAAGAATTGACCAAACCTGTAAGAAACAATGTAACCTGATCCTATCAGTTACAACTCATGACTTTGGCCTCAATATTAAATTTGGGCCGCCATATATGGTGATCTGTGCCTCTGTGCCTCATACCCAGGCAGATCTCCTCAACTTGGTTCAAACCAATAACAGTAAGGGAAATTTCATATAACGTATTCTATAGAATTTTTCTACTTCGACATCGACCTGTTATTTAACATTCAAGGTGATTTGAATCACTCCAATGATAAAGTTTGGCATTCAGGCCACATGAGACTAACTCCAGAATATTATTTGTAAACATGTGGCACAATGTCATACACACATGTACACCTGGATGCCTGCACTTACATACATACCTGTGGGTATGTGTGCAGGATCCTAATGATACAATCAGATACTTGGAAACACAATTCCAAGAGAGGCTCACGGGGAAGGGCAACCCCCCAGCCTTCAGTCCCTTTCTCCATCCCGCTCCCTGGGTCACACCAAGCGTCTTGGTTGAAATTCTGCTCACCCACCTTCACACACTTCTCACCTGTGAGATTTTTGAGAAAACCGTGGAGTGCCACTCTGCCTCAATGTCATCAATCTGCAAACTGGCGAGAATTCTCACCACACCTGCTCCTCTTTGATTTGTGGAGAATCTCAGCACCGAGGGGCATACATGCCGAGTAATTGATAATCCTGACCTAGAATTCTGATGAGTCGATCCAAGGACCCTCCCCCAGTGAACTCCAGCTTCCTGGCACAATCTCAGACCTAAGCCAGCCATCACTGATGTTTAACGTGTGGTCCAGAAGGAACACTTCTTTCTATTCCAGAGCTCCAACAAGGGTCCGGTGGGCCAGGGGCAGCCTGGGGCCACAACCCGCCAGCGCGGATTACAGGTTCCCTTGAACTCAGCCCCCCTCGTTCACTTCAGTACCATCTGCGGCTGCTTTCACCCTACAGAGCCAGAGCATGATGCTTCTTGGCCAGCAAACCCCAAAATATTTACTATCTGATCCTTTATAGAAAGTTTGCTGAACCTTGGGCTTGAATCTTGATGAGGTCTGCAGGTAACTTTTACTCGGTGTTCAAGGTGTGACTCATATGTATTGATGCAGGGCATGGGATTATGCTTGACACCAAACACGGTGTCTCTCCCTTCGAGGGCGACGTGATGAGGTAACTGCCCAATGATAAACGATGATGGACAAATCACGGGCGGAAATAACTACAATGAAATGTAATTACAAAGACACAGCGAGGAAAGAGCACTGATGGAATGCCGGCCTCACAGTAAATTCCCCAGTCGCCTCCGTAATGCCATTTCTACCAGGAGAGACGACCCCCACGTGGACACGCTCATTTTCCCTAGACACATCTCCCATTTCAATGGCTGCATAATTGTAAGCCCCCATGATTTTATTTCATCTCACTGTGGCACGTTCATTTTGTAACGACCGTCTGGTCAAAGTGTCCGTGCTCAGAGCTTCTGTGACGGGGTCCCTAGGCATCAGTTTTACCAAGAATTCAAATGCACGGAGTCCAATCTGTGGACTGGGAAGTGACAAAGCGTTTGAGATGCAAGCCAGGGGTGAAAGGCATCTCTGATCTGATCTTCCTCAGGACAACAGCGACGTGCACTATAAACCCGGAGACCAGAGCTGTAATTCTTCCATCCCGAGTGGAGATCAACGGCCCCAGTGTTCCCATGGTGTGGCTGACAAGGCTGAGCCCAGCAGGCCTGGTTTCCCCAGGCTGCCCCAAACTTGCAGATCTGTGCCTTCCTCAGGCGGTGTCAGCAGCTCCTTCACAAGGGGACGCAAGTGTCATGCTAATGATTCTGGGCTTGAGTCAAGGCTACTGTGCCACTCGGATGGCCTGCGGGAAGGGGCAGGACCGTGGGTGAATTCCTCACGGAAATGGACTAGTCGGCTCTGAACGCCAGGCAGGGAATCTGGAGTCTCCAAGCAGCCTGGGACCACAATGACACTCCGCGTCCCGGCCTGTGAAGCTCAAAGCCAGCGCTGGAAAAGGTTCCGGCGCACAATGCCCGTCTCCCAGGCTCCTTTCCAGGACGCCAAGCACTTTGTTTGCTCTTTTGTCCGGGCTTCAGTGACTTATGGGTCTGGGAAGCATTGCTTTGCAAACCATAATAACTCCTGCCATGAAAACAGACTGGTTTTAATGACAATAACTTGATATATCAATTACTAAGCAATTGCTCGCGGGTGATGAAAGGTCTGTAAACTGAAAACCTGATACAATGGTGGCTCCGAAGGAGGAAAAGGCACCCTTGGGAAACCATAATAATAAAAATGTCAAACCTAGCGGTAAATTGGGAGGAGGAAAATACCTTGGGGGAGAGTCCCTGCCTGCAGCACGGGCAAAACCGTTTCCAGGCTGTCAAATATCAGCTATTTTCCGATGGCCTCGCCAACCGGGCCTTCCGTCTTCATGGAAAATAGGATTAGAGTCTTTTTCAATTTTTTTTTTTCCTACAGGACAATGGAAGAGTCTATCATCATTAAAATCCAGCACAGGGTGTTATACGGGAACTCTGTACTGGCTGTTCTGGTTTTCTAAAAAAATATATGTATATGCCAAAAAAAAAAAACAGAGAGAAAAAAAGCAAACCTCGAAAACAAAAGCAGTGAGAAAGTTATGGACAAAATGAAGGAAGCAGTGTAGTAGTTTCATGATGAAATTCACTAGTTCCTTGCTGACGTTCAAGGCTCCTCCCTGGAGTCTGGTGAAAATCCCGACAGATCCGACGGAAAAAATAATCCACGTAATGTGCTTCTGTTCTCCTTTTGTGCACTTTCATGATGGAGGGCGATCACTCCGGGGCAGCGGATCCTGGGCCAAGGGTGAACACGATTTCCACACCAGGAGGAGAGTCAGGATGTGAAGACAGAAGGCGTGTCAGATCCCTAGGATGCGTAAGGAATAGAGCTGCACCTTATTCCAGACCTGAATCTCTTTCTGCTTGTTCTCTTTGTCTCCAGAAAACAAACGGCTGCAATTGGCTAGGATGTTCTGTAGCTGCTGCTGGTATCTAAGTACCGTCGATACCAGAGGTGGAAGAAAAGGGATTCCACGCGGGGACCATGGGACTTGATTTCTTAGGGTCCAATATGGGCACTGGGAACTAAGGCATCAACACTACACAGAGCATAGACTGCAGTGAGAACACCACCTCCGGCAGTGGGGATCCACGTGACAGAATGGAAATCTCCACCTTGGGTTTGGGCGGTGGCGTAAAACATACCCTTGGCTTCGTTCTAGGACATGTAGGTTTCCTGGCATCGATAAAAGAAATGGGTTATTCTCTCCACTTTCTAGTTCATATTTTTCGGTTTGTTTTTAATGTGGGTTCCATATCCAGGGTGAGGCTTGAACTCAAGACCCTGAGATCAAGAGTCATGTGGTAGGGCGCCTGGGTGGCTCAGTCGATTAGGCATCTGACTTCGGCTCGGGTCATGATCTCACAGTCCATGGGTTCGAGCTCCGTGTCGGGCTCTGGGCTGACAGTTCAGAGCCTGGAGGCTGCTTCGGATTCTGGGTCTCCCTCTCTCTCTGCCCCTCCCCTGGTCACTCTCTGTCTCTCTCTCAAAATAAAATAAAGACATAAAAAATTTAAAAAAAAGAGTCATGTGCTCTACTGGCTGTGTCAGAGGGGCCCCTTCTTCCCTGTACTTTGCTGACCAAACTAAATCCCCATTCCTTTTTTAAATTTTGTTTCGTTTTAGTTTAAATCTATACATCTTGCAAACCTTTGCATGCATTTCTCTCCCAAAACACCCAAGGCACGATGTCTCACTGAGCTGAGTGTTCTTGTGTTCAGATTGGTCGAAAAGGCACAGTCACCTCTCCGGGACATTTATTTCTCTCCCGAGAATGCCCTCCATCCCATCCGTCTGGATGATTCTCCTCATTGAACGAAAGGGCTGTGACATTCACAACATAAGAACTATTTTGCTTTCATATCTTAAAATAAAAGAAGACCGACCTCCACCCCGACTACCTTAGGTGTCGGAGCAAATTGTACCTTTTCTGTTTGGAATGAGTCCAATGGAAGAAGGACTCCCTCAGGCTAGGGCAAGGTGCGCATCACACACTCACTAGCAGGTTAAACCCAATTCCATCAGACTTCCCGCGGAGCGGAGGAGTTGAAGACTTGATTCTACACCAGTGAGAGTCTTGGCTATAGACTTGTACTTTTTATATGAGCAATGAGCAATCATGTTCCACCTTCACTAAATTCAACAGGGCATCTCCTTTCATGAAATAGTTTGCTGGTTATACCTTTGCATTTCACATCTTCACTGATGCTGGGTTCCAGCCATTTATCTACTTAATAAAATTTATCTACTCTCCAGTGAAACACCTAACCATTCATTTAGCAGTAAGGACATTGAAGAGCGGAGTTGGAAGATCTTGGGTTCATTCCTGGCTTTGCCGCTGGCTAGCTTTGTGAGCCTGAGAAATGTACTTCACCCCTCTGGGCTCCATGGTGGCCCCTCCGTATTTTATGGGAACACAGTGAGGGTCTCATTAGAACGGTGCGGGTCAAATGGTGAGTGCGAGATCAAAGTCTGCCAACAGAGTAGAAAGACGGTGACATCATCGAACCAACGTTAACACTGAGGAAGAAGCAAAAACAAAGCTAGAGCTAACTCTAACCAAGAGTGGCTCATTCTGCCAAGAATGGCTCTTTCTACTAATGAGAATTGGGTGCCAAGGAGTGTCCTGAGAAAACTCTTCAGTAAAGCTGCCGCCTTTGAGGAAAGAAAGTCACTTCTAAGAGGGGTGTAGTTTAGTGGGGAGTGATACATCCTCCTGGGGAAAACAGTACAATAGACGTACAACACTGAAGACGTTTGGTATTCCCATCAGTAAAAATGAGTTTTAAAACAGGTGTTTGAAATTGCATTCAACATTTTCAAGAAAATGGGAAAAATTGTGCTTGCTTGGGGAACTTATTTTTAAATTTATATTTATTATTATTATTATTTGCTGGAGGAGTTTAAATAATGTTGCCTAAAAGTTTTCAGAACGTGAAATACTGAAGTGGGGTTGGAATACCGAAGTCCACACGCATCACTGCTCCTACTATAATAATTAGGGAAACAAGTACAAATGCAAACATACTCCTCTCTCCAAGTTATGACATTGCAGAGCTGTGAGCACCCAGAATCTAAAATCCAGAATGGGTGAAGCTTTTCCTCAGTGGTCAACAGCTACGACCCTCTTCCTGTCTGGAGATACCGCTAAGAACGGGCTTAGAGAGGATCCGATTGGCCAGAGCGGAGCGGCTGTAGAAGCTAAGGCTGCGCACTCAAAGGGATGGCAGGGACTATAAAATCTCCCCGTCCCCTGTCTGCACTGGAGGAGGCAGAGAAGGGCCTCGGCAGCTCGTCCAAGCCTAGCACCCGAGGCCTTGCCAAAGGGATGGTTCATGAAACACCAGGCAGCCATGTCTCCCACCCGAAATATTTACGGAGGAAGTCAGATTCGCAGAAGCGGCCGCCGGTCCTCAGCCCCGCTCAACAAATCACCGGATGTAAGTGACCCTCTCCCGTGATCATCTACCCTCTCTAGGGCAAATATTTTAAACCAGATCAGGAGTAACCATTTTGAAAACGCATTTGGAGAACTCTTAAACTGAGTGCACAAAACATTGTTTCAACTGCTGTTGGAATAGAGCTCCACGGCATTATTAGGAATGGCTTTTCTCAGGGCGCCTGGGTGGCTCAGTCAGTTAAGTGTCCGCCTTCAG
This sequence comes from Suricata suricatta, assembly GCF_006229205.1. Lineage (NCBI taxonomy): Eukaryota > Metazoa > Chordata > Mammalia > Carnivora > Herpestidae > Suricata > Suricata suricatta. The sequence goes on along the minus strand of NC_043717.1, from coordinate 4,164,108 downwards.
CTCAAGTCCTGATCTTATGGTTCCTGGGTTTCAGCCCCGCATCGGGCTCTGTGCTGACAGCTCAGAACCTAGAGCCTGCTTCGGATTCTGTGACTCCCTGTCTCTCTCTGCCCCTCCTCCACTTACATTCTCTCTCTAGAAATGAATAAATGTTTAAAAAATTTTAAAATAAAAAAGGGAATAGCTTCCCTCATGTTTGCTCTAAACTGATAAGTAAATACACAGGGACCAGGTCTTGCCTCTGTTTTAGTTCTAGGATCAACCTTAAACTAGAAACCTAGCCTTGTTTAAAATGGTTGGTTAAATAAAATTAAGTAATACTCTGTCCTGGCACAAGGTGGGGGGCATCATATTTTATAAAGATATATTGGGGTGCCTGGGGGGCTCAGTTGGTTAAGCATCCGAGTTTGGCTCAGGTCATGACCTCACAGTTCATGGATTCAAGCCCCACGCTGGACTCTGTGCTGACAGCTAGTGCAGAGCCTGGAGCCTGTCTTCAGATTCTGTGTCTCCCTCTCTCTCTGACCCTCCCCTGTCATGCTGTCTCTCTCTCTCTTAAAAATAAGTAAAACATTAAAAACAATTTTGAAAAGATACATTTTATGGCTTAACCAAATTTCTCTCTGCAATATTTAGAATTCATTAGGATATATTTATTATTGAATCTATTAAGGAAAGGTAATTTATTAAGTAAATATTCTCAGAGGAAAGGCAGGAAGGATGGAAGGATGGAAAAAATGAGATGAAGTCATTTCCAATCACTACACTGTAAGGTAAAGGGTAATATCTTTGTATATAAAACAAAATCAAAAGCAATGCTTTAATAAGTGGACTTAAGTGATAATCATGGAAAAGAAAAAGTTATGTGTCTGCAATAGTAAATATTTTTTTATTGAAAGGTGACAGACAGAAGGCAAGTGGGGTGAGGGGCAGAGACAGAGGGAGGCATAGAATCTGAAACAGGCTCCAGCACTGGGCCCAAAAGAGGGCTTGAACTCACAAACCATGAGATCATGATCTGAGCCAGAGTGAGACGCTTAACTAACTGAGCCATCCAAGCACCGCTACTAAATGATATTTTTAAATGAACTCTAACATTAATTAATTATCCTGAGGTGCATTTGAAAATGCCAGGAAACATTCTTTAATCAACTACTTTAAAAAATAAAATTTAACGCGGCACCTGGGTGGCTCATGACCTCAGTCCTGTCCAACTTCAGCTTAGGACATGGTCTCTCGGATCGTGAGTTCAAGCCACACATCGGGCTCACAGCTGTCAGTGTGGATCTTACTTTGGATCCTCTTTCCCCCTCTCTTCCTGCCCCTCCCCTGCTCATGCTCTCTCCCTCTCAAAAATAAACATTAAATGTTTTTAAATAAAATTTCACTTGATTTCTCAAAATTTAAAAATCCTTTTCCTTGCCAAGATATGGGGGAGAGAAAAGAAAGAGAGAAATAAAACACAAGGACTTTGTCCCATTCTGTACGACTGACAAGACCAGGGAGGGATTCCACTTAGCATTCTAACTGGATACATTGTGTGTGATCAACAGCAATGTTGCCTTTGAATTAACCTAGGTGATCCCAAAGCTCTGACCTCATAGGGAATGGCCCTTTCCATCTTCACTCTGCATCTCTTCTTCTAAGGGAGCCGATGAAGAGTGCAAGACAAGTTTTTCAGCACAATTCCTTAGAATTTCTCATCACTCTGTGAGCCAGAATGTGCTTCCTTTTCTAATCCATCAAGTGCTGAAAGTTTAACCAGTGACTAGCTGTTTCCAAGAATTTTCTGCTTTCCTTGATTATGCAAATCTTTGTTCTCTAAGGGACCTGGAGGCGAGGTTTTCTTTCCCAGGTTGTTGAAGAGTAGCTATTTCAGCCGACTTCAGAATGAAAGGTGTTCCACCCATCGCTGGCAATTTCACTTAAGACTTTGTAGAAAAGACAGAAGATGTTATATAGAGAGAAACATAGCTCTATGGATAAAATCAGTTATATATCTACAGACATATATTGCTGGGAGCTGCACCGGCCTTGCTGGGTGACGCGGTCACAGGAAGGAAATGGCAGACCTTACACGGCTCCTGCCATGGGAGGCGGAACTGACATCTCCTTCTGCTACTGCTGCTCACGTGAAATTAAGCCTGCTGCTGTTGATGAGGCCTCACAATGTTCCAAATCAGGCTGATATTCCCCACACAGTTACCCCATAAGAAAAGGTATTTTCCTGTTACTGCATAAGAGATTTTGGATCAAAACATTATGAATATTTGACAAAACTCTTCTAATGAGCCTTGCAGACCCAAAACATAAGGGGGAGCTAAGAACACAAGAGTTACAGTTCACTCTGGCTCGGAGAAGAGGAGCCTAACTTACAGGTAAGACACAGACAAGGACCGGACATAAGTTGCTGCATATACCTTTGCTATTGGAGTCACAAATACCCTCCCTTGTACTGACTTCAGCTTGAGGATGGATAAAAATTAGAAACCCAGGTGCAAGGTCAACACACACAGGGCCCCCATTGTGCTTCCATCAAGGAAAGGGCTTTCTCTAGCAACTTGTTATCAAACATTGTTTCTCTTGTGGTTTATGAGCTAGATAAAATAATTCCCAGCCTATCTATATACAATTTGACCTATGTTTTTGTTTTAGCATTACTAACTTAAATAATATGTATATTATCCTGTTTTTTACTGAAAACATGTTGTTATTTTCTGGTTGGTAAAATTTACTTAACTTACTGTAAATACATTACATGACTTGGTAATAACTTGTTAATTAAAAACAAAGTCATAATTATCGGCCAAACACCAACCCGTACAAAATAAGATAGGTTTGTTACTTTCTTAATCTTGGGGACTGATGCCAATAAATTGGGATGGTTCTACAAAAATACTTCTGTAAAACTTGTCTCTGTACACCTTTGATGATTAAAATACCTTATCACTAAGAGTTAGAAACTGTAAACAATTCCTATATTCTGATGTCATCTTATTCCTTGATCAATAAAAAAGACACCAAAGCAGACTGAAAGGAGATGCCTGCCTGGTGACCAAGAAAGAAACGTGTGGCTCTGTCATCTCTCTCTCTTGCCGACACCATCTCTCCTTCAGGGGACCCTGGACCTGCTGGAGCTGGACTCCGGCAATATATTAGTTTTCATATACACTATTATGTATAATGTGTAGTGTAAATAGAATCTATGTACAGTAAAACCTTGATTTACAAGCATAATTTGTTCCAGAAACATGCGTGTAACCCAAAGCACTTGTATATCAAAGTGAATTTTCCCATAAGAAATAATGGAAACTCATGTGATCCAATCCACAACCCCAAAATATTTATATGAAAATGATCACATGGGGCGCCTGGGTGGCTCAGCCGGTTGAGCATCCGACTTCAGCTCAGGTCATGATCTCACGGTTCATGGGTTTGAGCCCCACGTTGGGCTCCGTGCTGACAGCTCAGAGCCGGGAGCCTGCTTCGGATTCTGTCTCTCTCTCTGCTCCTCCCCCACTCCTGGTCTGTCAATCTCTCTCAAAATTAAATAATGAAAACATTTAAAAAAAGGCAAATGATCAGAATCCTGTGATATAATACCAAATAATAAAGAAAATACAAAATATAAAGAAAAGTAAAATTAACCTGCACTTCCCTCTAAAAATCTTAGTGGCTGGTGTGAGGGAGGCAAGAGGCAGGAGGGTGATTATGTAGGATGACTCTATCACTAATGGAATCACTGCTGTGTATTGGCTCAATGGACTGTTTTTCTTTTCTGGCAACTTTAACAAGGAGCCTAACCAATGACACTTGGATTTGCCCCCTTTTGAGGATTTCATGGAAACGTGACACTGGACTGATGATCTTCTGCAATCCCACAGTGAGACAGAGAGACAGAGAGAACACCGCTGGCTCACTTGTGATCCTGTGACATTAGGCATCACGTATTACACACACTGCCAAACATGGCTCATCTCTCAAGTTAAGATCTATTAGAAATGTCTGCTCATCTTGTAGAACACTCACAGAACAAGTTCCTGACAACCCAAGGATTTGCCATGTATACACAGTTATAATACATATTATACTCTGATACAGGCTAGGAACATGGCTTCCCGTTTGGAGAAAAGACTGCAAAATATATCCAATGTCAGATTCCAGACCAGCAAAGGTAAACCGATGCAGGGACACCTCCAAATTTTGGCAACTGACATAATGACTTTATCAAAAGGTGCTTTCATTAAAACAGAAAATATTCTTTATGGGGGAAAATGTGGTTCATAACTGCCTGTTTATTTTAAGGACATCAAAAGAGTATCCACTTGATTCCATGATCAAAGCAAAATAATTAATATGAGTAGAGAGCAGAGAACAGGGGAAGATCAATGGAATGGCACTGATGGCCAATCCAGAGCACTTCTCCTTGGGGACCAAGTCCTCACTGATCAATGCCTTTTGAGACTACTGTTCCAGCAGAGAGAAGTAACCAGTCAGTCAGGTCTGGATATTGGAAGTCAACTGAGGGAAAACTTACTCGAGTTAAACAGAAATACTAATACTGTTAGACTCTCAAATGAACTGTTTGAAAGGGACCTGAAGTCAAAATGAAGAAAATCTGTGCAGTTGAAGCTCTTGTCACTCAGAGCTCCAAGAAGACAGTTTGTCATGTCTTTGTCCCACTCCTGCACCCTCACCTCTAAAATCGGAGTCTGACTCACAAAACAGGAACGATCGAATTCAAAATGACACATTCCTATTTCATAGCTAGGCTAGGTAATATTAGAGTGAGGCCACAGACAGCACACCACTCACATTAAATCAGCCCAGCAGTGACTGACTGAGGGACCCTCAACCCCAACGTTCCAAGACCTTTACAATGGTAATTAGAAAGTAAAGGTCCGTTGCTTTTCCTGAACGAATATCCTCTACTTTGTGTGTCTAAATACTTGCTACTTTTTAAAAAAACAAATGATTTGACAAAGAACAGAAGTAGCCCAGCTTTAATCATTGAAATGATCAAACATCTTTTACCTGAAGTCAAAGAAAAAGAGAAATGGCTTAAATCAAGAAGTACTGATGGCGGCATTGGCAGTTTATGAAGCTGACCGTCACCATCATGAGGTCCTTGGAGACGCACTGGAGACTGTTGCCAACAGATGCCATATCCCAGGGGCCTGGGCACAACTTCAATCTTACAATACAGGCATTAAGCTCCCATTAGCTGAAATTTGCCATCTCACACACGTGACAAAAGCCAACCGCAGCTGCTAGAATAGGAGCTCTACCTGCTTAGGATTCTATGTCTCCATCTCTCTCTGCCCCTCCCCTGCATGTGCTCTGTCTGTCTCTCAATCTATCAACCATAGACAAATATTTTTAAAAATTAGAATAGGAGCTCTACATTTCTGGGTACCAAGTGAATGGTAATACAACCACTTGGACCATCCATCCTCCTTTGCTTGCTATAAATGAGATGGAGCGTTAAGCCAGGTTTGGGGACAGAGGCAAATCTGTTGGTGGAAACTGCACCCCCCACCCATATCATTGTACGGCCTCTTGAAAGTATTGGTGTTTCATCACCATGGCAAACATCGCTGCCTTACAGAGGGATGCTACTACACCTATGCAGAGTCTGTTAGGCATCACATATGATGAGCTACTAAGAGATTTCCGAGACCGAGGACCAAACACAATTAATGGAAAATACAAGAGAGTTACCACCATTTTGGTTGTTGGTTTCTCGTGCGATATGCTCAGATACTCAGGTCCTGGTTCATTTATACGTTCATGGGTTCCTTCAACAGAGAGGGAGTGGCGATAAGATTTTCGGCAAGATAGGCTTACGCTGTCCTCGAGAAACTTACAGCCTAGGATGGAAATAGCCTAACATAATGAAAACAACGTTATTATTTTTTTTAAATGTAAAGACAGAAACACATACACAAAGAATGAGTGGAAAGAGGAAGAAATGAAAGAAGGAAGGAAGAGATGGGAAGGAACGGAGACAAAGAGATGCCATAAGATGGCAAAAGTGCTAGTTGCTAAGCGAGGTACATCACGTTTACAGAGGGACTTTTACTGCTGAAGATGTCCACTCAGAGGGGGAACCAACATTCAGAGTCCAGGTGGCAAACTGACAACAGGAAGGGAACGCTGTAACCGAAAGTGTTGGAAAACCATTAGACCTGAATACTAGAGAATTATCTGTGTGCCTGAGTACCTTCATAGTCAGAGGGAGTCAGGGTAACAGGGATAGGAAGACAGCGGACAGATCCCCACACGGATTGGGTCCCCTTGCACTTATTGCTACATCTATCATTTCTTATCATTTTTCTTTCATTAAGTTTTGATAATGATCCATGTGCAGGAAAACACGAGCCCAGAGTTTGGAGAGAGAGGACAAGCAGGGTAAATACGAAGACTGGGTATGCAAACCAACTGCTCTTGGAAATGTGTAGAAATTGAAATTAAAAATTAATGGGCCACTGATTGTTGTGGGAAATGGAAACTTTTCTATTGCTTTCGGGTTTATTAGAGGGCATGGAAATTAGAGGGCTACTGAACTAATGTTTCTTGACTGCTCTCCCCGAGGCGGGGAAAGAGAGATCTACGGAGTTCACAGCACCATATCAGAGCTTCTAGCAATCATGATTTTTTGTCTTCTCTTTTTACACCAACATAACATTAATGTGAATCGTTTACAAGGTTTGTCTAGAACTTTTTTTTTTTTTTTGCTTTTCAGTCCTTAAATACGGAAGAGGAAAAACAGATTATAAACTCAAAGAAATAAGTTTGCTGGCTAACGGAAAGAGTTCTGAAGACCATGCAGACTGTTGCCCTTTGGGAAGTTCTGCCTCTATGTCCTTGAGGCTTCCTCCGTGCAGGGACCGAGGCACCCACTGTCTACATGGAGTCATGTCTTCCGAGCTAGAACAAGGGCTGCTCTCCAGTTTGGCCACCATATTGTTCACTACGGTAGGAGCTGCAGCGTTCTGGCATCCACCAAAGAGTGGATGCTCTTCACCCCCCTCTCCCAGATGGAATATAAGAAAGTTCCAGACTTCTAGGTATGGGTATGGTATTCCCAGTGGTGCCGGGATGACCTGGAAGCCAAAGACTGGCAGTGCCCTGTAGGGGAGATCTCAGAGGGAGCAATGCCTCAGTCTGCCTTTCTTCCTCCAAGGGACTTCTCTGGAAGACCTCATTCTTGCTCTCTGACACGTCCAAACTACGTGTGCATCCTGCTGTGTTTTCTTGTCTTCTGCGGCCAGCTCCATAAAGCATTGACTTTGTCTGTGAGCTTGCTTCTCCCAGTAAAGCATCATCATTCCACAAGTGTTGCCTTAAGCACACCTTGCTGTCTAGGGAATCCAGTCAATAGACAGTAGGGTCTTTTCCTGGGCTGGAAAGCAGACTCCACCATCCAGGATTCAGAAGTCACACTCTGTGACCTCCTTGAAGGAGAGAGGACTGCGCTGCATGTGGTTAAGGGGTGGTTACATTTCCCAAGCAGTGACCACACAATTACAGCGCTTTCCAGAACCCTGAAACCAGCCCTGCGCAGGGAAGACAAAACTGTGGAGATCGAATAGCTGCTGCCCTGAATCAGTATGGGGTCCATGATACATGCAGCAATGATTTATGTTGCTTTCGGCAACATCAGAAGTCTTGCAAAAACGAAATGATAAGTGGCCAGCTGCCGATTTCATGGATGCTGTGAGAGCCAGGAGGCCCTGTGGGAAGCTCTAAGAAAGACTTACCTTCTGCAGCGGCAAGGGCAGGTTCTGCTGAAATCAGGACCAGGATGCAGAGTAACGAGCCAGAGCGGCCAAGAGGACTGGATGTGGAGCCTGACTGGTCTGCTACGTGACAGCGGGACCCGGTAGGGAAGGAACGATTCCTGAAGCCTCTGTTGGAAACATTCTCGTGAACCTACATCTAGATCTCAGACTCCACATCCCTTGGAACACGGCGGACAGCCACGTTCCCGTCTGTCCAGAAACAACAACAACAAACACTTCTTCCTTTGCAATGACCTTGCCTGGACATGGTGCCTCGGAAAATGAAGTGCATCTTCCTCAAGACCCACCATCATCTGTCTTTGTGTCCCCAGAGCTGTGATTTCCAAACTTGAACATGCATGGAATCACCTGAAAAGCTAAAGCCTGGACCGCTGAGGTCTACCCCTCAGAGACTCTGACTACGTTGTTGCTCTGGGGTGGGTCCTGGGAAAACATCCTTCCCTAACGTTCCTGGGAGATGTTGTTCCTACTGGTCTGACTGAGTCCACACTAGGAGGACCTGTAGTCCAATGTCATCACAGATGAGCTGGGTGGGGCAAGCCCGACTCTGTGGAAACAAACCTATACGCCAAAGGAGACCCAGTTCCTGCCTCCCCGGAATCAGCTACGGGGATATGTGTGGAGATGGTCCTCAAGGCAGGATCGGTTGGGAAGAACAGCATGTCAGGTGGAGGAGCGAATTCACTGGCATGGTGACACTCACACAGGGCTTGGCATTTGAGTTGCTGAAGGACATCTAGAGCTGGTCCAGTGAGTCTCGGGCGATGGCACCTAGCACAGTGGACACAAGAATGGCCTTCTGTAGATAACATGGAGCTCGCAAACCTCAGTGCAGGACTGAGAGAGGGTAAGAAGGGTAAGAAAAGTTGGAGCACGGAAATAAGCTGCTCCTGTAATATGAGGGATCTCCACCTGATCTGTTCCCAGGCAGGGCTCAGTGGGCCCTCCTTCAGGAAACACTAAGGAATGTACAGGTGAGAAAGCATAAACACACATTAGAAGGTCCTGAGCAGTGTGTTCTGTGGGCCACGGCAGAGAATGGATGGTGGGGCCACACAACCAGATGCCTTAACAGTGATGATACTGATTGGATTTTGGAATGGTGGAAGGAAGGGGCCAGCACATAGCCATCAGAAGCAAGGTGCATTTTAACTGGCATCAACCCAGAGCACACAGCAGCATGCCTGATGTTCAGGAATCTGTACATAATAGATGATGGTGAACGTAGATCACAACGCGTGTTTCTCACGGTCTTTAATAAAAAGGAACTAGAACTACCAAGTGGTAGGTCGCCATGAGCTGCATGGGAAAAAGTCAGTCCCTTATTTTATAAACCTGCATGGCTCACATGCCCAGAGCCACGAACTGGCAGAAAAAACAGGGCCAGCTGCGGAAAGATCCCTCAACCTGCTATAAGAACATAACAGTAGGTGTTTGTTACTTTTCCTCAACAACTTCCACAATAACCCGAATATGAGAGAGGATGAAACAGTGACAAATTGCTACGACTCCTAGACAAGGGCTTTTGACTCACTTCTCACAGTGGGGCCAGTGGTTTCACAGACTTTGTAGGCCATACTGTCAGCCCCCCTGTGTAAAAGTGGAAGGTATCTAGGGCCCTCATCTGGGCTCTCTGATTTCTGGAGTAACAGCCATTATTATATGAAAAGCCAACAGGAATCTTTGGCCAAAGACAGGATATCAGTAGCCATAATAGACTCAGGAGAAAATGCTAACGTCGGGTCCACCATAACAGACTTGAAGGATACAGAAGCATGAGTTCCACTATATCTCTCTTGATATCAGCTGTCTAGTCTATATATAAACCAAACGAAGCAGAAAGAACATAACTGGGAAGCACCACAAAGTTAACCAGAAAATAGCCAGAATTGGGGCCACCACTCTAGGAATGGCGTAACTAATAGAGCAGGTCAAAATGATGTTCCATGTACCACTTTTTGAGAATTATTCTGTCTCAAGGATGATCGTACACATTTTACCTGCACATGTTGTCTCTTCCGCTCCCCTTGTCCCCTGGCTCATCCTGACATTCCCCATAGCACCACACGAACCTCTCTTTTTATGACATCATGATGGAACAATGCGACAAGTTCACTTTATGACCCAATGAGACACAGGCATGCCAGAAGGCGGGAGGTAATTTAAGAAGGACTTCCCGACCTGCCTGCGCAGATGAGGTTTAGGGGTCCAAGGGTGTGGGGCATGCCAGAACACCCCTTCTAAGGTAAAGGATAGTTTGTTGGATTGTGATCTCTCTATGACTAACAGACATGCACAGCTTGATGACACAGGAGAGAAAGAGGAGTCAAAGTTAAATTCAAAGTTGTGGTCTACTTAACTGGATATTGATTCCATTTACTAAGAAACACTGAGGGCGGTACAGGTTGGCACAAATGGCAACAATCATTCACTTAAAATTTTGTTTTTAATGTTTTCTTTGTTTTTGAGAGAGAGAGAGAGACTGTGAGTAGGGAAGCATCAGAGAGAGGGAGACACAAAATCTGAAGACAGGCTCCAGGCTCTGAGCTAGCTGTCAGCATTGAGCCCGATGGGGGGCTCGAACCCACAAATCGTGAGATCATGACCTGAGCAGGAGTCAGATGCTTAAATGACTGAGACACGCAGGCGCCCCAACAATCATTCACTTTACACACAGAAATTTAAGGTTTTTAAGGCAGCGGCGGTTGGATATGGAGCGGGGTCTTCAAGGAGACCCCAAGGGTGAAGGACATGACTTGGGAGTTGTCAGGACTTCGTGGACATTTAGAAATCTGGGACTGGATAAGGTCCCAGCTCTCCGAGGGGCCGGGCTGAATGCCCACGTTCAGCTGAAGGGCCAAACCGGAAACAGGCTTACGGAGCCACAGCCTGACTCCGCTTTCCTGACCAGACCTCCTGACACGCTGGACTCAAACCTTTCTGTGGGCACAAGATTGCTCTACCACAGGCCTCTCACAAAACCGCTCAACTAGGTTTCAATTCCCGAAGGAAATGAGGATTTTCTCAAAACTTCCACAACCACATACTGCTAGAACTTAAGTAGCCCATCGGCTAGTCTGCCGCTCTTGAATATTTCCCAAACCTGTCACTCCTTAAGGAGAGTCTAACTATGACTTACTTAGGACTCAGGGACACTAAAAGTTTGAGCTGCTTAGTGTTGTGATGTATGTGTGTGTATAAAATTACAGACACTTATTTTTCTTATTTATAAAAGGATTCTTCTCTGTAGGGGGTGTGGGAAACACGCAAAATATAATGAAAATAGAAATTTAATCCTCAATAACTCAGTGCATGTTCAAGTCTCACCAAAATCTACGTGGTCGATTACATCCAAAGAAACCTGCGGTCCCTCCTCCGGCGGCCCACCTCCCCCCTTCGGGCAGGTGCAGGAATCAGGGAAGTGGTTGCAAGCTATGCAACTGAGTGTAGGAACCCCAAAGTATTACTTTCTGACCAAACAGCTCTAAATATAAAGCCAACCTCATGCCACTGAAATGTACACGGAAAAATAAATGCATGCCTATTATGTGCAAATATAGACACATATATGCTTCGCCAAACTCCTATCATTGTTGACATGATTTAACTATAACTCGGTTCAATGAACGTGGACTTGGCATCTTATTGCAGACCACTTGCTAGGGTGAAGCGTGCAAAGATGTATAGCCCTTTCTTATATTTGGGGATACTCAAGTGGAGAAGTAGAGACCATATTTAAGTCCAAACTCCATGTGCAAATCTATTAGGTGCAATCAGGAGCAAAGAGGGAATAGCAAGTTACAATAGTCGTCCGTGAGGAAGGCTTCATGGCGGAGAGGACACTACGTAGAATTGAGGAAAGTCACCATCTGGCCGGGACACAAACGGGTGGGTCGATCAGGAGCAGAAGGAAGAGGGAGCAGAAAGACCCATCCATCACTGAGTGCCATTTTGCCTGGTCCTAATGTACAGCCTCCATTGTTACCTTGTTCATGAACTCCAGGTGTTCAGGATCAAACGAGACACAATCTTTGGGAGAATAAACACGTCCGGGTTGGGTTGGGATCTCCTGGTGCCTTGTCCAGAGTGTCATGTACCCCCCTTTCCACGGAAACCCTGTGTGGGATTTTCCAAGTGTGTGAATTCTTTCTCTTGGGTTATGGCCACTGTACTCTAAGCAGAGCACAACCGGGGTTTTCTTTTTTATTAAAAAAAATAAACAAAGCTAGTGATGAGACATCACCTCTGCCAACTTTTTAATTATATTTTGATGGCTTTTCAGGAAGAACACCTTTCTGCAATCATACATCAAAAGGAAACAAAATTAAACCCACACCTGAGGGGCCTACCAAATCATAGACACCTTTACTGAAACAACACAAAATTAATTTGAAAAATGGTGATCTTTGAAAACCTTTTCCCTCCTCTCACTATGAACTGTGTCTTCTATACATCAAAAGCCGAACCTTTTTATTATTGTTCCTTTCTAATATTGCTAACCAGGCCTCAGGATTTGTCAGGCTTCCAGCCAACGGGGGGAAGTCCTTTTCGGTCCTTGTTGGCCAAGGACCTCAGTATTTCTCCTGCAGGCTGGCTGTCCTTCTCCTGATTGATGGGCCAGGGTGGGTGACCTCGCTCCTTGTGCGAGATTTCCAAGGGGGACAGGCTTCACAAGCCGCAGAGAAGTACGTGAACTCGCTGAGTGCTAGCTATGGGCAGTTTGAGGAGCCATCTAAAATTCGTGTTGGCTAGGGGCGCCTGGGTGGCTCAGTCAGTTCAGCGTCTGACTTCGGCTCCGGTCATGGTCTCGGGGTTCGGCAGTTCGAGCCCTGTGCTGGGCTCTGTGCTGACAGCTCAGAGCTGGGAGCCGGCTTCGGATTCTGTCTCCCTTTCTCTCTGCCCTTCCCCTGCTCGCATTCTGTTTCTCTCTCAAAATAAATAAACATGAAAGTTAGTGTTAGCTAAAATACTATCAGTGCTCCTACACTGTCTGCACACCCTCCTTGCACCAGGATTCAGAATCTCTCCTGGCCGTAGGAAATATGCAAGGCTCTACATATCTGAGTTTTTTCCTACTTCCCGCCACGTAACAACTAATTCCAACAATTTCCCAAATGCTGCCGAAAAGCCTGGCCAACTAATTTAGACAGCAGTCCAGTGGAAACATGTAGATTGGTGGGTCATAGCACTGAAAATATAAGAATGACATGCTTTCAAGCCATTGTATCCTTGGTTATAGTTTTGCAATATTTTAATATTTGAACTCTTCATTAGTTCACTCAGCAAGTGTTTCCTGGCGACCACAGGCCCCCGGGCTAACTGCTGGGGAGGCACCCATGCACTCCTCCTTCCTCTTCCAACGAGTGTTGACCGAATGCTTTCTGGGTGGAGGAGACGATTTCAGGCTCCAGCAGTGAATAAAACAAATTTCATTAAAATGACCCTAAAAGGGCCCCTGGGTGGCTCAGTCAAAGTGTCCGACTTTGGCTTAGGTCGTGATCTCTCGGTTCGTGGGTTCAAGCTCTGCATCAGGCTCTGTGGATTCTGTGTCTTCCTCTCTCTCTCTGCCCCTCCCCTGCGCTTGCTCATTCTCCATCTCTCTCTCAAAAAAATGAATTAACATTAAAAAAATTTAAATGACCCTCAAACAGTTTATTCAAGTTCCTATAAATGATAGCAACAGAAGGCTGGTATCCTTGTGACTTGTGTTAAACGGATACGGATCACTGTGTTAAAAACGATTAATTGTATTAAAGGCAATAGTTAATTATACATCGGATGATCACCACAAAACTAATGGGGGCTAAGCTCTGAATCGGAGTGGCACGTGGTCCCATGACAGGCTGCGTGACCTCAAGTTCATCACCACGCAATAACCTGCGCATGGTCCTCCCAACCAATCCTCCTTCACGTAGACCTTCACATATGGCTGGAGGCTCACTGGCCTGATGTTAAAGCAATGCTCCCTGCTAGAACATGGATTGACCTAAAAAAGGTTGCTGAGTGAAAACAGCCCGACAGAAAGTACCATGTAGTACACAGTTCCATGTACACGAAAAGCCCAGAATCGGTACTGTGTAGACACAGGACACAGGTTACGGGCAGGGTGTGAGGGGTTAGAGCAGGATCAGCCCACCCGGGCACACGCCGTCTTCCGTGGGGGGTGGAAATTCGCTCCAACCGGATTGTGGTGTTGGTTGCACAACTCTATAAAATATGAAAACTCATTAAACATGTGAGTTCTACGGTATATAAATTATACTCAATAAAGCTCTTTTGAAAAAAGGAAGAAAAGAAATGGCCCTAATCCAGGAACAATGAAATATTTCATCTTTAAGGACCATTAATCTACTTTCCTACGTGGTTTCGTGTTTATCACCTTCCTTGCTTAGAAAACCTACAGTCCTGGATTTCTCCCTGGGTCTCAGGCAGCTACCTCACTCACTGTAGTTTTTTTTTTTTTAATGTATATTATTTATATTTTGAGAGAGAGCTAGAGCACATGTTGGGAAGGAGCAGACAGAGACGGAATCACAGAATCCAAAGGAGACCCCAGGGACAGAGCTGTCAGCACAGCCTGATGCAGGGCTTGAACTCATGAACCAGGAGATCGTGACCTAAGCAGAAGTCGGATGCTTCACTGACTGAGCCAGCAACATGCCCTTTTTAATTTTTTTAATGTGTGTTTATTTTTTTGAGAGAGAGAGAGCATGAGAGGGGAAGGAGCTGAGAGACAGACACACAGAATGCAAAGCAGGCTCCAGGCTCTGAGCTGTCAGCACAGAGCCTGATGCGCGGCCAGATCTACACACCGTGAGATCATGACCTGAGTCAAAGTCAGGACGCTTACCCACTGAGCCGCCCAGGCGCCCCACAGCTCACAGGACTTCCTGATGTCAGGTATTGTAGGGAGGTTCCCATGAAAGCAAGTCTGTGACACCAGATGGGTGACCCACGATTCACCTCCGTGCTGACACTGTCCACCTGCCAGCTTCGGATCCCACAAGCGAAGGGCTCAGGCCCACAAGCCTACCGCACGCTCTCCAGACGCCACTCAAGTCCACAAAGTCACTTGTGCTTCTGATGCACCACCTATACTGGAGGTTCCCTTCCTTGCGTTTGATTTGTTTGCTAGACTGGCTCACAGAGCTCAAGAAAACAGTCTACGGGGCGCCTGGGCGGCTCCGGCGGTTAAGCCTCCGACTTCAGCTCAGGTCAGGATCTCACAGTTCATGAGTTTGAGCCCCACGTCGGGCTCTGTGCTGACAGCTCAGAGCCTGGAGCCTGCTTTGGCTTCTGTGTCTCCCTCTCTCTCTGCCCCTCCCCTGCTCACACTCTGTCTGTTTGTCTCTCTCAAAAATAAGTAAACAAAAAAAAGTCGACTTACTTAGTGTTTGCTGATTTAATAGGAAAGGGATTAGTACAGGATAGAGATGCATGTCTGTACGGAAGAGATATATAGGGTGAGAAGCCTCCTCGTTCTCTTTGAGCCCCTCCGGGTACTCAGCAGGCTACAAGTTCCCCTAACTCAACACTTCAGGGGTTTTTATGGGGCTTCATCATGTAGGCGTGACCAATCTGAACTCCATTTCCAGCCCCTCCCCCATTCCTGGAGGTTGGGGGTGGGGCTGAAAGGTCCAAGCTTCTAATCATGGCTTGGTCTTTCTGGTGACCAGCACCCTGCCAGGAGCCCACCAAGTCACCTCGTTACAACACAAGATGTGCCTAACACGCAGGGTCTTACAAAGGATCTCGGAAGCTCTGTGTAATGAATTGTAGACAAAGACGGATACATATTTTGCATTAGCTCAGAGCCCTCTACCAGGAAGCTGCAGATTCTTTGCATGGCTTGTAGACCAAGCTTTTCTGGATGAAATCAAGCTGTCCTTCAACACATAGTTATCCATTTCCCCTGAAGGCTTCCCCGGCCACCAAGAAATGACAGTGCTTCTGTCCAAGTCCAGGGCACAGAACGTTCTACTTTCTCTCCCAGCACAAGTCAGTGAGCATGCACGCTGGTGTAGAGAAAGAAAAGGAGCACTGATCAAGGGTCTCATGTATGTGCCAAACACAGCCACCTTGCAGAACTCTTTTATTATTCCTCAGAAAAACCTGGAGAATTGGATCTCATCAACTCCCTTTTCAGATGCAGGCACTGTCATTTGGAGAAGTGAAATTATCTAATCCAAGGTTGCGAACAAGACTAATGGCAGGGCTGGAATATGAACACGGCCTTCCAAGAACTCTCAGGTGAACTAATTCTGTCTACTCGATGTGGGCCCGAACCCTCCAATGCACCGCCCGATCTGAGACGCGTCTCGTAAAGTTGCGAGGACATCAATGAAGTTTGCACTGTGGAGCTGCAGCGCACTCAGTGGATGGATAGAGTTAAACAAGTACGCTGATAGCGTCTACACCACACGGTGTCTCTGATCCTCTTGTCGGCAGCCATGCAGAATCCCCAAAACACTCCAGCACTGAGTTGCCTTAAATAAAATATATCTTCAATTTCGTTTTTATCACACCCATGAATTGGTGCCAAATGCACTTCAATTATTGTATATTGTTTTTTTGCTTTCAGAATTCCACTTAACTCTTTCTCTAAATATAACATTTTCCTTGCTCAAGGGTATGTTTGATGAGCTAGGAAAGTCAGCAGCATACTGATCTGGGCGGAAGATAGAAAGGACCCAGATACAGAGACTGGGACATGAAGGAGGAAAACCACGGAACCCAATTCTGTTAAAACTTTTAAGCAATGCTGGAGGGTGTTTACAGACATGGAAGGAAGGCGAGCGACAATGGGGCCATGTTTATGAAAACAACTCCTAAAGCGTATTGATTTCAAGGACATCAACAGTAGGCGATGTGGCAAATGAGTTTCAGTGGGGAAAAAACCACAAGTTGTGTGAATAACATTAGTAACGCCCCCAAGTGTAGTGATTTTGCAGGCGTGTGCATTCGGCAGACACACACACACACACACACACACACACACACACACTCTTTGTGGGAAACGATTGGTCATCCATGGAGAAATGTTTGGTTCTCCTTTCTGGGGACAGGAGGACAGGCACCCACTATGCTGATGTCAGGGACTCCCCGAGACATAGCACAATGTACAAAGCAGCCCCACAACAAAGAATTATCCAGTTCCGATGTCACGGGTGCCCGGGTGGAAAAAACTTGGGTTACACTACGACCAAAAAGACCTTCTATGCCGCAAAAACCTAACCTTAGAGATTTCACTAAGTTGGTAATAATCCGGACTATATATTTTCTTAGTATCTCGTGATACAATTTACTAGAATTCTGCAAACAGACTCCCAGAGCAGCAAACAGGAGTTTCAGTACAACATCTCTTTAAGGAAAACATTGATTTGTGTAGATTAACGAGGCTACACGTGCGACACTATCACATAATAGAGAGACTCACACTTGGACTCGCTCTGCAGATACTGTCCTTCTTTTGAGCAGTACTCATCACTGGTCCCAGTGCAGGAGGAGTCACGGGACCATGGAGCCATTCCAACTGGGGTCCAGAAAACGGTCCCCAAGATGAAATAAAGACATTTCTCAAATTGCTATTCAAAAGGTGCAACCTAGTCACGCACGTTATTTCCACATTATTTCCCTTTCACTATGAGATCATGGGGTTACTCTCTTCAGGGATTACTGGGTACAAAGCGCTCAGCTGTGGATGCATCCGTGTTCAGGCTAAACATCCTGGGCCTGATCACCGAACAGGGTGTCTCGAATGTGATTCCACAAGAAAGACTTAGAAATGAGGCCGCTCCGACCACTAACTTCCTGCAGTCCTGGCAGCATGGATTAAATACTGATTTACTGAAAAAAATTTCAGGTTCCTGCAGCTTTATCCCTGGCTTAGACACTCATAAGAGCCATTGAGGGTTGAAAGGACAAACAGCACTTTTCCAGTGAATAAACATCTTTTTATTTCTCTCTTAATCCTTCCACTAAGGGGCGCTCAAACAACTACAAGGCAATATTCGGAAGGCCTGCTTCGGGGTGTTGAAGGAGAGGAACCGGTGGTGGGGAGCCGCATTTCTTCCACAATCCAGAATGTGCCGGATTCTATGTACTCCTGGATCATGCCTTTGACCGAGAAGGGAATTTAGCCTACATCATCCATTCACAGCCTACGTTCACTCTACAACCAGCAAGCAAGCAAGCGAGCGAGAAAGAAAGAAAACCACAGAAGTGACGACATAAGTTGTAACTCTTTTGCTCACATCGTTAACTCTTGACTTCATGGTTTGGAAACTTTGCAAGAGTTTAATCCATTTACCATCTGAAAAAGGGCTTTGCATGCGAGTTGGGGTCCTGTAGGGAAAAAGCAAGTTCTATCACTGACGGTACAGATTATACGTTACAATGGAGTATTTGAGCAACACTGCACATCGTGCACATTAGAATGCCCTGGGGTGACGGGACTTTCATGAATGATGGGAAATCACTTCTCTGCCTGTATCCTCTCTACGCAACGTGCATCTGCGTGTGGCTATGTGTGCTGTGTACCTACAACCAAAGAAGGAGGCTCCAGATTTCCCACTTCCTGTAGATGTTTGCATAATATTTAAGCATTAATTATGTAATGTTTGTCAAGTGCTTGAAGCTCCTAGGGAAAAGGCACGATATTAACACCATTATTATTCGTGTTGTCTCCGTGAAATTTCCATTGCAAAACGCATCAGAAAACAAGTAATAGCCATCTGCCACACAGCTTAAATGCTTACATCCTACACAGTTCTGTTTACTGCTGAATGGAGGTACGCTGTGAGCCGTATATAAAAATCATTCTCAAAAGTGAGTTGAACAGCTGTTGTCTTCGAGACTAATTTTAACACCTTGCTAGCAACTATTATTTTTTAATACTGTGAATCACAAATCCGCTTCCATTGACTCGGTTTTAATAATGATCGCAGAAGCTTACATTGTGTTAAGCAGTAAGTGGCTTTGTTGATAATGAGCAGAACCAGAGGGTCATATTTGACTTTTTGATGGAATACGAAGTCTCCAGTGAAGTCAGGTCTTGCCGCTGGCCACGACATGGCCTGGAGAATGACCCCCAGAACACGCAGGGCTCAATAATTAGAGACACACAGCCCCATTCAATCATGACCAGCCCCTTTGTCAACACGGATTATTATCCGACTTTTGATCAGTGACAGCGTATCATGTAGCATCTTTCATTTTTCTCATTTCCCCAGTCCTGATTAGAACTGAGTATTTTCCATACGTACCAGCCACTGGTGTCTGCTCTGAATTTGCCCCTATTTGGAAAGAGTATGTTTCCCATTTTCACACGAATGGAAACACCAGCTTTAGTAAGTAAAGCACCCTAGGGAAACAGTGTTGCAAGCACATTTTATTTCCTCTAAATTTTCATTTGCCTTTTTAAAAAATAATTTTTTTAATGTTTATTTTTGAGAGCGACAGAAAGACAAGACCACATGCACGGGAGAGGCAAAGAGAGAGGGAGACAAAGAATCAGAAGCAGGCTCCAGGCTCCAAGCTGTCAGCACAGAGCCGCACACAGGGCTCAAACTCACGAACTATGAGACCATGACCTGAGCCAAAGTAAGTCACTTAACCGACTGAGCCATCTCTCATTTGCCTTTTGATCTGCTTATGGATTGGGGTGAAAAGGACATTAATTTATTTGACTTCTAGGTTTCATGTGATTAAAAAAGGTCTTTTCTACAGGGGAAGGGAAGAAGTAAAAGAAGGTATAATTCCATATCTGCATGTTTTATAATATACACATATTTAAATTACATAAAATTTATTTTGGTGCAAATTGTAAAGAAGGAATCCCGATGTTTTATGTTTTCAAATAGCTTTCCAGTTGCCCCAATACCATTTAAAAAAAATATATCCATTTTGGTGCATCTCTGGGTGGCTTGGTGCCATTAAGCATCCAAGTCTGGATTTTGGCTCAGGTCTTGACATCATGGTCCTGAGATCAAGCCCCACCCTGGACTCTGAGCTGGGTGGGGAGCCTGCTGAAGATTCTCTCACCCTTTCCCTCTGTCCCTGTCATGCTTGCACTGTGTCAAAGAAAGAAAGGAAGAAAGAAAAAGACAGAGAGACAGAGAGAAATTATCATTTTTCTTAAATACCAACATTATCATGGACTCAATTTCTGGGCCTGGGGATTTTTCTGACATTCTACATTGATCTATCAGTTATCTGGCCAATATCAAATAATTTAAATATGGTCTTTATATTTTGTACCTACTACCACCCCAAAGGAAGTTGTATTTTCTGCTTTGAATGAGCTAGAATGGGGATTATGCCAGAAATCGCAAACATCCAAATGTCTCTTTACATGTAGGAGAAATCCGGTGCCAACGCTCTACCTCGAAAACCAGTGAATGTTTTTATAAAGGGAAGCAGATCACATCATTTTTAAGGTTTTCCGCAATCGTAACCACAAAATTCTTAAAGACGAATGGCCCAGAGTTAATCAGATGTGTTACCGCAGAGCCCTCTGGGTGGGCTTCCATAAGTTGCAGTGATAATATTCTATCAGGTTCCTTAACATAGTCTTTAAACGTGCAGAGCTGAATTCTGTCGTAACTGGTTCCCCAGACCTAACGGTAGATAGACAGCTAGAGTTTTATCCTGACTCCAAATACAGAGGGATGACACACTGAGTGTCAGCTAGGATTTATTTCTCTTGGCTGCGAGTTACAGAAATTTCCACTAGGGTAACTAACAGTGTTAGGAACCATTGTAGGCATTGTGGGAGTAACCTGAAGTATGTGCCCATTACTCAAGGCTCCGTCTATTTTTCGTGCCTGGGGGTCTTCCCACCCCTGGTCAGCAAATGGGTGCTGAACTTGCAGATACTGTGCCAAATTTGCAAGCAGAAAGAAAAGGTCAAGGAAAAAGGTGACAGTAATAGAAAGTACTTGTTTCACGGGCCACCCTCACGTCCTGGGGACACTCCTGGCGGCACGGAAGCTTGGTGACTCAAATTGCAATCACAGCCTTTGGTACAGAGGTAGACAAAGAAGCAGGGCATAGCGGTGGGGTTCATTCCAACATGCTGTCACCTTCATGTCAGAGAGGACTCGGAATTAATGCAAGAAACTCATGACCAAATACATCCTGAGAAAGTGCTACCATTCAAAACTGGGAGAAACTCTTCACGGCTTCAGTCCTTCCCATCTTCAAGAAACCAGATTATCCCAAAGAAAATATCAAGCAAACAACAGAATCCTCTTTCAAAGTACAAGCTCAAAGCAAAGAGAGATCTGGGAATTTAGAATCGTAGCAGACAAATTCCCCAGACAGCTGCGGAAAACTATCCTGTCATGCAGGGACTTGAAAAGTATAGCAAATACATGCTATTCTTTGTAAAAAATCTTCAAGAACTCCAAGCAGCAGAGACAGGAATTATATTCAAAACTCATCAAGAGAAGTTCTGGATATAATCAAAATGTCACTGAGCAATGAAAGAGTGAAACTCTTGGTTGGGATCTAAATAGTTATAGTGATTAAACATAATCCAAGACTAAGAAGTAAATCATTTACCTAGGTTCATTTATTTTGAGAGAAAGTGTGTGTGCATGCACTTTCTTTTATTTATTTTATTTTATTTTATTTTTATTTTTTTTGAGAGACAGCACAAATACAGCAGGGGCCAAGGGTGAAAGAATCTTAGGGGAAGCGAAAGAGGGAGAGAGAGAGCGAGCATCCCAAGCAGGCACCGCATTGTCAGTGCAAGGACCCTTGTGAGGCTCAATCTCACTGAGAGATCATGAAAGCTCAACTCAAGGGTCAGATGCTTAACAGACTGAGCCACTCATGTGTCCCTCAGAACTAAATCTTTAAAGAGAAGAAAAATAATGTAACATGAAATAGACATAAGATACTATTTTGGAAGTGATAGTCACAATCGTCATGATCTAAAGAAACATCAATTCTTTTTAAACAAAATCTACAGACATAAGTTAAATGATGCTAAAAGCTAAAAATTGTGCTGAATCATTATTAAAGGGCAGAGGGTAGGTGATATTATTCTAGAACTAAATATTCAACTATATTTTCTTTGGTGAGTTTTTGAACAATTGTGGGGAAAAAAGAAAATTTGGGCAATTAGGTAAAAATCAGGGAAAAAGTAAAAAAATAAGAGGAAAGAACAAAAATCCAGGATTTAAGAAAACGGCAGAGAAGCAAATATCATCCATTAATGGCATTGTACTTAGGTTGCTGATGTGGTGTTGAATATACACACACTTCCGGCATGTGGCCTGTGAACATTTTCCCCAGGCCAGCCTGCTGAGGTGCGTAGATCCTCACTGATAAGACAGAACAACTGCCAAGTTTCACATGAGGGATTAGGTGGTATATTCATACAATGGAATATTTGGTCTTTAAGAAGGACATTGTGCCATTTGTAACAACATGGCTGACCCTGGAAGACATTATGGAAAAGGAAATAAGGAAGACACAGAAGGACAAATACTGCATGATTCCACTTACGTGTGGAATCTAAAATAGTTAAACTCATAAAATCAAAATAGAATGATGGGCGCCAGGAACCTAGGGAAGCAGGGAATGGGGAGCTGTTATCCAATCGGTATAAACTTTCTGTTTTGCAAGAGGAATGAACAAATTCTAGAGATCTCCTGGACAACATAGTGCCTAGAGGTAAAAGTACAGTACTGTGCATTTGTTAAGAGGGTGAACATCCTGTTAGGTGATCTTATGAAGACAATAAAAGCAAAAACTAAAACAAAACAATGAAGCCACAGAAGACTTTTGGAGGGGACGGATACGTCTATTACCTTGACTCTAGTGACAGCGTGTCATATATCCAAAGGCGTGAGCATATATCCAAACTGATCGAATTGTATATATTAAATATGCCATTTTTTGGTAAATCATTTATATTACAACCAAGCTGTTTTAAAGTATTTCTTGAATAAGATAAAATGCAGGGAAATGGATAAAAATGTTGAAAGGTGAGTCTGAAACGGAGATTAAGAAATCAGGTTGTTCACATTGGGCAGAATGTCCCAGACACTTTGTTCCAAGTGACTTACAGGTTTATGTCACAACTCAAATAAACTAGGAAACATTAGCTTGGATTTAGGGTTCCAGCTCCATCCCTGGCTACCTGCATGACCTAGACAAAGGTATTTACTTCTAACCCTTAGTTTTGTTTCTGTAAAATAGAAATAATAGTATTTTCTAGCATATGGGGATTTTTAAGACTTTGAATTAGTTTAGGCAAAGAATGTGGAATCACACTAGGCATATATTAATGAATCCTTAAATATTACCATTAGTGCTTATCCCAAAGGAAAATATTCGGAGCCAATGGTATATCAAGGTCAAGAGCTCAACCAGAGTTGGAAATTAGGAACTAGAAAATAACTAGACAAATTGGTTTCTGTCTGCATGGTGAGGACACTTGATACCAAGGGAAGGAGGTGCAAATATAAATACTGATTTTACAACAGACTTGTTTATATTATAACATTCGGAGAAAATTTAACTTGTAAAAAAAGATTTAAAGAAATAAAGCAGACTTGGAACTAGAACGGGGTTTTCCATGAACTCTCTCAACTCTTGATTTGCTTTATCACTTTCGCCACAGTAAAAGCCTTCACCCTGGCGAAGTCGGGGGAACGAGGAATTGTGTTCAGTGCTGTTCTTGGACCCTGTTTTCCCACGACAATTTTGTGTTTCAGGTTGTGATGCTTTTGGATTTCTAGCTTCCCTCTCTAATTGCTTGACAAGTGGAGTCTTCTGATGTCTGGCATGAGCTAGATGTGTTTATTTCCACACCCTTTTGTGTTTTTAGGCACCCGACCTTAGAATCACCTTTGATTTGTACTAGTTCTCAAAACCTGCAGCTTTCTACTCAGTTGAAACGGAGGCTAAAGGAGTCAAAAATCAACGTGGGACCATGACAGAGTCAGAAGACTATCTGCCATTCACCAAACACTGGGGCAAAGAGCTGGCCCTTCCGTTTCTCTTTCAGGTAGAGCTCATGCTTGACGACATTGCAGCCAGTGGTTTATGAGCAGAAGCCATGTGTGCCCCCAGGGGTGTCCTCCCGGGAGGAAGGGGCACCCCCATGTTCTGCTGAATCGGACCCTTCAACAAGGGCTTGCAACACGGGACCACTTCCACCCAGACACTCCCTCTCCGGTCACCCATGCTGGACTTGTAGCGCGAAGACGGCTACACTGCACAGGGTCCACACTCGGGGCTGTTTAACTGCTCACAGCACTCGGGCACACTCAAACGCATCAAGCTTTCTACTACCCGAACGGTCATGGCCCGACCGGAAGAATCCACAATCTATCTGCTACTCGGGGCGGGGGTGGGGGGTGGCTCTCCTGATGAACAAGGGTTCTTTTCTTGTGCTGAGTGTACGGGACCCAACACCAGCTGAGTTCCAGATCTGTTCCTGACGAAGGCAAAGTGTACATTTGTGTGAAGTCTCAGATTCCGCCCCAGATCCTGTCTGCGGGAAACCCTTGTGACATTTTAAGGGTCCCCCGCCTTCCCACCTTTTGGGTGGGCATACATATTGCAACTTAAAACAAGGGTGAAACTGATTCTTCTGAGAAATGCCAGCACAAGGTCTGCAGGAAGCACACAGAAATGTTTCCGCGGTGTTCTCTGACAACATACCAGCCCAGGGGTTAGGAGCAGACCACTGAGGTGTGGCACCTCTGAGCCTGGCTCTTAAAAACCTTCCATAAATGTCCCCCATCTTCTTCTCCCGTTCGGTTGGCTGGGGTATAAACGCGTCTGTTGGTCCTACAGAAAACCTGGATACCGTGAATTTAATAATCATCATCATAATAAGAACAAAAACAATAATGTTTTAAAGCACTGCAGTAATAATAATAAGGCTGCACATTTTTCAGATCTCTGCATTTCAATAAAGTCATCCCAGACCAGGGAAGGACCAGGGGAGGGGACACAAGATGTCTGAAAGTTCACACCTGCTGCTCTGTACAAGCAGCCTTGAAGGATTAGTAAAATTCCATCTGCAAAGAAAACAGCTGACAAGGGAGAGCACGGAAGTTCATAAACTCATAACAGAAAGACCTGGGAGGAACACAGACGTGTTCACCAAATCCCTGTATACCATAATGCCCTTTCCCTTAGAACCAGAATGAAGGGAATTGAGGGCAAACAGAGAAAAGGTAAGTTGACAAAACAGAACAGCTAACATTGGCCCGATTTGCAGGAATCATAACCTAGAAAACCAGAGGCTTACTGCAAATATGTATAAAAAATTTTTTTCAAATAAGTACCAGAAGAATTCCCACATGACAGTTCTTTTATAGGAACTTAAATGACACCTAAAAAATTAAAGAGGCTAAAAGCGATTGGCCAAAAATAAATGACTTAGAACTGGAATGTGTCTGGCTGTTGAAGGCCTATAAAAATGACACTGCACATACATCCTCGGCGGCTGTACGGCTTTGCAGATTGCACCTGCACTGTCCCTTCAGGTTAGCCGCAGTGTACTGTCGCTCTTAGATTTATCTTGTATCAGCCAAAGTGCTGTTTTTATGGAACTGCCCATGGAGAGAAGCCTCTCATAGATTCTGAGCGACGTGGAGAAGCCTTGGTCAACCACTAAATTGAGATAGGATGGAGCCACACACTGCAATTCTTAAACGACCTCACTTTTCAAATCTCCTCCAGGCATGAAATAGACCCACTAGTGTAAGACGTAGTGTGAGCAGTTACGGGGTTGGGGAGGGGGGCTGTCAGGAGACATTCTGCGGCCACAGCAGGAAGGTAAATCACAAGAGAGTCCCTGATGAAATCCCCGGGTGCTCGCAGATTAAATACAGGCACTTTTAAAATCTAGTTACACAATATTCTTGCTTTCCAGAGGATGGCTGGCTTCTGGTTCTTGCAAGACCAACACTTTCAGCGTTTCTAGGAACTCTTTCATGTGGAAAAGGGCACTTAGTCTTTGGAAACAATCCCGTTTCGAAATAGCTAACACTGGACTCAACAGATTAAAAATTAATATATGTTATACTTGAACGTTGGAAAACATGATTTCTCAAAAGAGCAGTGAACTTCTAGAAATCAGTGGTAAGTATTCCTCACCACACTCTGGCAGGAGGAAAATCGGCCACAGGCACAACTGGAAATGTAGAGCTGTGTCTTGAATTAAGTGCTAGAGTGCGGATCATGACTGAATCTGTTTAAACAATGAACAGATGTTTATTAAATATTTACTGTATGGTTTATGTTTTCAAGGAAGAACACTCACTGCAATATCAAAAACCAAAAATTAGGACACCAACATTGTCCAGCTGGGAGTGCAATGGGTCCCAAGTTCGTTTCTGGTGCCTTTCTGCATAGTGTCAAATTCACGGTTCACGCATCGCAAACAAATACGGGCTACGGCAGATAACTGCTACTTTTTACACCAACAAACACCTTTTTGTACAAGCATGTAATTGACTATGCCTCGTGATTTCCTCTTAAAATTTGGCCAAACCCCTGTTGCCTGCACTTGTACCTTTTAATCATAATGGTCAAGGGCCATTAACGCTCATGGCCAAACATACTACATACACTTGTATATTTATATTTGTAATTACCTCACTTATATTCAGAATAAAGAGATACACAATTTTCTAATAAAATGTTTTCAATCTTATTTTTTTAGTGTCTATTTATTTCGAGAGAGAGAGCACAAGAAAGCAGGGAGAGGGACAGAGAGAGAATCCCAAGCAGGCTCCATGCTTGGCACAGAGTCCCATGTAGAGCTCAAATCCTGAACCCACAAACCCATAAGATCATGACCTAAGTTGGAATTAAAAGCAGGATGTTTAATCCATGGAGCCACCCAGGCGCCCCTCAAAGGAAATGTCTGTAATCCTCCAAAGAGGATCCCTTTAAAACTGTCATCAATGGGAGCACCTGGCTGGCTCAGTCTTGGAACATGCAAGTCTTCATCTTAGGGGGTTGAGCTAAAGCCCCACGTTGGGCTAGAGATTACTTAAAAATAACATCTTTAAACAAACAAAACAGAACAGCAGACCATGACCACTAACCCTAAAGCTAACCGTATCTAAACTTCCCTCCCTGATCCCATCCCTTTCTCCATGGCCTCCTCCCTCCTCCTATGTCAATCCATGGTCCTACCTCTCCTCCCTCCTTTATGTCACTTCCTGTCCTGTCTCCACTTCCTTCAGGTCATCTCCTAGACACTCCTGCCTCTACGTCACCTCTTGGCACCGCCTCCCTCCACCCCTCAACTTCCTGTCTCACCACAAGTCATACTGACGTCGCCCCTAATAGGCAGTGCTCCACAGATGAAGGGTACAGGACACAGCAGAGGGAAGAGTTAATGCAAAGGCCTTCTTGTCAAAAGACTCAGCTGATTTGATGGGTTTCTCTGTGATTGGAACGGCCCCGTCAAGATGATTCACCTGGGAAATGATGCAGGGCATCAACAATTATACCCCTCCATGCTAGAAACACTGAGTGCATGCAGGCTGCCCATGGAGAGGGGCAGACCCTGGGTAGGAGCTCTTTTTAGCTGAGGGCAACTCAGAAGACAGACTCAACTGTGACCTGCCAACAGAGCATTCTCAGAAGATGGGGAAACAGGTGCCTTGGTCTTGAAAGAGTCTCCACAGAGGATGGCACTGCCATCAGCACCCTAACCTTGATTAAGGAACTGTTTCCCATCACTGGAAAGCACCCAAAGATCACAAAAATGTCATCCAGAACCTTATGGAAGCATACGATTCCATTAGAGAAATGAGACATTTCCACCTCTGAGTAGTATCCGTTGAATCTCCCCATCAGATCGCTCCTCGTAACACTTGGATTATAATTGCTTTAAAACTTCTTGTAATTTGATAGAAATAAAGCAATGGGCTCATAATTTCAAAGGAGGGGTCCATGTAGAATGATCCTAGGGACAAATCTTGTAAATAAACCATCATTGACAGACGTCATGCCCATTCATTGACCTATTTTCCATGGCTGCTTTCATGCTACAGAGTGAAATACGGTAGTTACTACAAAGACCACATGGGGTACAAAATCTAAATTATTCACGCTCTGGCACTTTGCAGGAAAAGGATGCCCATACTCACTATGGAACATTAGGGTTCTCCAGGACTTACGTGAAACCAGGTCTGAGCCTACTTATTATTACTAAAAAATGCTTTTCAAGAAGTCATTTATTCATATAAGACACTATACAAACATTTCGATGGACGATCCAAGGTTTATTTCCACTATGATTTCTTCACCCCCCACCTCTCGGTAACGAAGTACATCCTCCCAAATATTTTACGCTTGTACCCTAGCAGCATGGGCTGGACCGTGTTCAGGTTCTGTGCGGCTCAGAAATAAAGAACGCCACCGTGCTCCGTAACAACCGCAAGACAAATCTGTGTTTTGATCCCTTTTGTGAAAGCAGTAATTTACTAGGAAGTATTTGGCCATTATTGTGACAGGCTATAAAATGCGTAGTTAAGGGCGAATGTGTTGAAAATAATGTGGACCCCCTCCTCCACTCCAGGAATCAAGTGACGCTCTTCAACTCTGAATGTATTTAGAATGACTTTATATTAATGACAACAAATAGCTTTCAGATATATAGAAAGCCAGAAATTACAATGTAAGGTGTCGGAAGAATCTTCGGCTCTCTGATGGCTGATGATGAACGTGGCTTAATGTATATACTGAACGAAAGAATTCATGAATGAGCAAACAAATGGGGACATCTTTCTAATCTCCCCACTCAGCGTGTTTTCTTAACCTATCTGTCCGTGGGACTAAATTGAACAACTCCCTCTCAATCTGTATTTTATTTCACGGTCATTTCTGTATCTCTCTTGTTTTCTCCCCTGGATTACAAATCTAAAAGGAGGTACTTTTCTTGCTGGAGTTCACATTCCTTACATCGTTTACTTGACAGACTCATCTATATGCTACACTATCAACGCCTGAAAGTTCAGGGGATTGATTAGCACTTAAAAGGCACCTGATTATCAGGTTCAAGACCGTCCACTGCCTCATCTGGTTTCTATTATCTTACGAGTAAGCTTTTTGGTGTGCAAATGCCAGAATGGACTCTAACAAAGTTAATAAGAAAAATTTTAATTATGGGGGAGAACACTGGAGAACAGAACAACAGTAAAAGTGGAACCATCAGCATCTTAGCAAAGATAATAGCGGGGGCTGCTCCTAAGGACCCAACAGGTCACAAAGTCTCTACGAGGCACTGACATCAGAATGACCTCATGCTGAGAAAAAGTATGGTTCCGTCTTCTCAAAAATGGATTCATGTACAGTTTCTATTTGGCCCAACGGAAACACCTCATGGCAAATGGACCAACAGACTGACTCGGACCACACAGACAAAACATACGTAGGACTCACAGAACGGACAGAAGAAGGGGGCGGGACCTGAGAAAACATGGAGACTCAACTCGGCACATTTCAGGGTCATGTTCTAAAATGCACGGGGTTAGAGGCCTTTTATATCCGAATTACTAAGGCCTGGGCAATAAATTCTAAATAAATAGCACAGGGATCATGTCTGGATGGCTCAGTCAGTGGAACATCTGACCTCGACTCAGGTCATAAATCTCACAGTCTGTGAGTTCGAGCCCTGTGTCGGGCTCTGTGCTGACAGCTCAGCACCTGAAGCCTGCTTCGGATTCTGTGTCTCCCTCTCTCTCTGCTCCTCTCCTACTCAGAAATGGATAAATATTAAACATTGAAAAAAAAACAAATAGCATAGAGGTAGTTTTATCCAATAGCTAAAACTTTTTTAATGTTTATTTTATTTTTGGGAGAACAAGAGACAGAGGGCAAATCACGGAGGGGCAGAGAGAGAGGGACGCAAAGAATCTGAACAGGCTCCAGGCTCAGGGCTGTCAGCCCCGAGCCTGACGTGGGGCTTGAACCTACAAGCAGTGAGATCATGACCTGAGCCAAAGTCGGCTTCACCAACTGAGCCACCCAGGCGCGCCAAACCTAGTTTATTTTTTGAAAAGTGATATAGACTCCTGACCAAGCAACTCAAACCACAGGACGCAAATCCCAGGACCCTCGGCACCTGGGACGCCAGGACGTCCATCATCCTGACATTCAGCCACTCAGCAGGCAAGCTAGACGTCGGCATAGAGGAAGATAAAGTGCAAGCAACCAAGCAAGCGTTACACTCATGAGGTGCAGTGTGCGAGTCAGGAGCTGAGGCAGCCCGGCCAAGTTCATAGGCTCGAGCCAAGGCCACATGGTACTCAGGGGCCTCCCCTGGAGGGAAATGTGATGGGCAACAGCAGAAATCGAAGTGGTGGCTGGGGTCTTATCGTAGTGACAGCCCTGTGTTCTTATGACCCAGAGAACAAGAGAGTAAACACAACGACCAGCATCCTTTAGTAAGCAAGCACAAAGGACCCGCCGCATCCTGTGCACAACAGCGTTTTCCAGAGGTGACACCAGACACATTAGACGCAGACCTAGGCTTCGGGCCCGCTGGTAAAAACAGCCATCTGTATTCTAACTGTGCATCCAAAGCCACTTGCCTAAATGACACATGAGCATTTTCGTTTAGATCTTTTGAATTATAATTCCTGGCTTTATTGCAGATTTCATCTGGGCCACTTCCAAATGGCTCTCCTGGCATGGTGATTCACGGGGACAGACTGATATTCTGCTTAGAAATCATTACCTTAATCATTTCTGCTACTTGGATTCAGCGTGAGGGACGGTTGATTTAGTTTTCCTGCTTATTGCAGGAATTGGACTCATGGTAAAGTTGGTTGTAGTTTACATTGAAACTGGGGATCACGAAATGAAAGTTTAGGGCACATGGGTGTGGGGTGTATTTCGGACACATGGGTGTAATACCAACTTTGACAATGTAACTTTGCCTTGAGTTGAACCACGAATGAAAATTTACTGTTTGCTTCAAATGAGAGAAGAGACGTTATCGGACATCTTGTGAGTGTAGTTTAAGAATATTGGACCGTCATTATTTACAATACGCCACCCCCTAGAAGTAAGACCACCTCATGCAATCAACTCAGGGATGCCACCTTTCCAATTGGCCTAATGGCTCCATGTTGAAATGTTTTCTAATTTTTCAAAAGTAGTTCCTCACAGGCAACAAACTTACAAATAGATAAGCCAGACTATTTCAAAATTTAAAACTTCTAGGCAACACAATCTGTGTTGATTGTGTATCAACGGACTGAAAAGGCGACCTATGGAATGGAAGAAAATATTTGCACATCATCTATCTGATAAAGGGCTGATATCCAGAATATATAAGTGTGTCACACAACTCCACAGCAACAAGAAAGCTAAATAAACCAGACAATGAGCAAGGAATTTTAATATGTATCTCTCCAAAGATGTTGTACACACGACCAACAATCACATAAGAAGTTCAACGTCACTCATCCTCAGGGAAATTGCAAATCAAAGCCACGGTGAGATTATCCTTTCACATCCATCAGGATGGCTACTATTAAGACAAAACAAAAATAACAAGTGTTGGCGAGGAGGTGGAAAAATTGGACTCCTTGTGCACTGTTGGAGGGATGAAAAATGATGCAGCCAGTGTGGAAAGCAGTATGGAAATTCATTGTCAAAATTAACAATACCATCACCAGGGGCACCTGGGTGACTCAGTTGGTTAAGGATCTGACTTTGGCTCAGGTCATGATCTCTGTCTTCCAGAGGTCAGGCCCTGCATCAGGCTCTGTGCTGACAGCTCAGAAACTGGAGCCTGTTTCAGATTCTGTGTCTCCACTCTCTTTCTGCCCCTCCCCCATTGGACTCCATCTCTCTCTCTCTCTCAAAGGTAAACAAACATTAAACATTTTTAAATGAAAAAATAAAAGTAAAAAGTTTAGAAAAAAAAGAAAAAAGAAATCTTGGCACATGCTCTAAGAAGGATGAACTTTGAAGACATTATTCTAAATAATATTATTTAACTAACTAAACTCTAATTGGTCATGTCATAACATGTAAATGTCACAGGACAAAAGATAAACACAATCCTTCCTAACTCAGCCTTCCTTCTCTAGGATGTGAGGTCAGGAAGATCCTACTGGAGTGGTCCTAGGGTCCCAAATGTGGCGGGAGCAGGAGCAAGGATACTGGGCCTGGGAATCTGATGAAAGTCATACAATGTAAGTGGAAAACACTGCAAGTGGAATCATCTGGTCAGTCCAGCGGGGTGAGGGAGACAACACCGCAGACAGGGGCACCCAGCTGCTCAGTCAGGAGAACCTGTGAGTCCTGATCTCGGATTGTGAGTCCGAGCCCTGCATTGGTAGTAGACATTACTTAAAAATACAATCCTAAAGAAAAAACAATACCAAATGACCAAAAAGAGTACACCGTTTCTCTCTTCTTGCTGCCTCCTATCATCTTCTAGGGCCCCCCAATGGAGGCACTGAACAGGGACCCAGCTGACAAAGGAGAAGGGTATTTGCTTCCATTCACCTGGGTGGGTTTGGAAGTGAGAGACAAGTGCTTCATAGTCAGCCCAGACCCCCTCTTAAATTCCTTTAGCTTAATCCTCTATGGGCACTATAGGCCCAGCACCCCGTAGGGACTTAATTCCTTGCTGGCACAATACAGAAATACCTGACTTTGGTTTCTTACTGAAGCCCGTAGGACCACCATCCACATTAACAAACAGCAGAGTAGGGTCCACCGATGAATCTGCACCCCAATACATTGCTTTGGAGACATCAAGTTAAACAAATCAGGAGGCCTTTGAGAAGAGCCTAAATAGACAGCAACATGGAACAGACACACCAGAAACTGGTGAGAGAGCTCGAACTAAACTAGACAGACTTGAACTAAAGGGATGTTTCATTACCCACTGGGAGAGGAACAGCCATCCCTGGCCGTACCTGGACCCATCGCCGGACATTGAACAACGGCCCCTGGCCCGGTCCGCTAAGACATCCCAGAATGCGGCAATGACACAAAGAATCTTCAGAGGCTCTCCTCTCCTGATGGGCCTTCTTCCACTTGTTCAAGGGCTGGTCATTCACAGAGTCATTGAAAAGGCTCTGTGGCTCTCGGGTACTTAGTACTATTCTAATACTTGCCCTCTACCTATAAGATGACCAGATCGCTAATTTCCTGTCTTTATAGAATTTAAAATAGCCTTTAAAAAGACCAGGAACAGAGTATCATCCCTACGAGACTCTCCAATCTTTGTCAAGTGGTATTCAACGACTCTCACATTTGACAAACATTAGGGGCTACGGATGTTAAAGTCAGGCCCGCAAGGCAGCTTCAGGAGTTGGGTGTTCCAACTGACCAGCCATTGAACAGAAAGCGTTGGCTTGCACTGTCCAAGGAGAAATACATTGGCTCTTGTTCAGGAACTGCTGTTTGGGAAATGCTGGTATAAGATTGCATGGATTCTTGATGGCTAAGCTGTTGCCAGTTCACCTAGAAAATGGTGCCCAACTGGTCAAGACGATGACACATCTACATCAGCGGACTTCCAGTAAACAAAATTAGCCTCTTTCATATGGGTGGGTCTTACACAATCACGTGAAGGCAATTCCTGGAAAAACTGCAGTTTCCCAGAGAAAAATGAATCCTGTCTCAGACTGTAGCCTAGAAATCCTTCCTGAGGTTCCAGGCAGCCAGTCTGCCCTGTGGACTCTGACCCAAGACTACAACATTGATTCCCTGCCGGAGTTTGCGGCCCGAGGGCCTGCCCCCCTAAAGAGAGAACGCAGACTCCAGATTGTTACCTCAAGTCTTACCCGAGTTTACAGCCTGCTGATTACCCGAAGGCACACACTTGCCCGGCAACACAATGCGTGAACCAGTTCCTTAAAATAAATCTCTCACATACATGTATATTTGCATACATACAGTATTGGATGCACACCTTGTTTTAGGAAACCCTAACTGATAAAGTTCTAAACCTAAGCAAGAAAGCAAAGCTCAGAAGCAGAAACCTTAGTGGCAGAGAGAATAGCACTGCCTCATGCCGTACTCTACCCAGCAGAGAAAATGCTCCTTTTCTGCCTAAAAATATTACTCTTGCTTTGCAAGGAATATGCCAAAGACTTCCTTGTCAGCGTTGCTTCGATCCAGTGGAGCAGACTGGACTGGAATCTTCCAAACGTCCCTCTTGCCCTCACTACCATCGAATGCCACCTATCAGGGAAGCATCCTGCCGAGTTATCAATGACAGGTCCTGGGACAGGATCACTGTGGGAGTGACCTACACTGCGGTCGCCATTGGTTATGCCCAAGTTGGAAGAACGGTACACACACATCCGAGGGCTCCCGCTTTGACTTCACGAATCTTTCCCCAAGCAAGACGCATAAATAAAACATAAGCAGTCGCCAAAATGTGGTCAGCCAGCGGGGCGCTGCTCTAGGATAATAGCTCCATTGTGAACAACACCAGACCACAGGGCAGAACGGCCCTGGGCAACCTAATGAAACTCAATGTAACTGAAAGGTGGGACACACGGATTTCCCTCATCTGCTCTTCCTTCCCGGGCACACTGACCAGCGTCCTCAAACCATACTATTTGTTTTCTTATTTAGGAAAACTGGTTTTGGTTCCCGGGATGGATAATAATTAAAAACATGTCTCTAAAAAGTGGTACCACAAAACACTTGGATGTTGAAAATCAGACTCTCTAACGGGGGGGCGGGGGCATAATCTTTGCATTTTTCTCTTTGGGTGAGTTTCTATGAACAATGGTGGATAGTTTCCACGCTGTTCACTGAGACCCGTTTCTTTCTTTCTTTCTGTCTTTCTGTCTTTCTTTCTCTCTCTCTCTCTCTCTCACTCTCTCTTTCTTTTCTTTCTTTCTCTTCCTTCCTTCCTTCCTTCCTTCCTTCTTTCCTCCTTCCTTCCTTCCTTCCTTCCTTCCTTCCTTCCTTCCTTCCTTCCTTCCTTCCTTCTTTCCTCCTTACATCTCACCTGCCTGCATTTTTTCCTGCTCCCATGGACATCATCATGCCCAGACCCTCCAAACTCCTCCCTGGGCTTCTAGAGCTGTTGTGAGTTTCCCAGAGATTTCCTGGAACTGATGTTATTCGCCCGGACACCTGAAAGAGTCGAGGTGAGGCAGACATCTCTCCGCATAGCTTAAAATCCAGATCACTCAGAGCTCGTCCTTGCCAGTGATCATGGCCCCGGGAAGAGGAAATATTTCGTCCAAACACCTGCTGCTGAGAATTGTAATAAGTTTCATGAAGGAAGATTTTCTAGCTCATTTGCAACATTTTTGCATGGTGGGATTTGCAGTGGTGTATTACGGAAATCACGAGGAAGGGAAAACATCCTGGAATATCACAGGGCTGATTTCTGTCGATACATAGGTTAATGTGAGTTTTCATGAAAATATGCAAGTGGACGTGAAGACAGACCTTTCCATGACTGTTTAGAGAAAATCATCATTCAGAGGCAGGCTATCCAGGGAGCATCCTGATTGGCCTGTTCTATAGGAGATAACCTTAACAAAGTCTTTTTTTTTCTATTAATGTATGAAAAGGCAGAAGAGAAAGTACAAAGTAGTGTAAATTGGGAGCACCGTGATAATTACCTGAGAAGTTCTTTCTCGTTTCCTTGTTCCCACCCTGCTCCCTGTGGCCATCTCTCCATCAAATCGCTGCCTTGTTTCTTTTCTGCGCACGGGAGAGGTTTGCAAGAGACAAAAGAATGTTAAAAATACAGCTGGCACCCCTTTTGGCCTCTTTTCATACTGTATTTACAACCTGTATTTTCCTTCTGCAGGGAACCAATTTTGTAAGGTTGGATGTAGCTTTCCGGCATTGTTCTGTAATTTCAGTAATATGACAGTGTTTTGTTATCTCAATCTACATTCTCATTGGTACTAATCAGGCTCACTCTTTCCCACAGACCTGTCTGGACCCTGTCAGTATTTGAGATTGGTGCTCTTTTATATTGGCGTGTGGCAATTCTTAATACATTTTGGATACAAGTCTTCAGTCCCTTGTAAATGTTGCACGTGCATTACCTCCAGGCTGTCCCTTGTAAATGTTGCACGTGCATTACCTCCAGGCTGTCGTTTGTTACTTGATGTGTTTATGGTATAACAGAGACAGTTTCATTTTGATGAGGTCACATTACTTTCATAAAAGGCCTATATGATGAAAACTATAAAAAACTTATGAAAGAGATGGAAGAAGACACCAAGAAACAGAAAAACATTCCATGCTCATGAATCAGAAGAATAAACATTGTGAAAATGTCATGACTACCCAAAGCAATCTACACATTCAATGCAATCCCCATCAAAGTTGCACCAAAATTCTTCTCAAAGCTAGAACAAACTATCCTCAAATCTGTATGGAACCACAAAAGACCCCGAATAGCCAAAGTTATATTGAAGAAGAAAACCAAAACGGGAGGCATCACAATCCCAGACTCTAGCCTCTACTACAAAGCTGTCATCATCAAGACAGCATGGTATTGGCACAGAAACAGACACATGGACCAATGGGATAGAATAGAGAACCCAGAGCTGGGCCCACAAATGTACGGCCAATTAATCTTTGACAAAGCAGGGAAGAGTACTTTCAGTAGGGAAGAAGAAATGTTTGCATGCCTGTCCACCAATTAGCATTCTATGTGGTGGCGAGTGAGACAGTGAACGGGTTCAATAATTTAATTTCATTAAGTGTTTATTTTTTTAATGTCTTTTATTTATTTTTGAGAGACAGAGAGAGACAGTGCAAGCAGGGGAGGGTCAGAGAGAGAAGGAGACGCAGAATCAGAAGCAGGCTCCAGGCTCTGAGCCAGCTGTCAACACAGAGCCCGATGCGGGGCTCGAACCCACAAATCATGAGCTAAGCGGAAGTCAGCTTATAAGTGAGGCCCACTGAATTCACAGGCCCTAGTAACCCTCAACAAGCACCTAAGAGAAAGGATGACCATCGTAACAGCTAGTCCTTCATAGGTTTTATATGGTCATCACTTCTGAGATTTATTCAAACACATATTCTACCATTGTCTGTCATTTTCCTTCTCTCACTGTCACTGAGTGCAGAGAGAAAGCATCAACATGTGTGATCTATTTACCCCTTTTTAATGTGAAGACCACGCACTTGCTCCGAACTCAAAAGACGTCTTCTGGTGAGTGAATGCCCCCTTCCATTTGCATGAACAGCTGGTGGAGAAGTGCCCAAGGTTCCCAGCAGGCTGTGCGAGGTGCTCTTAGACACCGGGATTGGATAAAGAGTACAAACATGCACAAAACAGGAAATGGCAAACTACTACTTGGCAGTATGGAAGGTAAATGGATCACACATATTTACATGTTGGTCTACGGTTAATAATTACAACACTGTGTTTAATATATACCATTACTTATATAATCCTTCCCCTTTCATTGGGTCAATTTAGAATCAGCCTATTTTTTATTTCACTGATTCTAGAAGTGTATATGTAACACCTCACCGCCTACACCATAATCAGGTTACGTTAATTTATACCGATTCCTTGACACTACCCAAAACACTCAGCCTAAGAATCTCTGTGTATATAATATACATTTTAACATTTGCATAGTCCTCAAATTTGTAAAATCATGGCTTCATCGTGTACTTGATCTTTTCCTTTTTTTGTACATTTTTTAATGTTTTTATTTATTTTTGAGAGAGAGAAAGAGACAGACTGAGTGGGGGAGGGACAGAGAGAGGGAGACAGAGAATCGGAAGCAGGCTCCAGGCTCTGAGCTGTCAGCACAGCGACCGACGTGGGGCTCGAACCCACGAACCGTGAGATCATGACCTGAGCCGAAGCCGGATGCTTCACCGACTGAGCCACGCAGGCGCCCCATGCACTTGATACTTTTATTTTGTTTGTCCAGCACAGCAAGAGGGAAGTTGATAAAAGAAACTGATGGTCAGGTGTTGAAAACAGAAGCAGACAGGCAATCCAAGTGCATGAATTTAAGCAGGTTCCTCTCTTTGGCCCACTGAGCTCAGGTTCCAGATCTCTCATTTAACGTGAATACTCATAAATATCCCACTGTCACCGAACACTCTGAATGTCTGAAACAGAGAATGAATTTCCAATCATGGCAAGGATAGAAACAGGGAATGAAGCTCTATGGGGATGACGGTTGGGTCTGTACATCCCAGGGGTGGACAGGCACAAAGGTCTTCTCAGAGAGGGTGAAATGAGCATGAGTCAAGGTCGAAAGGACAAGCAATGATCACAAAGTGGCAAATGCATGCCACGAACAGAGTTAATAGGAGAAAGAATATGCCGCAGAGCAGGGGGCACTGTCCATAAGCCAGGAGCAACTACAAGACTGTCCATATGAAAAAAAAAGCCATGTTTTAAATTAAACTATTTGGGGTGCCTGGGTGGCTCAGTCGGTTGAGCATCCAGCTTCAGCTCAGGTCATGGTCTCACGGTTCCTGGGATGGAGTCCCACGTCGGGCTCTGTGCGGACAGCTAGCTCAGAGTCTGGAGCCTGCTTCGGATTCTGTGTCTCCCTCTCTCTCTGACCCTCCCCTGCTCACGCTGTCTCTCAAAAATAAAGAAAAAAAACATAAGAAAATTTAAAATTAAACTAAATTGTTAGGGGAGCTCTTGAATTGTACCATTACAGGGACATTCTAAGAAACAATGTGGACCTTCTGCAGATTTCTGATCTGGTGAGTACTCTCTGCTATTTAACCCAGAGTGTCCTAAAGAAACACAGCCCCGTCCTGACTGTGGCAATACCCCGGTGTAAATTGACAGAAGCGTAGACTGTGGCTACAGGTTGAAGGATGGAGGAGAGAGAACAGATACAGAGGCATTTGGAGGGCCTGGGAGGTGGCAGCCCTATCCAGAAAACGCTTACAATTTGTACGCCAAGCGACTAATTGTCTGAGTTAAGCGGTATTACTAAAGGGGCACAAGCATAAAATAATTCCTGATTGTCTCCGAGTTCCGTCCGCTTGTCATTCAAGCCTGACATCACTGTTACTAAGATCAAGCCTGACATCACGGTTACTGAGATCCCGGCTCGCTCCTGCTTCTCTCTGAGACCCGCTGAAAACCCACGCACCTTCCATTCCAGCTCATCCATCCCTGTACCACCCAAGTCACCATTCTTATGTCTGCCCCCTGTGGGGCCATTTCATTAATTTTGGACTCTATACTCCCAGCCAGAAAGAAAATGGAATTAGAGCAGCCAA
Organism: Suricata suricatta; assembly: GCF_006229205.1. NCBI lineage: Eukaryota > Metazoa > Chordata > Mammalia > Carnivora > Herpestidae > Suricata > Suricata suricatta. Next base: position 4,125,085 of record NC_043717.1, on the reverse strand, counting down.
ATTGAATCTAGCGAATTTGGTTACTTGATAATGATGTTTATGCAAGTTTTGAGACAGAAGGTGTTTACAACTATTGATCAAATTGGGTTTCGGATCACCTGGAGGTTTCATTTACCCTCTGTCCTTGTATTCACGATCAGCATAAATAACAGCGTTGCTTCTGCTACAAACAAACTGTACTTCTCATGATGTGTGCCCAGGTGATTTCACCATCCCATGGCGGTGGTAGAACCTGGGAATGTGAATCTCCATGGAAACTTATCTGCTGCTAGGCGCAGCTTTGGAATGGGTCACATTCTACTGGAAATCATTCTTTTTCTGCAGTTGCAGTGTTTTAGCTTGCCTGCTGCTTAGCAGAGGTAGAAACTGACTCGTGACCCAGCGAATCAGAACGGGAGAGGGGTTCCGCTCAAGCTAACCACATTGAGTCAAGGCTGTTTGGGGAGACCTAATCGTGACGAAGCAGCGGGAATCCCTGAAGGACCAGACTCTTTCGGAATCTGTAACCTACTCACCTGGCCTATGTGAATGTGATAAAGTGTATTTTACCAGTCTACCTGACTTATGAACGGCAAACCCCTTGCAGCATGGATCAGACATTTTCCCCTACCACACTTTATTTAGCAAATTTTAGGGATATAAAGTCAATGTACGTAAGCCATTAAAAAAATAACATTTGTTTTCAAGAGAATGAGAGCATGAGTAGGGGAAGGGCAGAGAGAGAGGAAGACACAGAATCCAAAGCAGGCTTCAGGCTCTGACCCATCAGCACAGAGCCCGACGCAGGGCTTGAACTCAGGAACCTGAGATCTTGACCTGAGCCAAAGTCAGAGCTGAACCACCCAGGTGACCCAACTGAAAAATGACATTTAAAAAACGATCATCATCATTTACTCCCTCATCATCCACAAAAACCACTTGGATGTGCATTTAGCAAAAGTTGCCCCAAATCTCTACACCCAAAACTACAAACCACTGTTGAGGTGAAGGAACAAAGACATAAATTAATGGGGATATTTCCCGCTTCCACAGACTGTAAGACTTTGTATTTCCGAGATGTCATTTCACCCCAGAATGGTCCACAGAGTCAATGTCATCCAAATAGATACCGTAAGGAACTTTACCTTTACAGGAACGATCAAGCTGATACTAAAATTTAGATGAAAATGCAAAGGACTTCGATCCCGCAAACCATCTTGAAAATAAGAACACGTCTTCTAGCACTTGGAGGATTTGTGGGCAACTTGTGGCTGTCCGCAGACCATCCGTCAAAAGGAGACTGCCCGGTGAGAATTTAGGAAAGAAGCACAGGAAACTGGGGAACAGCACTCAGAACTGACTGAGTCACTGGCAGGAAAGAATGGTCATTCCTTTGGTTGGCAAACCCAGAGACAGGCTCCAACGAGGGTTAACAAGAGATGAATATGGAACATCTTGACTGACAGCCACCTGTTAGACATTCAAGTGGAAATGTTGAGAGAAAAGTTGGATTCATGGGTCTTGACTTCAGGGACGGGAGATAATTTGGGAATCAGTATCATGGAGTTAACACTTCAGCTTGACATCAGGTATAATTATCAAGGCAATGGATACAGATGGAGAAGAACGTGTCCGAGGAATAAACCCTGGGTGGGGTACACTCCAATGGGAAGAGAAAAAGATACAGTGAAGGAGATTGAAGAAAACTGGCACAGAAGGAGGGAGAAATCAGAGAAGTATGCTTTCTTGAAGTCTATGTCAAGGAGAATTTTATCAAGTAAAAGGGATTATTCAATCGTATCAAATAATATTAATACATCAGGTAAAATGAGGATTAAGGACTGGTAGATTAATAGGAAGATGAGGTTTAATAACAGGAAGATCACGGTGATCTTGACAAGGTTAGTTTTGTTGCATGGTGATAGGCAAATTCTAGTAGAGTGAATTCTAGAATAGAGAGAAATTGAAAAATAAATGATACACCCTCTCACTACTGCCAAATAAACCAGTGTTTAAAAATGATAAAATATGATGTTTAATATTTCATTTACAGAGATGCCATGTTTCTTAGTAAACGTAAAAAATACTAATTTGAGCGCTTGGATGGCTCAGTTGGTTAAGCGGCCGACTCTTGATCTCGACTCGGGTCACGATCCCATGGTTGTGGGATCGAGCCCCATGTTGGGTTGCCTGCTGAGCAAGGAGCCTGCTTGGGATTCTTTCTCTCCCTCTGCCCCTCTCCCCACTCACACAGTCTCTCTAGAATATATATATATTAATTGGCCTATTAAGCTAATTGGAAGATATTCATAATCTTAGGGGGAAAAAGTCGTAAGGCCAAAGGTATGTTTCCATAAGCTATATTCCCCCCAAATCTTCAGGTAAGAGAACAGACATGCTCAGAGGGAAAGTATTTATCTACCAGCATTGTGGAGAACCAAGGTCAAAGACACTACGGCCAAAATGAGAACAGGACTAATGCAGCTTTTCCTATTAGGGTATTTCAACAGGAGGGATCTTGGCAGCTAAGTGGAAGTCTTCAGAAGCTTGATGTACCAAGAAGTGCCAGTGCGAGCAAGAGGAGACAAGAAATCCACCAGGATGCCAAAGGGCAGAAAGCTCCAGAAGTAAATCAATCAGGATGTCAAAATGGAGCACGGAGGATGTCTGAGAGATGAATTGAAGGGTTAGCAGAAAGTATGCAGAGGCAGAAGGAGTCGCTGATAGTTCCAGACAGTTCAGGGTGAATCCCGAGAACTCTACCCTTCCGTCCCTGTGTTCCTCTCCATCAGGATTGTCAATTCCTGCCCTGACGTTACAAAAAGGTTACTTGTTTTTAAGGGTCCATCTCACAGGAGAAAGAAGTTAACTGAGAAAAGGAAGACGTAAGAGAGATGCACCCCACAATCCTGAGACACATCATCCTATTTCAAACGACTTGGTCCACAAGCGTGTACCCTGTCCTTTCAGAGAGCGGTTCAGAATATAAATAGCTACTGTGGAAAAGTGCCTGGCTCCTGTTGCTGCTGTCTCTGGTCCTCAACACCATGGTGATGGAGACAGTCAGTCAGGGCTGAGTCGGTACCTGTCAGCTCTGATTTATAAGGTACAAGGAGGTCTGAATTGTCCCTGTCAGTCACCAGCCCACCATACCAGGGCTTGGGGCAGATCAAACGGGCAGCTCTCGCGAATGGAATGTTTGGATTCTGTTCTCACGGAAAGAGTTAATCAACCGCTGTATATGCACATGAATTTAAGCATTATGAACCACACTTTGATGGGTTGCTAAGGGCTCTTTTCTTCAGACACTCAAGTCATTTAAGGGACCCGCAGCCTTGTGTCCATCTGTAAAAGACTAAAATATCTAATTGGTTTTAAAAAAGGAATCAATAATTGTAAACCATGGTGTCAAGAATTAGAAAAAGATTAATTGCAGGTGGTCCTTGCTTAGGGTGAATTAACAACCCCAGCGAGCAAAGTTCTAGCAATTAATAAAATAAGCAGCCATAAGATTTACATTAGTGTGCAAAGGTCAATCCATTACAATGAAGGAGTGTATTCATTAGGAAGAGAAAACTCCAGGGAAACCCTATAACTGCCTGTATCCTGTGTGATTGTATTAGCCTTTACACTGGCCAAAACCTAGAGGAGGAAAAGATATGATGATGCCCCAGTAACGGATACGAACTGCTCTTCACACTGAGTGGTAATCGCATTACTGCCCAGATCTCAAACCCGCCTGCCGAAAACAAAATGAGACCTTGGAGAAGCAAACGCGGCGTTTCCCTCTCCACCAGGCAGAAGTGGTTGACTTATCCTCACCAGTACGAACACCAGAGGGCAGCGGGAGATTTTTCTGTCTTTCTCATAAAATCTACAGAGTTTATTTTTTGTTTATGTTTTTTATTTATTTTTGAGAGACGGAGAGAGGCAGTGCGAGCAGGGGAGGGTCAGAGAGAGAGACACAGAATCCGAAGCAGGCTCCAGGCTGTGAGCTGTCAGCACAGAGCTGAACGCGGGGCTCAAACCCACAGACCGTGAGATCATGACCTGAGCTGAAGCCGGATGCTTAACCGACTGAGCCGCCCAGGCGCCCCCAGATCTACAGAGCCTAATTCTAACTCTTCATCTTGACATAGTGATAAAATGTGCAGATTGGAATGGTTAAGATTTCCCATATGGAAATTAAGAAGGAAGAGAATGTACTGACATGAACACACTCAACGTAAAGTGCACAGGGCACAGCGCATATTCTTCTACTATGACTCAAGTTAAAAGAGAACAGCTTGGTATTTGTTCCTATACAAATATGTCCCTGTAAGCCAAATCTAAGATTACGATATAAAACTTTCAACCTCACCACCTGAAGATTGCCGTATTTTCCTTTCCGATCCACGTTCCCGTATTTTTAAGTACTGTCTGGATTCCTATAGCACATTGTACATGTTCTCAAAAACTTCCTATCAGAATTATACAACATGCACTCTTTTGTGTTAACTTTCTTTTACTGGAATATTATATTTGTGATATCTAGCCATATTCTTGCATGAAGCATTGGTTCACTTTTTATTATTATATAATATTCCCTTTTAAGAATACACAACAATTGGATGACCTTAATGACAACAGTTGGGCTCTATCCAATCTGGACTTATGATGAACAACCTTCCCTGAAAGCAGCTTTATCTTTATCTTTTGAGGGATGATGTACTCATTTCTCATGGCTGCACATCGAGGGGTAGAATTCCTGTCTCACAGACTAGACAAGTTTTCCGTTTAAACTGATACTACCAAATGACTATTTTAACAATTTACACCTCCATCAACTATGGGTAAAAACTGCTTCTGCGCCAACACATGGCATTTAGTTTCTACTTTAACTGTATCCATTCTGGTGGATTAAAATATCGTACTTTTTAAAAAATATATTTATTATTTTGAGAGAGACAGTGTGAGCAGGGGTGAGTTGGAGAGACAGGGAGAGCGAGAGAGGCTCTGAACCCAGAGCCCAAGCTGTCACAAACCATGAGATCTTTACCTGAGCGAAAACCAAGAGTCTGTCCCCCGGGAACCCCTAAACTGAGCCACCCAGGCAGCCCTAAAATACCATACTTTTGATGCATATTAAGGCATTACAAACACTGAAATTGTTCCCATATTGTCCAAACTGAATAACTATTGTAAAAGAGTAATTAAATCCTCTATGCTTGATATTATAGGGAGATTATCTCTTGTATTAATTGCCGTTTCAGAAGGTCAGAAAATAGCACCTGCTGGCTTTATGCGGCTGCCGTTGGCGTCCAGTAAGACCCGGACGCGGTTACGTTCTGTGACACTGCGCACCGCACCACACCAACGTTTAGCCTTCCTGAGCCTGCCTCGTTTTTATGTCCCTGTCCTCCCTGGCCTTGCGCAATCTAACAAATACTTGGTTTCTTGCTCGTTTAAATTTCTAATGCATATATACGCTTTCCCAAGACTCTGCACCAGGCTCCTTTCTCTTCTGTTCTACATGCTTTTCCTGAATGACTTCACCCCTGCTCTCAGAGTGAAAACACACCCGGACACATAGAACGCCCCCAATAAAACCACAGGTCTCGTGAAATAGTGAAAAGTTGACTCCTTGTGCTTTATAAATACCTTTCACGTGGTGACACACCTTGAACCAAAGCGCAGCAGAACCCTGAGCTTATGTAAATTTGACTTAGATATCCAATGTTAGTGTATCTAAAATAAACACAGACTTTTTGAAGGAAATATAATTCCCCTGATCAACTCTTTAAAAACAAAAGAATATGAGTT